>NC_060123.1:310227761-310533216 GCF_021461395.2 Schistocerca americana
TTGAACAGAAGGTGGGCAACAGTATTCCTAGTGTAAAAAGCTGGAGTATATTTCCTGGATTTTATTTTCATTACAAGAACCTGTGGAGTCCTACCCGCATAGAGCATTTTCTGAATGAATGTCATTCATATGACGTGAAATGTGATGTTCTCCATAAAGGAACTAAACGGAGAAAACTAACATTACTTGAAATTCTGGCCATTAATAAACACCAATGAAAGAATCCTGACTTAGTTCTTAATGACCAAACACAGTTTTACTATCGGCCAGTTATTATTCCTCTCACCATTAGTTAATAAGCTTGTTATAACTGTTCCACACCCACATTCCATAGGCGTCTTTCTTTCCATCCCTTCATTTGGTCTGTTCATCACATTCACCAGTTTGTCCATATGACATAGTAGTATGTGCCATTACTCACTTGCAGGACATTTCTATTTTAAACAGTCACATAGTTTTAATACTTGAATACACTGTAACCTGAGATTCATTTGTTCAGTGTCTCTTTAGGTATTACATCATGTTTGTGTTTTGTATAGTTTGAGTCATAAAACGTCACGTATATTTCTAGAGCATTATTTGTACAGCTATGAATGCTCGCTGAAGGTTTGTTGACTTCTGTTCAGCATTAAGTTATCTGACGACGGCCTAGGAAGCCGAAAGCTGATTCATAACTAACTAATAAATATTATTGTGGAACATTAATACATTGTATTCAAGTTAAATATGTCTACGTTCTTCCAAGAACCGACCGAGTATTCCATAAATATTATGAAAAAACCCCTTGTTTGCAGTTTCTGAGTTTCAGTAATCATAGAATCGGTGGAAATACGTCGTATCGATCATTTTATAAATCGTGACAACGGCTTTCAACTGGATAACAATTGGAATCCTATAATTAAAACTATCTAGTCCCAGCGGAATTGACGGAGTCATTCGATACTCAACGATTAGATCACCTCTCACTTTCACCAACAAGGGCAGCACACACAACTCGGCTGTCCCGTGTATGTCATTACCTGACGCATGCGCCAAAAGACGCCAGCACATTTCGCATGTGCGAGATTCGGCATAAATGCCTTGAATGTATCTGAGCTCTTCAGTAGCTGTCTACACACCTGAAGATGGCCGGACGCCTCTGGGCCGAAATATCGAGGCAGAATGTCGACGAGATCCGGCTTAAAACCCGAAAATTATTAGAAGATCGTACACAGTGTTTGGTTCCATGCTGAAGCACTGCTGTCGGTGCGGACCTGTGTGCGTCGACGGTTTGAGGCTGTCTGTCGTATCCTCGACTAGCTTCACGATTTCCATTGAGTCGGGCCGTCTTATACAGGAACAAAAAAATGCTTCAGCAGCAGTGGGTACGTGGACGTTCCGCAGTCGTGCTGAATGGCACAATGCAGTACTTTCGGAAGAATATTGTTGCTTCAGCTTATCCTACAGTGATCCTTTCCAGTCGATAACACGTTGGTCACAGTCTGGGAGGGTAAGATGCTATGTGAAAAAAGGGATCAGTGCAAACAATGACTGTTTGGAGCGACCACGAAAACGGATGCGATATCAACGCGTAGGATATACAGGTCTTGTTGTTGTGGTCTTCTGTCCAGACTGGTTTGATGTAGCTCTCCATGCTACTCTATCCTGTGGAAGCTTCTTCATCTCCCATTACATACTGCAACCTACATCCTTTTGAATCTGTTTAGTGTATTCATCTCTTGGTCTCCCTCTACGATTTTTACCCTCCACACTGCCCTCCAATGCTAAATTGGTAATCTCTTGATGCCTCAGAATATGCCCTAGCATCCGATCCCTTCTTCTTGTCTAGTTGTGCCACAAATTTCTCTTCTCTCCAATTCTATTCAATACCTCCTCATTAGTTATGTGATCTAGCCATCTAATCTTCAGCATTCTTCTGTAGCACCACATTTCGAAAGCTTCTATTCTCGTCTTGTCTAAACTATTTATCGTTCACGTTTCACTTCCATACAATGGCTACACTACATACAAATACTTTCAGAAACGACTTCCTGACACTTAAATCTATACTCAATGCTAACAAATTTCTCTTCTTCAGAAACGCTTTCCTTGCCATTGCCAGTGTACATTTTATATCCTCGCTACTTCAACCATCATCAGTTATTTTGCTCCCCTAATCTAATTTCCGCAGCATCACCCGATTTAATTCGTCTACATTCCATTATCCTAGTTTTTCTTTTTTGTTTCCTTTACTGCTTGCTCAGGAAACAAAAGAAAAATTCGCAGTAGGAATTAAATACTATGGAGAAGAAATAAAAACTTTGAGGTTCGCAGATGACACTGTAATTCTGTCAGAGACAGCAAACGACCTGGAAGAGCAGCTGAACGGAATGGACAGTGTCTTGGAAGGAGAATTTAACGAGGATAATGGAATGTAGTCGAATTAAATCGGGTGATTCTGCGGGAATTTTATAACTTCATTAGTACGCTTTAGTACCCGATTTACTGCGTCACTGCAACCCTCCTTCCAATTATCGCCAAGACACCTGTATCGTGTACACTGACGAGCCCAAACATTACGACCACTTGCTTAATAGCTTGTTCGTCTGTCTTTGGAACGAAATACATCACTGATTGCACGTATCAGGGTTCTAACAGTTTGTTGGTAGGTTTGTGGAGGTATGTGGCATTAGATGTCTACGCACAGGTCATGTGGTTCGCGTAAATAACGGACCGCTGATTTGCGTATCCGGTGATGGCGCCCGATAGCGACGCAAATTGGTTCCAAAGGATTTACATCAGGCGAATATGGTCGCCGAGACGTCAGCGTGAGTTCACTGTAACGCTCCTCAAACCGCTGTAGCACGCTTCTGCTCCGACACACGGTCAATTACATTGCTGAACGATGACATCACCATCTGGGAAGACATCAAGCTTGGAGGGATGCAGGTGGTTCGCAGCTTCAGCGTGCCTTAGATTACTACCACAGGTCAGATGCCAGCGCAGGAGAATGTCTCCCATAGCATAACACAGGGCTATTACAAATGATTGAAGCGATTTCAGAAATTCACTGTAGCTCCATTCATTGACATATGGTCACGACACACTACAGATACGTAGAAAAACTCATAAAGTTTTGTTCGGCTGAAGCCGCACTTCAAGTTTCTGCCGCCAGAGCGCTCGAGAGCGCAGTGAGACAAAATGGCGACAGGAGCCGAGAAAGCGTATGTCGTGCTTGAAATGCACTCACATCAGTCAGTGCAACGACACTTCAGGACGAAGTTCAACAAAGATCCACCAACTGCTAACTCCATTCGGCGATGGTATGCGCAGTTTAAAGCTTCTGGATGCCTCTGTAAGGGGAAATCAACGGGTCGGCCTGCAGTGAGCGAAGAAACGGTTGAACGGGTGCGGGCAAGTTTCACGCGTAGCCCGCGGAAGTCGACGAATAAAGCAAGCAGGGAGCGAAACGTACCACAGCCGACGGTTTGGAAAATCTTACGGAAAAGGCTAAAACAGAAGACTTACCGTTTACAATCGCTACAAGCCCTGACACCCGATGACAAAGTCAAACGCTTTGAATTTTCGGCGCGGTTGCAACAGCTCATGGAAGAGGATGCATTCAGTGTGAAACTTGTTTTCAGTGATGAAGCAACATTTTTTCTTAATGGTGAAGTGAACAGACACAATGTGCGAATCTGGGCGGTAGAGAATCCTCACGCATTCGTGCAGCAAATTCGCAATTCACCAAAAGTTAACATGTTTTGTGCAATCTCACGGTTTAAAGTTTACGGCCCCTTTTTCTTCTGCGGAAAAAACGTTACAGGACACGTGTATCTGGATATGTTGGAAAATTGGCTCATGCCACAACTGGAGACCGACAGCGCCGACTTCATCTTTCAACAGGATGGTGCTCCACCGCACTTCCATCATGATGTTCGGCATTTCTTAAACAGGAGATTGGAAAATCGATGGATCGGTCGTGGTGGAGATCATGATCAGCAATTCATGTCATGGCCTCCACGCTCTCCCGACTTAACCCCATGCGATTTCTTTCTGTGGGGTTATGTGAAAGATTCAGTGTTTAAACCTCCTCTACCAAGAAACGTGCCAGAACTGCGACCTCGCATCAACGATGCTTTCGGAATCATTGATGGGGACATGCTGCGCCGAGTGTGGGAGGAACTTGATTATCGGCTTGATGTCTGCCGAATCACTAAAGGGGCACATATCGAACATTTGTGAATTCCTAAAAAAACTTTTTGAGTTTTTGTATGTGTGTGCAAAGCATTGTGAAAATATCTCAAATAATAAAGTTATTGTAGTGCTGTGAAATCGCTTCAATCATTTGTAATAACCCTGTACTGCTCCCACCAGTCTGCGTCTGTGGTGCGCTGCAGGTTTCGAGCCGCCGTTCACCTGGGTGACGGCGTTTGTAGAGACGACCATCAACCTAGTGTAGCTAAAATGTGATTCGCCGAACAGCCGTTTCCGTCGATCGACGGTCGAATTCCGATGATCCCCCGCCCACTGCAATCGTAATTTGACGTTGTTGTTGGGTCAACATGTGAACACGTAGGGTTGGTCTGCTGCGGAGCTCCATGTTCAACACTGTGCGATGAAGGGTGCGCTCCAAAACACTTGTACGTGCACCAGATTTGTGCTCTTTCTGGAGAGGTGCCACACATCACCATCTATCCTACTTTGGAAAGCAGGCAAGCCGCCAAACTCCACGTTCTGTGAAGACTCATGGATGTCCAACCATTTACCACCTAGTGGTAGTTTCACTGTCCTTCCACCTCTTTCAGCAGTTGCTCACGACAGCAGCACGTGAACATTCGACCAGCTTAATTGTTTTCGAAATACTCGGTTACAGTTTCTGCATAATACGATGTATGTCCACAAAGAAAGTTCCATTTGGTCATATAAAACAAACGTGTACAGATACATAAAAAATATTTATTGTACAAAAATCTATAACCGTTAAACTACTTTTCTACATAGATTTCGAAATTTTGTAGGCACTTGTCATAGCGTGGCACAAGTTTTTGTATGCCTTCTTCATAGAATGTTGCCGCCAGTGTATTCAACCATGTTCTAACATGCTCTTTCAGCTCGTCATCATCGTTGAAGTGTTGATCATCAAGGACAGATTTTAGGTATAAGAAGAGATGAAAGTCACTACGAACGAGGTCCGGGCTGTACGGAGGAAGATCAGGCGCATCCCAGTGAAATTCCCGTAAGAGTTGTTTTGTCACATTCGCCATGTGAGATCGGGCATTATCGTGAAAAAAAAACAACACCTTTTGACAGTAATCCTCAGCATTTGTTCTGTTCTTAATGGTCTCTCAGTAACCATGCACGTTGATTGTTTGGCCTCGTGGTAAGAAATCAATCAGCAAAATACCTTTCCTGTCTCAAAAAACGGTACACATGACTTTTCGAGGTGTCAAGATTTGCTTAAGCTTAAACTTCGTTGGGGATGAAGTGTACCTCCAATCCATTGATTGCCGTTTTGTTTCAGGGGTGTCGTACGATACCTAAGTTTCATCCCCCGTGACTATCTGAGAAAGTAAACCATCGCCTTCTTGATTGTAGCGTGTCAAGAACTGAAGTGCACTGCCCATCCGCTGTTTTTGTGTTGTTCAGTAAGAATTTTGGGTATCGAACGTGAGCAAAGTTTTGTAAATTTCAGTTTTTCGGTAACAATTCCATGAATTAGTGATCGTGAGCAAGGGAACTAATGTAAACTTACGGTTGTGCTTAATCTTCTATTCAGTTGTGTGAACCAATTCATCAGTAACCACAGACGGGCGTCCACTTCGTTCTTCATCGTGCACTTGATCACGTCCGTTGTTGAACAGTCTGATCCATCTTCTAACCATTGAATCACTCATAGCATTTTGTCCGTAAACCTTGCAGATTTGTCAATCATTTTCCTTTGGGGTAACTTTCTTTGCATTTTGAAAATGAATCACAGATCTGATTCCACACATGGCGGCATTTTTAATTACGACTGACATTATAAAGAAGCACTACAAAGCACACGTCGGCAGCAGCGATCTGAAAATGGCGTACGTGTCTTCTCCTTGAGTCAGAGTCACTGCCGCGCATGCTCGGAACTGCGATCGTAGCGCTGCCGCGGATAGAAATAGAAACGGAACTTACTTTGTGGACGACCCTCGTAATAATCTGCTCTTTGTCAAAGTCACTTATCTCAGTGGATATCCCCATTGGCAGCCCATATCTCCCCTAGGTATATCCCCTTACCTTTCTTTCATTCTTTTTTTTACGGCGTCACGTCTCCGCTACGCCTCCAGGAGGCGTCCAACATTGCGATATGCAGTGATGATAACGTTTTGGCTTACCAGAATACGTATTGTGGGCAGTTTGTCCGCCAAGTTCATACAGTAACCACTGTTCATTTTTAATGGACTCTTATGCTAACCATATGATTTCCAGGGACTTATCCGGGCCATCTTTTATTTTCTGCCACCGATGGTTGGGGGGTCTGATTGCAACACTTGGGGAAATCGGTCCGTGCCGATTTATCATAGGTACTTAGGCAGAGACCCTGTTAATTTCTGTAGTCCTAACCGTTCGTGTACTGTGTAGAACAAAACTTGTGGTATGAAGTACATATCTTGGTTGGTGATGTAATATTTATTAACGTCAGTGTATGAACTTACTGCAGTCCAAGTGGGATGGCGCTTCAGGATACTTGAGGTAAACTGCGATGGAATATCTGTTCATTCTCGTGTATCCCTTTCGTAGTTTCTTAAAATCACTTCAGGGAAAGGACATAATGAATCCTTCAATAATATCCTGTCGCAGCATGCCGTTTACTACCCCTCTTTTTTCTTTAGAGTAATCCGAGATTGGGAAGGGGCGAAATCAACAGGCGCAAAGGTAATTTCGGGAGTACTCTAAGAGAATGTTACAGGTCCGTAACCGTGTACATTACACAGAGTAAAAAGCATCCAACAGCCCAGATCTCACAAAACATTCCTTAATTTAAGACAACCGGTTTCGACAGACTTTAGTGTCAGCTTCAGGTCTTAAAAATATTTTTTTTTGTGAAAGGTGTAAGGTTAATATAGGACCTCATGCGAAATTGTCAAGTGGATGAAAATCAGGACTTATAAAAGTAAAATATTTATTGTGCTGTTTTTTTAAAAAAATGTGTGTGAAATATTATGGGACTTAACTGCTAACATCATCAGTACCTGAGCTTACACACTACTTAACCTAAGTTATCCTAAGGACAAACACACAGACACCCATGCCCGGGGGAGGACTCGAACCTCCGCCGGGACCAGCCGCACAGTCCATGACTGCAGCGCCTTAGACCGCTCAGCTAATCGAGCGCGGCTGCTGTTTTTTATCCACTTGACAACTTTGCGTGAGGTTCAAGACAAAATGAACACGTTCCACATCAAAAAGATTTTTAAGACCTGAAGATGACAGCAAAGTCTGTCTAAACCGGTTGTCTCAAATAAAGATATGTCTTATGTGATCTAGGCTGTTGCATGTTTTTAGCAAGTAAAATAGATCACTCCTTCAGTATTCCCAAAATTCTGTTATACAGAGTACCATTCCATTCAGTATTAACATTTAACAGAAGGAACTGCATGTCATGGTCTGAGAGGCCATTGACTAATTGGTTTCGTAATATGATTTTGTTCATTGGACTTTTCTATAAAGATATTATCAATGGCTGTTTGTGAGCAATTGGCTACCCTAGTTGGGATCTTCACAGTGGGAATTAAGTTGAATGATAGTGTTACTAACTCAAATAAGTTCTTATTGGGAGAGCCTTTAAGAAAATCAACATTGAAGTCAACAGAAACCACTATTTCTCTACTTTTGGTTGTTACATGGGCCGGAACAGCTTCAAGGTGGTTTATGAACAGATTAAAGTTGCCTGCATGCGTTCAATAAACACTTGGTATTATGATGGATTTTTTATGAAATTCTACTTCTCTTGTACATGCTTCTATATGTTGTTCTAGGCAAAATTTACGAATGTCTATGTGCTCAAATTTATGTCAGTTCTTGATGAATGTGGCAGCTACTCCTTTCTCCATTTCTGCTCTACAAAAGTGAGATGCTAACCTAAATCCTGTAACCACTAAAAATTCTATACCAGTGGTACAGTGGTCACATGATGTTCAGAGGGGCAGATATGTCAGTTGGGTCAGAGATCTCTAATTCATATATGCAGATAATTAATTCATTAATTTTATTTCTCAGTCCTCGAATATTTTGATGCAATAAAAATAGCTGACATTTCACATTGACTGAGTTAAAATTTGGCAGAGTTGAAATTTATGCTGATTGTTGAAAATTCTTAACCAACAGCTTTTTATGCTGATGTAATAATCTACAATGACGTTTTTTGGTTTCTTTCTCAAACTGATGGTTTGTTTCAATCCTAACCTCTCTTAAAACTTGGTTTATTTCTGTCCTCCCTACCCTAAAAAAGGGTATTTACTGATCTCTATAACCATGATATTTCATCACTCATGACGGTGCCTCCCCGTTTAACTTTCCTGCTATTTTCCCAGCCAGTTTACCCTTCCCTTTCCTGTTGAGGTGAAGACTATTCCTAATATAATCCCACTTATGAGAGAATCAACAGGAACCACACTAATGTGTGACGCTGCATCCGACATAAGCAGCCGTTCAATCTCCAAATTAGCCTTCCTGACAGAAGAGTTCAAGTGAGGTCGGTCATGGTGCTCAAGAACAGTTACAAACTCAACACTAGTATGCTTCGATGCTGATACAATCTTTGACAGGTCACACTATACTGTACCCAGGATCTCTGTCAAAATACTACCTGTCCCACCCACTATAGCCACGGTGTCTTCCTTAGTGAAATCTTTGCAAAGTGATCCTAAATTCTCTGTCAGCTGCTCCAGACCAGAAGACTCGAGCAAGCCGAGTTACAGTCCGGACCTTGATCCGCCAGCGGCCCCCATACCCTGCACGCGTGAAGTTTGGCACGGGGTTCCCGGCCTCTTCTACAACATAGTTACGTCACTTCTGCGGCGTTTTGTCCAGTGGCATAACTACAGTAACTGATGCCATAGCTTATTTACTCATTTGCCGAGATCAACATGATTTTACAATGGGATAACAGGCACAATTACATTCCAATAACTATTTTTTACGATACATTTCAAAATATAGAAAATACGTAGTACAAACTGGAATTCCTTGGAACTGTAACGTGTTTTCTTTATCACTGCCTCATTACCGATCAGTGCACAGCCGTAACTAACAGAAATATACTCTTTAAACTTTCGTAGCGTTGGCTCACTTGGCATAACGAGAGTGGCTCTATCTAGTAGCCCAGAAGAAGACACTGCGTCTAGGCATGAGGGAGAGACAGACCATTTGGAACTGTTCCTCAACACAGTCCAGTCTTAATCTCCTTGTGATTGTCTTTAACATATTTCCGCCTCTTAAACATCTGAGTGACCTCCACTTCTTCCTTTCCTTTCTTCTTCTTCTTCTTCTTCCTCTACTACTACTAGTACTACTACTACTAACTGATGATGCTGCTGCTACTATCCTACCTGTATGTTTTTGCTTTCCCCTCCTATTCCGCCCCCACCTTCCCCTTTTTCACTTTTTCATTTTTCATGAGATATCCTTACCCAGACAGGTGTCCGCCCCTAGTAGCTGAGTGGTCAGCGCGACGGAATGACATACCTGACGACCGCTGGCATGGTACACTACTGACCATTAAAATTGCTACACCACGAAGATGACGTGCTACAGACGCGAAATTTAACCGACAGGAAGAAGATGCTGTGGTATGCAAATGATTAGCTTTTCAGAGCAATCACACAAGGTTGGCTCTGGTGGCGACACCTACAACGTGCTGACATGAGGAAAGATTCCAACCGATTTCTCAAACACACACAGCAGTTGACCGGCGTTGCCTGGTGAAACGTTGTTGTGACGCCTCGTGTAAGGCGGAGAAACTCGTACAATCACGTTTCCGACTTTGATAAAGGTTGGATTGTAGCCTATCACGATTGTGGTTTATCGTATCGCGACATTACTGCTTGCGTTGGTCGAGATCCAATGACTGTTAGCAGAATTGGAATTGGTGGGTTCAGGAGGGTAATACGGAACGCCGTGCTGGATCCCAACGGCCTCGTATCACTAGCAGTCGAGATGACAGGCATCTTATCCGCATGGCTGTAACGGATCGTGCAGCCACGTCTCGATCCCTGAGTCAACAGATGGGGACGTTTGCAAGACAACAATCATCTCCACGAACTGTTCGACGACGTTTGCAGCAGCATGGACTATTAGATCGGAGACCATGGCTGCGGTTACCCTTGACGCTGCATCACAGACAGGATCGCCTGCGATGGTGTACTCAACGACGAACCTGGGTGCGCGAATGGCAAAACGTCATTTTTTCGGATGAATCCAGGTTCTGTTTACAGCATCATGATGGTCGCATCGGTGTTTGGCGACATCGTGGTGAACGCACATTGGAAGCGTGTATTCGTCATCGCCACACTGGCGTATCACCCGGCGTGATGGTATGGGGTGCCATTGGTTACACGTCTCGGTCACCTCTTCTTCGCATTGACGGCACTTTGAACAGTGGACGTTACATTTCAGAAGTGTTACGACCCATGGCTCTACCCTTCATTCGATCCCTGCGAAACTCTACATTTCAGCAGGGTAATGCACGACTGCATGTTGCAGATCTTGTACGGGCCTTTATGGATATAGAAAATGTTCGACTGCTGCCCTGGCCGGCACATTCTCCAGTTCTCTCACCAATGGTGGCCGGGCAACTGGCTCGTCACAATACACCAGTCACTACTCTTGATGAACTGTGGTATCGTGTTGAAGCTGCATGGGCAGCTGTACCTGTACATGCCATCCAAGCTCTGTTTGACCCAATGCCCAGGCGTATCAAGGCCGTTATTACGGCCAGAGGTGATTGTTCTGGGTACTGATTTCTCAGGATCTATGCACCCAAAATGCGTGAAAATGTAATCGCATGTCAGTTCTAGTATAATATATTTGTCCAATGAATACCCGTTTATAATCTGCATTTCTTCTTGGTGTAGCAATTTTAATGGCCAGTAGTGTAGCGCAGCGTGTTCGATCAGAGAGCTGGTTGGCCTCTGTAGTAAAAAACTGAGTGGAAGGATCAACATACGAACTTTAACGGATGTCATGTGTCATGTGACGTCCGCAACGACTAAACACAAAAAAAAAAAAAAAAAAAAAAAAAAAAAAAAAAAAAAAAAAAAAAAAAAAAAAAAAAAAAAACAAACGGCCCGGGTTCGATTCCCGGCTAGGTCGGAGATTTTCTCCGCTCAGGGACTGGTTGTTGTGTTGTCCTTAGCAACATCATTTCATCCCCATCGCCACGCAAGTCGGCGAAGTGGCGTGAACTCGAAAGACTTGCGCCAGGCGAACGGTCTACCTGACGGGAGGCCCTATTCACAAGGCATTTCCATTTTTACCCGGACAGATAGATACGTGAGAGCAGCTGACGTTATTGCATGTACAATAGCTTAATTACTCTCTATCACTCATCATAACAAAACAACTAATACGCGAGCGCAGCTGCAGCTAACAGCTAGTACTTTACATGGACACGCCACTCTGTCAGCTCAGCAGTCACAAAACTCACGGAAACATTACAATGGAAATATACTCACCAACAACTACGCAAACCACTCAGCGCCACAGCCACTTTTGACATTGATTCAAAGAGGATGTATTGGGAGACATCTCGCGGAATTTCAGTGCACTGTAAACCATGTAATGCAAAACTAAAATTTCGTAATCTTTTGGAAGCCATTTCGTAGATATTTAAGCATAGTAGGTAGTGCGGTTTTCCGTTTGTTCAGGTCATCTCAGTTTTGCATATCAGCAATCCTTCCTTGATTTACAAGCAATCGTTAGTTCCCCACTCGTCACAGTGGCCTATTTGCCCATGTTGGGGCTGTGCTATGTCTCTCGCAGAAGCGTACCGCCACAATTGACAACGCCGATGCACGTTGCTGATACCTACTGCTGTCAGCCAAGTCGGACCTAGGTATTGGAATTTTTTGCCCAGGGATAGTGCACGAATAAATTACTCGTAAACATGGTTCCTGATCGACAGACTACGCACAAACGTCCAGGATAAAACACCAAATCACTTCGTAGTGTACCATGATGTCAACCCCTGTTAGTAGTAATCCGTATGCCGGATGGACGCACAAAGCATGGTCTTGATGTTGGAGTGTTTACGGTGGAATAAATAGTGGATAGTCACCATCGTGGTGTAATGACCGAATCATGAAAGGACTGCCAACAAAAAAAAAGCCATCTCGATGAACAAGTACAGCCTGGAAACCTAGATGGAGACGTACACTTTGACGCTTTCACCAGAGCAATATGAGGTCGCGAGCATTAAGAAACCACTGATTTCAAGCTGGTAGATTGAAATTGCGGGTAAAAATGCGACACGGTCACTTAACGTCTATAAGCAAACAGCCCCAACACAGTATGCAGAGGCCACTAGTTGATGAGTTCAACAGTTCGAGAGTTGCTGCCAGCAGACGAGCCTCGGGTATCCGCCAGGCGACAGTAGAAAATTATATGAGTGAAAGAATCTGTTCAGTTAAGCTTGTACACTAAGAAGGACTTGCATTCTTGCCTGGACTGTGGGCAGTTCTTATATCGTGGCTTACTTGTACCTACGACGGAGGGTTCGATTTGAGCAATAAGAAACTGGCTCCTGCTCATGATTCGAGTCACAGTGATAGGCCAGGCAGGATATTTGTTCTAATAATTTGAGTATCTAGTAAGACTAAACTAAAATCAGACCAAGGTGCCAACTCAGAAGCTCGTTTCTTGATTTCTACCTCCCTAGCCTGATACCCGAGTTTTTCTGCACGTCACCAACCATAGAGACCTAATAAGCCTCCACTAGACCCTGTCCCTGACTTATTCCCTTGCACGAAGCCGCTCGCGTGCCACACAGCCGGTAGACCTGGAAAACTCCACATAGCTTCCTATTGACTGAGGGATTCACGTAAGTATGTTGCAACCTCCGTCGTGTTACGACAATGATTATTTATTTATTCAATCTGCCAAGAATGGGTAAAGCCAGAAAACTAGGAAAGTTGATCTTTGTGTTTCAATTATAATGGCATGACAGGTGTTTAATCTCTGATGCTATGTAATGGGATACTTGCGCACTGACGAACAGGTGAAGCAAACGTAACATGCGGCAGTCATGTATTTTGTCTGGCCACAACCGATCTAACTGGACGTATGAAGCACAGTCATTGTCATATCAATGAACGTTGCAGATGTAACGCACATAAGCAGTCATTGTTAGTTCCAGCCATCTTGTGTTTTCACTGCTCGTACCATGTTGAATTACATCACAATGGCGCAGCTTCGGTGGAATGAGAGCTTGCAAGCGTTTACGTTTCACATCCCGTGGAAATAGGTTAAAAAATGCTTCAAATGGCTCCAAGCACTATGCGATTTAACAACTGAGGCCATCAGTCCCCTAGACTTATTACTACTTAAACCTAACTAACCTAAGGACATCAAACACATCCATGCCCGAGGCAGGATTCGAACCTGCGACAGTAGCAGTACCGCGGTTCCGGACTGAAGCGCCTAGAGCCGCTAGGCCACACGGCCGGCGGAAATAGATTCCGAAACTTTTTGTGGACACAGAGGCAAGCGGAACCTCCCGGCACATTGAGACAGTATTCTCTGCCCATTTGAGATGCTCATCCAGTGTTACGCTTAATTTCTTCAATGTTCGGCCGGCTGGTGTGGCCGAGCGGTTCTAGGCACTTCAGTCTGGATCAGCGCGGCCGCTACGGTCGCAGGTTCGAAACCTGCTTCGGGCATGGATGCGTGTGATGTCCTTAGGTTAGTTAGGTTTAAGTTGTCCTAAGTTCTAGGGGACTGATGACCTCAGATGTTATGTCCCATAGTGCACAGAGCCATTTTTCTTCAATGTTTTCTCATATGGTATTGGAATGCCGTTGAGCTTAATAGAAGGCAATTATTAAATTCTGAATTAATACTAAAATTGTTTGTGACTTTTTGGGACTTAGTTTAAGCCCCGGGATTTTCGCAATGTCACAACTAAATATGATGATGATGATGTTTGGATTGTGGGGCGCTCAACTGCGCGGTTATCAGCGCCCGTACAAATTCCCAACCGTTTCTCAGTCCAATCTTCCACTTGCATGAATGATGATGAAATGATGAGGACAACACAAACACCCAGTCATCTTGAGGCAGGGGAAAACCCCTGACCCCGCCGGAAATCGAACCCGGGACCCCGTGATCGGGAAGCAACAACGCAACCGTGAGACCACGAGCTGCGGAAGTCACAGCTAAAGACAGATCATCAGTCATCTGAGCGATCCCAGTATTTGTGTCTTCAGGTCTTTCACTTAGGTAAAGCCGGAGGTTTTCGGCATAGAAATGGTACGAGGGTCGTTCAATAAGGAATGCTCCAATTTTTTTCTCAGAACTTATTTATTGTTAAAAGTCAGATTTTGATGACACCATACATCAGCATGTCCTAATTTTCTACGTAGTCTCCACCACTTTCTATGGCCGTACGCCAAAGTTGTGGAAGAGTATGTATTCCCCGCTGCTAAAAGCTCTTGTCCTGTAGGCGTAGCCATGTTTTCACCGCATGACTGGCACTCTCGTCATCTTCAAAGTGATCTTCCCGTAGAGAATCTTTAAGCGCCCCAAAGAGATGGAAATCCGAGGGTGCCAAGCCTGGACTGTAGGGTGGGTGACGCAGTGATGTCCAACCCAATTTGGCGATGTGTTCCCGGATTCTCAGACTTGTGTGCAGGGGTGCATTGTCGTGTTGGTGCAAGGTTTATTCTGGATTCTTGTCCTATCGAATACGTCGGAAATGTTTCTTGAGTTTATTCAGACTTTACGTATGCCTCTGAATTGATGGTTGACTCTCTTGGCATCACATCCACGAGGATGGCGCCATCGCAATCCCAGAAGACTGTCACCATGACTTTTCCGAAAGAGGGGCTTGTCTTGAATTTCTTCTTTTGTGGTGAATGAGGATGACGCCACTCCATGGATGACCTTTTGTGTTTCCGGCGCAAAGTGTTGCAGCCAGCATTCGTCCCCCGTAACGGTCCGTGACAGAAGGCCTTTCCGTCGGTCTCAAAATGCTCCAACAATTCAGATGAAATGGCCTTTCTTTGAATCTTGTGATCCGCTGTGAGCATTCGTGGAACCCATTATTACGTTCTGAGCGTGGCTGATCATGGAGCTTTGTTTCTGCATTTTTTGAGGCTGTTACTTTCTTTACCTATCACCTAACTGTACCCCTATCAATTGCAGAATAGCCATACACTGCACACAAACTTTTATGAATGTTCACCACGGTTTATTTTTCTGCATACAAGAATTCAATAACAGCACAATGCTTGTAACGTGAGTGGTATGTAGATGCCATTTGACGCTGTACTACGGCTCTGCCATCTGCCAGAACGGTTCGAAACTTCACTGGCGCACAGAACGAACATCAAATGCGAAGCACCAACAAGGACGCTTGTCTATGTATATTAGTGGCATTAAAAAAAAAAGTCCGGCTTTACTTATTGAACGACCGTCGTATTTACAGAATGTCAGAATCGACGAAATATCAGTGACAATTAATTTTGCCGCCGTTATCGTGGTTGAGACCTATCTCCAAATGAACCGTTATGTGTAAGTCGTTCTGGGGCTCGACATCTATGTATGCAGTTTGCCTACACACTTACGACTTCATCAAAACGCTGTACGCAAATGCAATGCTCGCTATACATCAGTTAAACAAATTAGCCAACTTTGAAGCGTGGGCACCTGTTTTGCAATGGAAACACTGTAACTGTGAGACAAGAACTTAGATATGCACGTAGGTGACTATATTTATTATCTAAGGCTCATCTAACCAGAATTAGTTGTAGGACAAACGGGGTTCCAACTGCAAAGCAAGTGTGCACTGGATAATCGACCTATTTTAATCAAAAATTCTTCATGGATGAATTAAAATTACTGTTCTGCAATTACTATCGTGCAAACATCATTTTTCTGAAAATTAACAGCAAACTCATGAACTGTCACAATCAATCAAGCAACCCAAGTTGAGCAGTAAATTCCGCAAATTGTGAGCTGCTCAGATAACGGATAGCGCTGACTTGGAAATGCGAAACTTACTTCCAAGGAACACCTTGAGTTTGTGGTCGAAAAAGGCCATTGAAGTTTACGGCATTCGACTCCCCCCTCCCCCCCCCCCCAAATATTGTCTACCATGCAATCACAATATTGGCTGCTAATCGCAACAGAAGGCGGGACTGGAGGTATCCAATGGTGAGCACTGCATGAGGCTACGGAGCGTAGTTGAAGTACTCAGTCGACGAGTAACTCACAACAATGTTACAGTGCTAGCGGTGGCGTTTCAAAGCAGAAAAATATCAATGATAAACTAAGCAAACATTGCGTTATATTTACAACAACAGTTGTCGAAGTTGACATTTCGCCAGAAAGGAACCCAAGGAATTTCGCAGAGTAAGAAAGAAGTGGCAGATGAAATATTACCGTTTCTCCAAGATACGTCAGTGGAATGAGTGGTGTCGTATGAGCTCGACTGTTAGGACGATGCCCTTGAGGCGTATAGTGATGACTATACGTGCTTAAAAAGTGAAAGTGGTACTGAAACAAGTGTCGAGCCACCTAGTTTATGATCCTTATCAGACAGGTAGCCACGAATCCCATCTCCAGTGAAACGCAGTAAAGGACAATCGTTGTCCAAAGAGCAGATTTTAAACATAATTATATACGCGGAAGATCATCCGCTGTGTAGAAAAAACAGTGACTAACAGAAAAAAAATGGCTCTGAGCACTATGGGATTTAACATCTATGATCATCAGTCCCCTATAACTTAGAACTACTTAAACCTAACTAACATAAGGACGTCACACAACACCCAGTCATCACGAGGCAGAGAAAATCCCTGACCCCGCCGGGAATCGAACCCGGGAACTCGGGCGTGGGAAGCGAGAACGCTACCGCACGACCACGAGTTGCGGACACTTACTAACAGATTTCGAAGTAGCTCACAGCAATATGATCTTGAAGGGAGGGTAAGGCATACTTGCTACAAAAAGCGTTGTTTGCGCTTTTTAGGGATGTTCGATACAATTTAAAGCATGTGCATGATAGTGATCTACTACGTAAAGCACAACAAACTGTGCACGACATAGATTACAGTGATTTCAATGGAACCAGTGGATCATTGCATAACTTCAAATAGTGCTACAGAACTGGAAGACGTAATTTCAAACAAAGCGTCAACTTGACTCTGCACAGCAAACTGAGCGATCGGGCCGAAATTTCGTAGAGGAGACAAACAAACTTATCCCATCCTTGAATAAGGAGGTGTTTACCTGTTTTCAAGTCCGACCAGTCGGGAGTTGAAGAGTAAATGCATATGAAAGGACCACTGGATTTTAGACGTACCAAAAGAGTTTTGTCAAAATCAACTAACATCAATGCCTTAACGCATAAGTGTACAATTATGCCGACTCTTAACTTGGAAGGTAAATTGGCTGTAAAGCTATACGTTTAGCTGCGAGAAGTTGGAGGTACTCTGCCCGCTACGATTCTTTCTCGTGTGCGTGATCTTGCGAGGGTAGTAGGGAATATTTACGTCACAGCAAGCAAGAGTGGGAAAATGTCCGTTAGAGAAATAGACAACTATGGTACAAGCACTGTTTATGGCCAATACTGGTCAAAATAACTCGCTTTTTCTTGAATCTTGGTCTGCGTATGAAAATCATATTAGAGCAAACTGTCCCTCCTGAAAATATGAACATTGCAGCTCATACTACCTGGAACCACTGGACAGATTCAACCTATGGACCTATAAAACGAGCTGTAGTTCGTAAAGATGCTAAGCATCACAGCGCGAGAGTAAAGAGACGACTTTTTTTTTTTTTTAATATGTTCCTATATCAAGACGCGTGTCCAGCGTCTAACTACTCTAAATAAACGCTATGAGCCGCTGGGCGCAGATATTTAAAATCATTGCCGCAGCGCTTGATAGCAAGAAGCTGCGAAACAGAAGAAAGAACAATCTATCTTTTGTTAAGAAATATTCTAGAGACTTCATTATCCCTTGTACTTTTGGTCGCCGACATTTTAAGACGTACTACATAGCATTGCTACAAGTTGTATTTTCATTTTGTGTAGGAACTAGCCGGCCGAAGTGGCCGTGCGGTTCTAGGTGCTGCAGTCTGAAACCACGTGACCGCTACGGTCGCAGGTTCGAATCCTGCCTCGGGCATGGATGTGTGTGATGTCCTTAGGTTAGTTAGGTTTGACTAGTTCTAAGTTCTAGGGGACTAACGACCTCAGAAGTTGAGTCCCATAGTGCTGAGAGCCATTTGAACCATTTTTTTTTGTAGAAACTATGTGAAACGACGAACAAACATTTCGGTAACTCGGGTGTGGATACAATGTACTTACGCACATGCAAGGACATTTAATTTTAAGAAGGAACGGACTGACAAAGCAGCGATTATTGGATTGCGCCATTTACAAAAGAAATATCAGATGTAAGACATGCATTTATTGTGTATTTGTCAATGTCTAGAACTTTAAAGCCAATTTGTTCAAAATATATTAATATTTTACGATGCAGTAATTTTCTTCTTATTCTTTTCTTTCAGTAACCAAAAACGATGTTCGAATAGTATATGAGCTTTGTTACAGGTTCTCTCTTTATCGCGGTGTCTCGATTGTATTTGGGAGACCACTAATGTGTTCAACTTCCGATCTGTTACTCTTTCTCTTACGAAATTCCACTAATATGCTTTCATTTTCGTTTTTATATTCATATAGGTCTCTTAGGTATTTTCATCGAAGATACAGATTGCGTAAAGGCAATCCGGGTCAAAAGGTCAATTATTCGCCTAATCAATCCGTACGTCTCCTGAACACAATCGAGAACCGTCGCATAGGTGATCAATTAATAATCTCTCTCTCTTTTAAAGTCGTACTAAAAAACGGCCACACAGGATAGCCGTAAGTACGCAATCTAGCGTTAGGTTGCATTTTGTCAGTAAATATCAGCAACTCAACCAACAGTTACAACGTCACTATTATTAATAAGAAAGTTCCTAATGCCAGATGTCCCACCGTTGTCTGAGCGTCTCCACAAATGTTTTCGGCCTGGAAAGTCATTGACTCGAGTAGAATTATCGTCAGTGACAAGTTCGCTTCGAACTGAGTCCTGGTGACGAGCGAAGACGCATCTGGAGGCTCCCAGGACAGCAGTGGGGTACCAACATGACTGTCTGCCGCCATACAGCCCAATAACGAGGAGTGATGGTCTACGGTACCGTTTCTTTTCCTAGCAGGACACCTTCAGTTATCATTCGCGGCACCCTCACAGTACAGCGGCTTGATGACGATATTCTACGCTCCGTTTTGCTGTCCTTCATGGCAAGCCATCCTGTGTTTACATTTTAGCAAGATAATGCCCACCCGCACAAGGCGACAGTTCCTGCTGCTTGTCTTTGTACTGGCCGAATCCTGCCTTGGTGAGCGGGGTCGCCGGGCCTCTCCCCAACTGAGAACGTTTGGAGCATTATGGGCAAGGCTCTCCAAACAGCTCGGGGTTCTGACAGAATCTGACACGATATCCCTCAGAAGGACATACAACAACTCTGTCAATCAGTGTCAAGCCGAATAACTACTTGCGTTAGGGATGGAGGCGGACCAACACGTTACGGACTTGCTCAATTTGTGAAGCTCTTTCTGTTGAATAAATCTTCCAAATTTTCTGAATTAGCGCACACTTCTTCGTCGGCAACAGAAACACAACACAGCACGCTAGAAGCAATTAAGACAATCGTCTGCACTAAACAGATTTACTCAGTATGCAACAATCACTCACCTAGAAGGAAAGGCTCGAGAAGGAAGAAATCCTTTCTCATTACACGACTGATCAGTCCTTTCGGCCTGTTAGCCTCCACTTCCCATGTAAAGGTTAACGTTATACGATGCTTGGTGTCATCTGTCTGAGGCTGTATCAGTACATTAACAGATAAATCTGAAAGCCTTCCTCAGTACAATCTGTCGATCTTCTGTGCAGCCTTCTCTGTTTTGACAATCGATAGAAGCGTTTTATCACGCTGACAGAGGCGGACAACCCGATTGCATTTCACAACATCAATCACGTCTGTGGCACGTGTAACCCTGCTACAGGTTGCCGCAGAGCCAGTGGCCGCGCTACGCGAAGATACACATTTTACCAAATCTGTCCTGCTTCTGTTCGGGACTATACTGTTTATTTCAACTTTCAACGTTTTGTGATCAAGTTAGATACATACTTCAGACGCGAGTAGCCTACACTATGTGATCAAAAGCATCCGGACACCTGGTTGAAAATGACTTACAAGTTCGTGGCGACCTCCATCGGCAATGCTGGAATTCAGTATGGTGTTGGCCCACCCTTAACCTTGATAACAGCTTCCACTCTCGGAGGCGTACGATCAATCAGGTGCTGGAAGGTTTCTTGGCGAATGGCAGCCCATTCTTCACGGAGTACTGCACTGAGGAGAGGTATCGATGTCGGTCGCTGAGGCCTGGCACGCAGTCGGCGTTCCAAAACATCCCGCAAGTGTTCTATAGGATTCAGGTCAGGACTCTGTGCAGGCCAGTCCATTACAGGGATGTTATTGTCGTGTAACCACTCCGCCACCGGCCGTGCATTATGAACAGGTACGCGATCGTGTTGAAAGATGCAATCGCCGTCTATAATATAATAAAATAATGGAATAGATGATAATGAAATGTTAAAATGCGTGGCTTTTTAAATTGTATTGAATTAATGAGATTAATTTTTCGGCATGAATGACAAGCGCAATAAGCTGAGCTATGCCTGGAAATAAGTTCGTATTAGTTCATATTATTTTGCAGGGCGAAGTAGTTTCTTTCTCCGCTGTAGATTTGTGCTTACCATTCTTTATAATGCTACGTTTGGTCGCCGTGTTCACCTTTGAAGTCTTGACCGTGTTCCCATTAAGCTTATCGGATCTTCGTAATTTTCCAAAGTACACAGGTGGGCTTCAGTTCTTGTAATTATTGTACTATTTGAAATAACAACTCACACGACCTTTCTGTTAATAAAACAATACTGTATTTTTCTAAACGGTGCACGCATGAAATACATACTCCTCACTTATTCATAGCGACCCCAAAATGGCGGTCTACAATTACTCACTAAAAATGGCGTGCTTCTCACTCGTTCACTAGCTGAGCGCGAATCCTTCCTTCCTCCTACTGGTACCAGAAAAAATCCTCTGTTTTTTAACAACTGAAAGTCAAAAAATACATGACGGCAGGCATAGGCTCTATGATGTGCTACCGCTTCATCTTCTCTCTTTACCTTTAAAGAAGACGAAAACATAAAGGAAATGCAAAAGGTTTATCACACGTCCCCGAGTTGCTCTTCAACAGTGAGCAGAAAGAAGCTGCTTAAAATATTAATGTAGGCCTGTGCTGTGATAGTGCCACGCAAAACAACAAGGGGTGAAAGTCCCTTGCATGAAAACCATGACCACACCCTAACCCCACCGCCTCCTAACTTTACTGTTGGCACTACACACGCTACCAGATGACGTTCACCGGGCATTCGCCATACCCATACCTTGCCATCGGATCGCCACATTGGGTATCATGATTCGTCACTCCATACAAAGTTTTCCCACTGTTCAATCCTCGAATGTTTACGCTTCTTACACCAAGCGAGCCGTCGTTTGGCATTTATCGGCGTGATGTGTGACTTATGAGCAGCCGCTCGACCATGAAATCCAAGTTTTCTCACCTGGAGCCTACCTGTCATAGTACTTCCAGTGGATCCAGCTGCAGTTTGGAATTCCTGTGTGATGGTCTGGATAGATGTCTGCCTATTACACATTACGACCCTCTTTAACTGTCGGCGGTCTCTGTCAGTCAACAGACGAGGTCGGCCTGTACGCTTTTGTGCTGTACGTGGCCCTTCACGTCTCCACCTCACTATCACATCGGAAACAGTGGACCGAGGGATATTTAGTACTGTGGAAATCTCGCGTACAGACGTATGACACAAGTTACACCTAATCACCTGACCACGTTCGAAGTCCGTTAGTTTCGCGGAGCGCCCCATTCTGCTCTCTCATGATGTCTAATGACTACTGAGGTCGGTGATATCGAGTACCTGGCAGTAGGTGGCAGTACAATGCACCTAATATGAAAAACGTATGTTTTTGGAGGTGTCCGGATACTTTTGATCACATAGTGTATGTCTGTGAAAAGCCAAAGAGAAACAGGATATTTCTGTCTCAGTTATGTCTAAATTGTAACATGATGGCAAACAATCTGGAGAAAAAACCCCTTATTGCCTTTGTTATTCCGTTATTTGTTCACGAAAACTGACAATCAGAATCCATATTAACACACATATAAACTGTAGACACGACATGCTGTTACCGGCACAATATTCGTCTTTTGTGCGACGAAAAACTCCATTCAGTACTGCGGGAGTTCGCTTTAATTATGAAAGCATTGATAGTAGCTAGAAACACACTTTCATTTAACCAAGAAATTATGTTCAGTTGTTGCTCGATTTGGCTTAACTAGAATAATTTTGTTTTTTCTGTTGCAATACGTACGAGCGCTATTCTTTTCAACCTCTTATCGCTCGCAAAATGGAGACTACAGTGAAAATCAAAAGTGTTTGATTTCGAAAATTTAGCGCCTGACCTTTCCGCAAGTTTCCTACGCTGTTCTACAGCTCGTTTTCTGCTCCAAAATGCTGTCATAGCTGGCGTTTCGTGAGAGCAAAGATATTAAAATCAGAAGCAGCCAAGTCTGGGTTGTGCGGTAGGTGATCAAACACTTCACACCGAAAACACTGCAGGAGCATGGTTGTTGCCACTGGAGTGTGCGGCCGAGCATTGTCATGAAGAAGGACAACCATGAATAGTTCGTTATGTAGTCTGCATGAAACCAGGCGGAACCCCTCACCGTGCACTTCAAACTTGACAGGAGACACTATTGCTCTAAGCATCTGTATATGCTCACTTTGCACTCCGAACTGAAAAGTGTGACGTTATGCAATCGATGGGCATACTAGAGACACTATACAACACAACTGCATAAAGCTTCACCGGATTTTCACTGTGGTTATTAATTTCGCGACCGATTGGAAAAAAATAGCCCTCATATTTCGACATAACTCCTGGAATTCATACATTCTGTTTCATTCACTTTTGTATAGTTCGTACTGTACAAGGATATTCAACTAGAACAACGCAAAACTAGAGTAAGTTTTCCAACTGCATCGCATTTGCAGCTACATCATTACTTCAAAAACCGCCTTATGGTATGTAGTAGAGTGTTTCTCCCTGTCACATTCGCGAATAACATGTGGGAAGAATGACAGCCGGTAAACTTACATATCGAATCTGATTTCTCTGACTTTCTCAGTGAGATAATTTCGCAAGATGTATACTGAGGAACGAAAACATTACGACTACTTGTTTAAGAATATTCACTGAACGGTGTGCTCCAGAATACTTGTGCCTGCATCAGCATTGAACTCTGTCGTCGCACCTACCACAGAAGGCTGCTATCCTACTATAAAATCAGGCAAGCCTCTGATGTTCTTCATGAGGCATGAACATCCATCGTATTGTCACCTTCTCATCGTTTCATAATCTTTCAACAACTTTCCATTGATAGTGATGACAGTACTACACAAAAGCCAATCGTCTTATGAGTGCTTTGCAAACACAGCTTTTGTATATGCATATAATACTCTTCCCAAGGATCTCAGCCTGACATCTGCATAGCCTGCAATTAGTTTTATGTGGTTATTCCTGTGGCATCACATATCGATACCTTCCTAGCTGCGTGTCAAGTTGTCAGAGGAATAGCAAGTTTCTGTGAGATACCTATAGCGGTCATGAAGGATCCAGTGGGCAAAATTGAGCCCGTCCGCTGAGGCATGTCTCCAGCAGCTCGGTACCATGAGCGCTCTCTACTGCAGCAGTATAGGAGGACCAACAGCAGCGACTCAACCCACTCGTGCTCGGGTCCACTTCACTGCAAGACACTATGCAAAAGCTGTCCATTTGCTGCTCTGACTCCATAGTTGCTGCTGTTGTAACAGCTGGACTCTGTTTCTTGCTGTGATATTTGTACTGAGTCTTTGTTCGTTTGGAGAAAGACAAATTAAGTAAATATTCTCTTTGCTGTTTTACTTGTTCACTCATCACTTCTCCCTCTGCCCAGCTTTCCTATGGCCACAGGGGTGTAGAACTGCCAAAGAGGGTGCACACAGCTGTTTCCATGGTGCAAGTCACAGGCAGAAGGGGGCCACTGGCCACCCTAAGTGTTATGCATACATGACGTGAACTGATGTGCTTGGAAAGACAGAGGCGCACAGCCGAGTATAAATAGGTGTCGTTTTCTAACGACAGTCATTCAAGTGTGGCAGCTCTCCTGGATGGCAAGGCATATCACATCACTGGGCTACACGCAGCAACAGATGGGGTGCCAGCGTCCCAGTCCATGGTGGGTCATTGGTTCGACTTTCTGAGGCTGACACGGAGTCTGCACCCAGCCAGCGGAGGGGCCACTCTTCGGCTCGCTACCACATTCAGTTGTCTCAGCTCCTGACACACGCCGGAGACTTCTGAGGTAAGGGCCGCAGACTCGGACGCTGGATCGCTTCCTACAGCTCCCGACGGGGCAACAGGTAGTCAGCAGGGATGGTGGCTGCTGAGTCGGCTGCTGGCGCAGCCATCCTGACGTAACTGGAACTCTGCAGCTGGCATACAAGGCCGCCAAGACACAGCGTTGCGTTGCACAGGCCCACAGGCCGCTGTGGTGCTTCCTCAGCATTGCGGGGCCCTGTGACACAGACCGAGGTGAACGGGGCACTGTAGTGGAAGCCAATAAATCATTTGGAAAGTTCTCGCTGAGTTTCAATACGCCACATTTGGCGCCTGATACCACAACAGATGACAGTTGCTCCACCATTCTGTAGCCCACCTCTGCTTACCATTGTGTATGAAGTCATACACAACAGTTCCACCTCAGGTTTTTCCAGAGGTTATGTTGAGGCATATTTTGTTGTTACTGTTTTCAGTTGTTTATCACCAACAGTATAATCGAACGTAATAGATCTTTTCGCTTCTTTATCCAGAGCATATTACATTTATTTACGATTCAAGGTCAAACACCAGTCCCTGCATCAATTATCGGTCCACAAGTCTGCATTTTGTTACCATCATCTGGCGCTGCTATCTTCTATAGACAGCAACCTTTGCAAACAGGCTCATCCGCAAAACCATTTATGTACAGGATATCCACAATTAAAGTTCCAGTTTCAAATGCTGCAGAAAGAGAACCACTGCTCAGAATGACGTCAAATCTGAACAGTATATTATTGATGCAGGGTAAAATGTTATGGGACAATTGTGCTGTAAGGTCAGAATACGCACACCAGGGCTCTTCCTCAGTTTGCGTCCGAGATGCGTAACATGACTGTCTCCATGAAGGATCATGTGCTGCTGGAAAACCTCTTTTACAAGAATGTTGCCACCAGTCCTGTTGAAGTTCCGAACACTGATTGATGTCTGCTAAGGGTCTGGAGAAAATGATTACAGAATTCGAAATGACTATTTCTTTTGAAGTGCAGTGTGGTAGAGGAAGGAAAGCAGGTGATCCACCGTCTGTTGAAGATGTGACCACAGCATTGCATGAGGAGTCGAGCTGTGGTGTGCAAACATAGGAGTGCATGGGGAATTGCCCGAAATTTGGATATGCCTGTGAGCATGCTGCTTAAAATGCTCACGACCAGCCATTGATAATATGTTTATAGGAAAGTCCAATGAACAAAATTATATGATGAAACCAATAGTCAACGGCCTATTAGACTGTCACATGCAGTTCCTTCTGTTAATATTAACACTGAACAGGATATAAAATCTGTTAAATCTGAACTCAGAAGGTTAATCAGGAAACTAAAAATTGATTGTTTTAGGACACTACTCAGAGACATTCACTGGACTGATGTTTACAGCGCTCATGGCCTCAATGAAAAATATAACACTTTTGCTAATAAAGTGCTTGCCTTATCTGAACACTGTTTTCCCTCAAAACTAATCGAGGTTAGAGCAAAGTCTACAAAGAAGTCATGGATTACTCAAGGAATAGAGGTAGCTTGTAAATCAAAAAGAGAACTGTATCTATCAATCCAAAACAGTTCTGATGTTGATGCTATAGCACATTACAAGAAATACAGCGAAATATTAAAGATTGCAATACAGACATCGAAGCAAATATATTACAAGGAAAAGATAGTCATATCAGATAAAAAAATAAAGACAATGTGGGATATGGTGAAGGAGGAGACCGGTAGAACTAGACATGAAGTAGGACAAATAGAATTAAGAGTAAATGATACATTGGTGACAGATGTGTAAAATGTTGCAGAACTTTTTAACAAACATTCTACAACTGTTACTGAAAAGTTGGGGTTGTCAGGTTCTGTAGATGCTGCCATGGGATACCTCAGACCAGACATTTCAAATAACTTCCATAATATGAATTTGACACTCACTGCCCCAGCAGAAGTAATGTCCATCATAAAATCTTTAAAATAAAAAAACGTTTAGTGGATATGATGAAATATCAATAACATTAATTAAAGAATGTGATTCTGAGTTAAGTAACATATTAAGCTATCTGTGTAACCAGTCGTTTATTAATGGAATATTTCCTGAATGGTTGACATATGCTGAAGTTAAACCACTGTTTAAGAAGGGAGATAAAGAAACAGCGTCAAATTTCCATCCAATTTCACTTTTTTCCAGCATTCTCAAAATTTTTAGAAAAGGTAATGTACAATCTGATGTATAACCATCTTGTCACAAATAACGTATTGTCGAAGTCGCAGTTCGAATTTCTAAAGGGTTCTGATATTGAGATGCCTATCTACACTTATAATGAAAATGTACTTAATTCATTAGACAAAAAATTGCAGGCAACTGGTATGTTTTGTGATCTGTCAAAGGCATTTGACTGTGTAAATCACAATGTCCTTTCAAGTAAATTAGAATATTATGTTGCAACAGGAAATGCTGCAAAATGGTTCAAATCTTATATATCTGGCAGGAAACAAAGGGCGTTATTAGGAAAGAGATATGTATTAAGCTATCAGATATCATCCAACTGGGAACTAATTACATGTGGGGCCACACAAGGTTCCATATTAGGGCCCTTACTTTTTTTGTGTATATCAATAACCTTTCATCAGTAACATTACTAGATGTCAAGTTTGATTTGTATGCCGATGATAAAAGCATTGCAATAAATAGAAAATCAAGTGTAGTCTTAGAAAGATCGGGTAATAAGATATTTATGGACATTAATCACTGGTTCCTAGTCAATTATTTGTTACTAAACTTTGGAAAAACACACTACATGCAGTTCAGAACTTGTAAGGGGTCTCTCACGAGTATATGCCTAACATGTGATGACAAGCAGATAGAAGTAGCGGACAATGTTAAATTCTTGGGATTACAGGTTGATAATAAATTCAACTGGGAGGAGCACACTACAGAACTGCTGAAGCGTCTAAGCAAATGTCTATTTGCAATGCGAATTCTGTCAGACATGTTGTAGTTGTTGTAGTGGTCTTCAGTCCTGAGACTGGTTTGATGCAGCTCTCCATGCTACTCTATCCTGTGCAAGCTTCTTCATCTCCCAGTACCTACTGCAGCCTACATCCTTCTGAATCTGCTTAGTGTATTCATCTCTTGGTCTCCCTCTACGATTTTTACCCTCCACGCTGCCCTCCAAATTGGTGATCCCTTGATGAGCCTCAGAACATGTCCTGCCAACTGATCCCTTCTTCTAGTCAAATTGTGTCACAAACGTCTCTTCTCCCCAATCCTATTCAATACCTCCTCATTAGTTATATGATCTACCCATCTAATCTTCAGCATTATTCTGTAGCACCACATTTCGAAAGCTTCTATTTGCTTCTTGTCCAAACTAGTTATCGTCCATGTTTCACTTCCATACATGGCTACGCTCCATACAAATACTTTCAGATACGACTTCCTGACACTTAAATCTATACTCGATGTTAACAAATTTCTCTTCTTCAGAAACGCTTTCCTTGCCATAGAGAGTCTACATTTTATATCTTCTCTACTTCGACTATCATCAGATATTTTGCTCCCCAAATAGCAAAACTCCTTTACTACTTTAAGTTTCTCATTTCCTAATATTATTACATCAGCATCACCCGACTTAATTCGACTACATTCCATTATCCTCGTTTTGCTTTTGTTGATGTTCATCTTATATTCTCCTTTCAAGACACTATCCATTCCGTTCAACTCCTCTTCTAAGTCCTTTGCTGTCTCTGACAGAATTACAATGTCATCGGCGAACCTTAAAGTTTTTATTTCTTCTCCTTTGATTTTAATACCTACTCCGATTTTTTCTTTTGTTTCCTTCACTGCTTGCTCAATATACAGATTGAATAACATCGGGGAGAGGCTACAACCCTGTCTCACTCCCTTTCCAACCGCTGCTTCCCTTTCATGCCCCTCGACTCTTATAACTGCCATCTGGTTTCTGCACAAATTGTAAATAGCCTTTCGCTCCCTGTGTTTTACCCCTGCCACCTTCAGAATTTGAAAGAGAGTATTCCAGTGATCATTGTCAAAAGCTTTCTCTAAGTCTACAAATGCTAGAAACATAGGTTTGCCTTTCCTTAATCTAGCTTCTAAGATAAGTCGTAGGGTCAGTATTGCCTCACGTGTTCCAACATTTCTACGGAATCCAAACTGATCTTCCCCACGGTCTGCTTCTACCAGTTTTTCATTCGTCTGTAAAGAATTCGCGTTAGTATTTTGCATCCGAGACTTATTAAACTGATTGTTCTGTAATTTTCACAGCTGTCAGCACCTGCTTTCTTTGGGATTGGAATTATTATATTCTTCTCTAAGTCTGAGGGTATTTAGTCTGTCTCATACATCTTGCTCACCAGATGGTAGAGTTTTGTCAGGACTGGCTGTCCCAAGGCTGTCAGTAGTTCTAATGGAATGTTGTCTACTCCCGGGGCCTTGTTTTGACTTAGGTCTTTCAGTGCTCTGTCATACTCTTCACGCAGTATCATATCTCACATTTCATCTTTATCTACCTCCTCTTCCATTTCCATAATATTATCCTCAAGAACATCGCCCCTGTATAGACCCTCAATATACTCTTTCCACCTTTCTGCTTTCCCTTCTTTGCTTAGAACTGGGTTTCCATCTGAGCTCTTGATATTCATGCAAGTGGTTCTCTTTTCTCCAAAGGTCTTTTTAATTTTCCTGTAGGCAGTATCTATCTTACCCCTCGTGAGATAAGCTTCTACATCGTTACAGTTGTCCTCTAGCCATCCCCGCTTAGCCATTTTGCACTTCCTGTCGATCTCATTTTTGAGACGTTTGTATTCCTTTTTGCCTGCTTCCCTTACTGCAAATTTTGTATTTTCTCCTTTCATCAATTAAATTCAGTATCTCTTCTCTTACCCAAGGATTTCTACTAGCCCTCGTCTTTTTACCAACTTGATCCTCTGCTGCCTTCACTATTTCATTCCTCAAAGCTACCCATTGTTCTTCTACTGTATTTCTTTCCCCCATTCCTGTCAATTGTTTCCTTATGCTCTCCCCGAAACTCTGTACAACCTCTGGTTTAGTCAGTTTATCCAGATCCCATCTCTTTAAATTCCCACCTTTTTGCAGTTTCTTTAGTTTTAATCTACAGTTCATAAACAATAGATTGTGGTCAGAGTCCACATCTCCCCCTGGAAATGTCTTACAATTTAAAATCTGGTTCCTAAATCTCTGTCTAATCATTATATAATCTATCTGAAACCTTCTTGTATCTCTAGCGATCTTCCATGTATACAACCTTCTTTCATGATTCTTGAGCCAAATGTCAGCTTGTCAGACATAGGGGATATAAAAATGAAAAAGCTGGCATACTATGCTTACTTTCACTCCATAATGTCATATGGGATTATTTTTTGGAGTAATTAATCAAGCCAAGCTAAAGTTTCCGGGTACAAAAATTTGGAATAATAGTTATATGTGGTGTGAACTCAAGAACATCCTGCAGAGGCCTGTTTAGGGAACTAGGGATACTAACTACTGCTTCCCAATATATTTATTACTTGATGAAATTTGTCATTAAAAATACATCACTTTTTGAAACCAACAGCTCAGTTCATGAAATCAGTTCTAGAAATAAGAATAATCTTCACAAGGATTTAAAGTCACTCTTGTACAAAAATCTGTGCATTATTCGGGAACACACATTTTCAATAACTTGCCAGCAGCCATAAAAAGTTTAACAACCAATGAAATTAAGTTTAAGAGAAGCTTAAAGGATTTGTTGGTGGCCAACGCCTTTTACTCCATTGATGAATTTCTCAGTAGAACCATCTGATTTTATATATATATATATATATATATATATATATATATATATATATATATAAAGTACAATGCACCATTTCAGTGCAGTAATGTGTCGATTGTAAATAAGTGTTGTAGTAGTTCTATTATATGTTTATTACCTCAGAAATAATTTTTTTAAATTTTAAATTCGGTGCATTAATGTGATCTTAGTAAATGAGTGTTGTAAAATGATTCTTTCATATAGTGTTCATAAAAAATGACGATCATTCCACTTGGGACCTGTGTGAGGTACCTTAGCTTATTTGTTTTTGTTGTAAATATCTGCAATGTATTATTGTTTTTCTGATATGTTCTACATTCTTGAGAACGTCCTCACTACGGATCAATTGGAATGAAAGTAAATCTAATCTAATCTTCTCGTAAGTACCCGGTACAGCGCGACATTTCATTTAGCTTTGCTGTGCGGCATTTTTCGGTCGGCACAACTCTCTTGAGTTCGGCAGAATCGTGCTGTCAGCGCTGTTGAACCTTCGCCTTTAGTTTGTAGTATGAAGGACGCTCACAGGTTCAGTGGCTGTTTGTACAAAAAGAGGCAGTCTAGCGATCTATCGGCGTAGTTCTTTAAAATGAATGGAAATGACACAAGAGAGGGATGAGAATTCTCAATTCGCATAAGCGGCAGGTACTGCATAGTTGCTATGAAACGACATTACAGTTTAATGCAGAAAGAATTTAAAGATTTAGATGACAGTGGAAGAGCAACAAATTACAACGATCGACAGACGGGATTCATTGTTCGGTAAATCAAAAAGCACTTTCTGCTAAATTTACAGGCCCGGAGCACGTGAAGAAATCGGTGTTACGAATAACAAAATTTCTGAAGGCGCACACACGATTCCGTTGTCAGTTGCGCCGTTTTTCAACGGAACTGAAAGAAGAGTATGGAGACTTCATATATTTTGCGAAGTATGTTGGTTAAGTCGAGGGCCATGAGTAGAACGATTTTTTTGGTTTAGAATTCGATAATGTGCAATTTATGAAGGAATAATGAGTGCAAGAACGAAAATTAGAACAACCGGAATGGACTGCAGTCTTCGCATTTTAAATGGACTCGTCTGTACACTGCCCACAGTAAGACGTAGAAGGGACACGATCTGACAAAGACCGTCCAGTTCCCTAAGCTCCCTGACGTTAAAGAAAACACGCGATTTTAAGAATTCATTTTGACCTTGAAAGAACTGCAAGGATAGTATTTAAAAATTTTGAGGGCCCTGTCAGTCTTACATTTGTTTCCGTCCTGTTTTCAAGACCGTTTGCTGTTTCAGTTAAAAGCGCCCCTGCGCATGTGACGATGTAATTGATTGACCTGCAAGATAATACCAGTTTTAATGACAAACTTTTTTACGTTAAAACTGTCCAGGACGCTCACATCGCTTTCCTCCGGTGGAGTTTCCAAGTCACCATGATGAGGTTGCAAACGTGTTACAATTCATCGATCGACATATTTGCCTGAAATACCATTTTCCGATTATGAAACTAAATAAGTCACTATTACGTGACAACTTGAGTGCAAAACTATGAAATAGACTGGCTCTGTCCGTATGCCGACAGTTCGTACCACATTATAATTGTCTTCAGTGTGTCAAAAATAATGAAATAATTCTGAAAATTTGATTCGTTTTTGACCTATGTTGATGAGAAATGTGAAACATAAAACCACTGCCATTTAAATTCGGCGCATTCGCAGTTATCCCCTTTTCCCCTGCTCACGCTCATACAGCGTGACGTGGCGATGGGGTACATGTGAAGCGAGCTTAGCGCTTTGGCACTCATGTCGAGGCACGGCCCACGAACCAAAATATTCGCCGCCCCTATTGTAGATTATATGTAAGACTCAAACAAGTGACAGTTACGAGGCTCGACAAGAAATGGTGGTTGCTCAGGTTAGCGAGATGGGGTGGATAGGTTGCTTCAAGATTCATGTAACTGAAATGGCAGTCAATGAGAAAAGCAAAATCTTATTCAGTTAAGCAGAAGAATCAGTTATGATAAAGATGTGGATAAATAAGAGATAACGTGGAACAAAAATTAATCAAGAGAATGGAAGCTAAAGATGCTAGGTTGGAAGAAATTATTGTAGAACTGTGATCAACAAATCCAAAGCTTTATTGCACAGGCTCTGGTATTGTTGCACGTAGACAAGATGGCTGTTGGATATCTATTTGGAGGGACGGAATACAAATAATGAGAGTTAGAGGGAAGATATTCAGATTATCCATATATACTATAAAAACTTCTGTACATATGTATGTATGTATTTATATTTCACATCTCCATCTAAACGACTGCACCGATTTCAACCAAATGAGGTACACGTATCACTTACTGTATGGAAAGAATCACTGTGAGGGTAAGAACCACTCGTCTATCGAAGGGATGGGGTGAAAAAGATGTGTACCCACGGCATACGAATACCCAAACTTTGTTCGTCCATTATCTGAGAATCGGAGCACTTGGACACTTGCAAAAAACTTAACACATAATTTTAAATCTTCACAAAAAGTTTTTCTCGCCGACAACGCCCTCAAAATCAGGAAAGGAAAGAAGTTTGTCACTTACTACCTTTTCCTGTTCATGTAATAAACCTGCTGCATCGTGCTACTAACTCTATTTGCGACACATTTCGCAGCCAATATCCACATATACCACAGAACGTGTATACAAAATTATTTCGTTGTATGGCTCACAGTTCAGGAGATACACTGAAGCGGCAAAGAAACTGGTATAGGCATGCGTATTCAAATACAGAGATATGCAAACAAACAGAATACGGTGCTGCTGTCGGCAACACCTATATAAGACAACATGCGTCTGGTGCAGTTGTTAGATCGGTTACTGCTGCTACAATGGAAGGTTATCGATATTTAAGTGAGTTTGAACGTGGTGTTATAGTCGGCGTACGAGAGATGGGACACAGCATCTCCGAGGTAGCGATGAAGTGGGGATTTACCCGTACGAACATTTCACAATCGCACCGTGGTTGTCAGGAATCCGGTAAAACATCAAGTCTCCGACATCGCTGCAGCCGGAATACGTTCCTTGAAGAACGGGACCAACCACGACTGAAGAGAATCGTTCAGCGTGACAGAAGTGCAACCCTTCCGCAAATTGCTGCAGATTTCAATGATGGGTCATCACCAAGTGTCAGCGTGTAAACTATTCAACGAAACACCATCGATATGGACTTTCGGAGCCGAAGGTCCACTCGTGTATCTTTGATGACTACATGACGCAAAGCTTTATGCCTCACCTGGGCCCGTCAACACCGACATTAGATTGTTGATGACTGGAAATATGTTGCCTGATCGGTCGAGTCTCCTTTCAAATTGTATAGATTGGATGGGCGCGTATGGGTATTGAGACAACCTCATGAATTCATGGGCCCTGCATGTCAGCAGGGGACTGTTCAAGCTGGTGGAGGCTCTGTAACGGTGTGGGGCGCGTGCAATTGGAGTGATATGGGACACCCAATACGTCAAGATACGGCTCTGACAGGTGACATGTACGTAAGCATCCCGTCTGATGACCTGCATCCATTCGTGTCCATTGTGCATTCCGAAGGACTTGGGCAATTGCAGCAGGGCAATGTGACACCCCACACTTCCAGAATTGCTGCAGAGTGGTTCCAGGAACACTCTTCTGAGTTTAAACACTTCCGCTGGCCACCATACTCCCCAATCATGAACATTATTGAGCGTATCTGTGATGCCTTGCAACGTGCTGTTAGAAGAGATCTCCACTCCCTCGTACTCTTATGGATTTATGGGCAGCCCTGCAGGATTAATGGTATCAATTTTTTCCATCACTACTTCAGACATTAGTCGAGTCCATGTCACGTCGTGTTGCGCCACTTCTACGTGCTCGCGGGGGCCCTGCACGATATTAGACAGGTGTACCAGTTTCTTTGACTCTTCAGTGTATAACGTCATAAACATGGAGCTGCGTGAAAACGAAACTGCAGGGTGAAATTCGCTAGAGATACAAGTGAAATATGTGTACAAATACATGTGAAATATGTTAAGTAATCGTGAAATATATTATGTGACTGAAATGGAATTTCATAGGTTAAGGGTAGGTTTGACTTAACCATGGAGTAGATTGTTATGGATACGGGAATATTGAACGTATGCAGAGATGGGCAGCACGAATGGGCACAGGTCTGTTTGATCCTTTGAAGAGTGTCACAAAATACTGAACAACTGAAATGGCAGATTCTTGGAGAAAGTCTACTAACCAAGTTTCAAGAACCAGCGTCAAATGATGACTCTAGAAATATACTCAGACCCGCTACGTATCACTCACATAGGGATCGTTAGGACAAGATTAATTACAGCACGCACAGAGCTATTCAAACAATCATTCTTCCCGCATTTCATAAGTGAATGGAACAGGAAGAAACCCGAAAGAGCCGCGCCCTCTACCATGAACTTCACGGAGATTTGCAGAGTACAGGTATAGACGTAGGAGATGCAGAATCCTTTAGCAGTAAGCAAATGAATCCTCTAATTAAACATTGATACTGGCAAACACACAATGTTAAAACTTTCGTTTGCATATATTGATACGTTAACAACGGCCCAACTGGACGTTTAAAAGAAATCCTCCAACAAGGTAACGGGCTTATAACCGTCAAGCAGTTAATAAGTTAATAGTTGTGCACAACCTTAAAACAAATATTAAGAACGCCCACTGAGCTTGTGCCCTCGTCAGTTAAGAGTTTAAATAACTAGCTAAATGTATTAGACATACATTTAAAAAGCTCTGTGCCACATTAAACAAGGTTCAATAACATAAAAGGGAAGTGGCATTCAGTACTTATAATCAAACCACAAATTTTTAAATGAACAAGCCACTCAGCAGAATTTTGGAATAGTAAAATAAGGCACACAGCCAAGTTTTAATTTCTACTATTGAAGCAAGTTTTACCAGTTAACAGATTAATTATTGACCCAAAACTCTGGTGATAAACAGTGTTTGTTAAGAAGGATAGTACACAGAGTAATAACTATGTTATAAATACAATTCTTTGCTGACTTGGCATCCGTCACGGATATATACCCCCATCTGCACCTAGCTGCTACAAGTGACAGTGTAATTTTTTAAAAAAGTTTTAAAAATCACGACCACATTGGCGAACAGGTTAACAAATAAAGTAGTATAAGTTTAATGCTGACAGAGCGGACGCTAGTATCTTAGCCTTGGTCGAGAGTAAAAGTGTAAGACCGAATTTTAATCGGAGGTACAAAATAACGGCCTGTCGTTCGTCAGTGATACCCGTCAGAATAAAAGAAATGGTTCAAATGGCTCTGAGCACTATGGGACTCAACATCTTAGGTCATAAGTCCCCTAGAACTTAGAACTACTTAAACCTAACTAACCTAAGGACATCACACACACCCATGCCCGAGGCAGGATTCGAACCTGCGACCGTAGCAGTCCCGCGGTTCCGGACTGCAGCGCCAGAACCGCTAGACCACCGCGGCCGGCGTCAGAATAAACACCAAGTGAATTTAAGAGTTCAGTAGACATGAAGAAATTAACTTGGCTGTCATGTCCAGCAAACTCTATCTGTTGGTAAGATGTCAAGGACGAGAGTGAGCTTCCAGTGCAGTGCGTCTTGCACATCCCGCATCACGGCGTATTGGCCCAGTGGCACTATGCTGCTCTCTCCCTCTCTCCCGTATCTTCTGGACGGCGGCGAATCTAAAACTTCTGCTCCGGCTGCCTGTCGGTCTCGGGCGTAAATGCCAGCTCGTGACCTCGAGTGCCGCCTTCCTCCTCGTGTTCAACTCTCTCTCCACAGACAAGACCTCGTTTCATGCTTGTGCGCTGCTTAAAAGTTCTCCCCAAACTGCGGCGAGCGCTCTCTCGCGACGAGGAGGGCCAGAGACCGCTTACACCGGTGAAATCGGCCCAGGGAGAAACCGATAGAGACGTGTCAGTGACATGTGCGTACGCAAGAAAGCCACGGGTAAAAATCCAATCCTAAATCCCTGTATCGATTTCAACCAAACATGGTAGACGTGTTAATTATTGTCTGGAAGGAAATACTTGCGGGGGGGGGGGGGGGTGATAACAACCAGCATCCTCCAATGGCGTGGGGATGATAACGTGGAGGGAGAAGGGGGTTCAAGGTGATGGAAAGACGAGAGAGGGAAAAGGGAATGTAGACAGACAGGGGGAGAAGGTTCAAATGGCTCTGAGCACTATGGGACTTAACCGCTGAGGTCATCAGTCCCCTAGAACTTAGAACTACTTAAACCTAAGTAACCTAGGGACATCACACACTGCAGCGCCTAGAACCGCTCGGCCACTCCGGCCGGCAGGGGGAGAAGTGGATGGATAGAGAGGGAGGGGCACATGGGTGAAAATGGAAGAAATAGAAAGAGAGAGGTGAGAGAAGAAATTGACAAGAAAGGAAAGAGGAGGAGTTGGACAGAGAGAGGTAACGGGAAGAGATTGACGGAGAGAGGAGAAGAAGACGGGCTGAGAGAGCGAGGAGGCGATGGCTTAAAGTGGGAGAGAGATATCGACAGAGGGAAGTGGAGGATTTAGAGGGGGAGGAGGACATTGACAGAAAGGAGAAGACTAGATGGGCAGAAGGGGAGGAGCAGATGTACGGAAGAGTCAGGAGCAGATGGACAGAGGAAGGGAAGAGGAGGAGATGGACAAAGAAAGGGAAGAGGAGGAGACGGACAAAGAGACTGTGTGAGGATGTAATAAAGGGGGAGGGGGAGGTTGACAGAGAGGAAGGATCAGATGGACAGGGGAGAGAGGAGCAGATTGACAGAAGGGACGGACTAATAGAAGATTGGAAGAAACACATCTCCTGGCAGTTTCGGGTACTCAGCTAGTGATTTTATGAAAGACAAGGTGTTGCTTCAACCCAAAAAATTATAATTCAGTAACATGCAGTTCATGGCACCATTATGTGATGTGAATTAGTGATTCACTGCATAGCCGTACAATCAAGCCGCTCGACTCTTTGTTTGGCGCCAGCGCAACTGTCGCCTTCAGCAGCGGTAGAGCGCACCTGCAACAGCAAATCTGCCACTCGCAGCGCTAGGCAGGGCGTGGAGCCGCTTACAGTCACAGCAAGGTACAGAAGTGAACTGGCGACGTAAACTTACAGCCAGCGTCAGCCGCCATGGACAGCGGTGGACGAATCTTCGTGTTTCGCCTTGGGCCATGCGCAACGCGTTGGCTGAGCATATTTATGTCCCCATTCTGTTAGCGGAATATGGAATCGGTGGGTTCAGGAGGGTAATTCGGAACGCCGTGCTGGATCCCAGCGGCCTCGTATCACTAGCAGTCGAGATGACAGGCATCTTATCTGCATGGCTGTAACGGATCGTGCAGCCACGTCTCGATCCCTGAGTCAACAGATGGGGACGTTTGCAAGACAACAACCATCTGCACGAACAGTTCGACGACGTTTGCGATGGTGTACTCAACGACGAACCTGGGTGCACGAATGGCAAAACGTCATTTTTTCGGATGAATCCAGGTTCTGTGTACAGCATCATCATGGTCGCATCCGTGTTTGGTGACATCGCGGTGAACGCACATTGGAAGCGTGTATTCGTGATGGCCATACTGGCGTATCACCCGGTGTGATGGTATGGGGTGCCATTGGTTACACGTCTCGGTCACCTCTTGTTCGCATTGACGGCACTTTGAACTGTGGACGTTACATTTCAGATGTTTTACGACCCGTGGTTCTAACCTTCATTCGATCCCTCTGAAACCCTACATTTCAGCAGAATAATGCACGACCGCATGTTGCAGGTCCTGTACGGACCTTTCTGGATACAGAAAATGTTGGAGTGCTGCCCTGGCAGGCACATTCTCCAGATCTCTCACCAACTGAAAACCTCTGGTCCATGCTGGCCGAGCAACTGGCTCGTCACAACACGCCAGTCACTACTCTTGATGAACTGTGGTATCGTGTTGAAGCTGCATGTGCAGTTGTACCTGTACACGCCATCCAAGCTCTGTTTGACTCAATGCCCAAGCGTATCAAGGCCGCTATTAGGGCCAGAGGTGGTTGTTTTGGGCACTAATTTCTCAGGATCTATGCATCCAAATTGCGTGAAAATGTAATCACATGTCAGTTCTAGTATAATATATTTGTCCAATGAACGTCCGTTTATCATCTGCATTTCTTCTTGGTGTAGCAATTTTAATGGCCAGTAGTGTATATGAGCAAGTCAGGCATAAAATAACTGTTAAATAAACAACGTACATATTGCACTGGTTATACAAGCTCATGTACGTACATTAGTAGAATTAAGACGTCGCAATAAAGGCTTTACAATAACAATCTTGGCTGTCTGAAGTTGTACTTCTGTTTCTCCAGGTTTACAATCAATCTAGGCTGATATCATGCTAATAACTGTTGAGTGACATTGATATTCTCTTTATTGCATTGAGCCATGTGATAATATTACGCCATCTTCAAGACTGGTCAGTCACGTATTCAGTATCTGAGATGGCAGACCATATTGCATATTACTTTTCAAGTTTGACTGACGAATATTTATAGTAAGGGAGACTTTGAGACCCATGGAAACTAGCATAAATTGTACTATCGGCTCACGTACTTTACAAATATCCTAGAAAAAAGAAGAGAGTATACTCTCAAGAAACTATCGTAGCAAATAATAGTGAGAGGACTCAATGAAAAAAGGTATTAAAAACTGCTATTCTTGTGACAGATACAACGACGCATCAGCTACGGAATAATTGTAGAAATTGTAGGAGCATTTGATTAATGACGATTATTCTCGTCGATTTTAGTCAAAAGCATTCAAATGAACATCTGTGGACTCCTGTGAACCATGATTTTTGTGTTTCTTTGCTTTTACATAGCAGTGTCTTTGCTCTGTTCACTCTCACTGCTTGTCCACTTTACTACCTGTCTAGTTGCCAGTGTGTACCTGCAATTGTATCACGTGTTGCCGTGTGTCATGTTTTGTTCGTCGTACAGTATGTCATGTAGCACCCAGAGCAGTTTAATGTGCGAGCTTCTTTTAATCTGATGTGGTCTAACGATGTGTACAGTAACACGTTTACCAGTGGTCTAAACGAAAGTAGTTTACCGGCAGTATCCGTAAGTGTTAGAACTCTCAGCAGGTTATGGATCCAGATTTCCAGGTTCCCATATTCACGGGTTACTGTATCCTGGGATTAAGTTTACTGTCGGTTAAAACGGTTAACAGATCTGAAACAACGTGTCGTTATTTGAAGTCCAGGATACTTTTGCTCAAAAGAATAACTGTTTTGCTTTCTAAAGGTGGTGGTGGGATGTTTGACTAACGTACCAAAACTGAAAGGACGTGAAAAGAACGGAGATTGGGCTTTCGCAATCAAGAATGTTCTAGTTCTCGAAGGATTGGCAAAATGTGTCTCAGAAGTCATTGTAAGCGAAGATGCCAAGGTCAAGGTGAAAATAAATCTTACTATTGATCCGTCTTTGTATGTGCATGTAAAAGAGGCAGTGACGACAGTGCACTTGTGGCAGAAACTGAAATCGTTGTATGAATACTGGTTTTGCAAGAAGAATAAACGTATTGGGTGCACTAATATCAATACGTCTAAGAAAAATGTGATTCAGTGACAAGCTATGTAAGATAAGTAGTAGAAAATGGTCAAAAGCTACTTGTAACTGGTTTTACAATTAGTGATGAATGGATTGCTTTGTTATTGTTAGCAGGATTATGAGAAAAATACTTTCTGATTGTTAAGGCCACTGACATTCGGGGAGTCCTGTCACAACAGATGTAATTAAAGACAAGCTTCTCGATATGGAAGGGGAGATCACCACTGGCAGTGGTTTTGGAGCAAAAAGTTGGCGAAGAAAACAAAATTATGTTTACCGAACTGGGCCTTTTTGTCATTTAAAAAATAATACTGAACCTACAATGTCAAGTAGTGTAGGGCACCAACAATGAATCAAGAAATAAGTTATTTGTTGTAAGTGCAAAAAGCCAAGACATGGTAAAATTAAGTGCCCTAACACTGAGATTGATGGCATCGCACAAAACAGAACCTCTGATTCCTGCAATTCAGTGTTTTTATGTAGTTTTTGTAATAGAAGTGACTCGTATGTTGATTCTGGTCCTAGGTTACATCTCATAGCTAATATAAATTGGATGAAGAAGACAGTGAGCAGTGTTGTTAACATGGATAAAAATGTGGCAGCGAATCAAACTGAAATCCCATTGTTGTGCACTGAAGAAACTGATTTAGCAACTGTAGCTGGAAAGACTTGCTATGATATTACAGTGAAAAATGATGTGTATGTGATCCATAAATGAGAACATGTTTAATGTCTGTGAGCAGATGATTTACTAAGGAAACTCAATTGAATTTAATAGTGATCACTGTAATATTTTTAACAGGAATCAAGAATTAGAATGTATCTGCAGACCTTATTAATTGTGTTTATAAGCTGAACATTGACAGGAGAAGCAATTTGTCAGGAATGGTTACTACATCTAGTTCGAACAGGAGATTAGGCTATTTAAATGCAAGGGATCTTATAGAAATGAAAGATGGTGTTGTTAAAGGAATGGTGTGTGAAGATGTTAGTTAGCAGGATTATGTGGTATGTACAAAGGAAAGCCAGCAAGACAGGCTTTTTCAAGGCAGCAGAGCTACTTAAACTCTTGATGTGCAAGCAGCTGTGGATCAATGGAATTTATGTCGTTTGATAGTTCAGAGTATTTTACGGTTTTGAAAGATGACTATAGACAAATGGGATTTGTGTAATTCTTGTGAAAAATTTCAAGAATTCAAGTATTCAAATGAAATTGTGTGATCCATCATGTTTGTATGTCTTTGCTTTTATGTACCAGCGTCTTTTCTTTGCTCATTCCCATTACGTGTCCACGTGACTGATTTTCTATTTGCCAATGTGTACCTGCTGTTATGTCCTGTGCCGGCCGTGGTGGCCGAGTGGTTCTAGGCGCTATAGTCTGGAACCGCGCGAACGCCACGGTCGCAGGTTCGAATCCTGCCTCGGGCATGGATGTGTGTGATGTCCTTAGGTTAGTTAGGTTTAAGTAGTTCTAAGTTCCAGGGGACTGATGACCTCAGATGTTAAGTCCCATAGTGCTCAGAGCCGTTTGAACCATTTGCTATGTCCTGTACTGTCGTGTGTCATGTTATGTTTGTCGTACAGTATGTCACATAGCACACAGTGCAGTACAGTGTGCGAGTTTCTTTTAGCCTGCAGTCGTCTAATAGAAGTGTACAGCGGTAAATTTATCGGTGTTCTCAGTAGAAGCAATTGACCGGCAATACCCACATGTGTTAGAACTCAACAGGTCTCTCAGCTACGCCCGCATCTCGTGGTCGTGCGGTAGCGTTCTCGCTTCCCACGCCCGGGTTCCCGGGTTCGATTCCCGGCGGGGTCAGGGATTTTCTCTGTCTCGTGATGGCTGGGTGTTGTGTGCTGTCCTTAGGTTAGTTAGGTTTAAGTAGTTCTAAGTTCTAGGGGACTGATGACCATAGATGTTAAGTCCCATAGTGCTCAGAACCATTTGACCCATTTTTTTTCTCTCAGCTACGTGTCCTATTAGTTTGTATAAAAGTTTAAGGAGCTGTTGCATGAAGCGGCATGTCTGGCCTAATTTTTCCAGATGAAGTTAAGCTGAAAGCAATAACAAAAGAGGTCTGCGAGGCCTTGTTTCGGGGCTAGCATTTTGAGATCTAGGCACAGCGCCCCTGCACCAGACGTTACCAGGCTCTGTGCTTTAGGCAGACGTTCTGCTTCTGATAGTGACTGGAAGACCCAAGGCTAAAATAGAACACGGGGCAAAGCTTATAGCGGAAATTCTGCGCAGATGATGTCTGGAAAAAGCTAGAAGCTTTCAGGCCCCGAAGGGCCGCAGCCCTAATGAAATTCGACGCTGTTGTTCGACTTCGTGTACTCGTAGCTTTAAAAAAGTATTATTTTCTTCCACATAACACAAGAAGGTAACGTCTAATAAAATATTATGTCAGCAATTTAGGCTCTAACTGGTGCTATGCTCCATAATTTTTGAACTATCAACTTAATTAACTTACTCGTAAAAGTATTTGACCCAGTTGAATATTATTAGCTCCATTTACACAGCAACGAAAAATCACAAAAATTAAATAAAATTTTTGGACTATAACCTACTTATGCTGTGTATAAACTGAAACGAAGTGAGCGTTGAGCTCTTACTCTTGTTTTGACTAAGTGGAAGGAGTAAATTAACCACTGTTCCAGACTTTTACCATCGATCGAAATTCCAATAAGCAGAAGTGACAGTTGCCACACGTCGCACGCGCTGATTTGTACAGATCATCCCAAAGTATTATAGCCACATTAAAAAATGAAATACGTTGTATTATAAACTTGCAAAGATTAGACAACCAGACAGAACAAAATTTCACTACACAGTCTATAGTGCCATACAGCAAAACGTCATGACGCACAGCATGGGAAAGCTCAACGTACACTTCTTAGTGCTAAAGTCTTGGAAGTTAACATTACGACATTTGGCTAGAACAAACGGTATCATTGCTATATCTGAATGGGTTAAAGTACAACGCACACATGAAAACTTTACAGAAACTCCTTAAAACAGGGTAGAAGAACATACTGCAAAGGTGCACTGAGCCTGAACCCAAAATAAGTGAAAGGAACATATAGTAGGCTCTCAAAACCAGCAACACTGGAGCTATATTGTAACGAATAACTGTCAGGTTTCGGGAGCATACAGGTCAGGTAATTGTTTCGCTGACCACTATACATAATTTAGCTAGTGGAGAGGTGTGTATATGAAGAAATGACTTTTGGGAGAGCTTTGTTAACTATGCAAAGCAAATAATGTCATTCGTTAATATGTATTAAGGCCAATTTCATAATAATACACAGCAGACCGTGGTGGAACAGAAACATGTAAATAAAATTATTATGTCTATATGCAGTACATAAAATGTGCTTTAATGAAATGTAATTACGTCAGAAACGCTGTGTTTGCGCCATCCCCCCCTCACTGTCGGCAAACCTTCTCAGATCGGCGTCATTTGAGTGGCACAACATGGAGCAGCCGCAGCGTTCACACAAGCATAGCGCACTCTGAGCAGGCTGGCAGGCGACGGTTGAGCAACACCACAGACCAGTGGCACCGTGGACGTAGTTGCTTCCGCGGGTCACTTGCCTGCAGAAGGTTCAGCTGAATACTGACGCCGCTCAAGTGTTTAGGCTGGTGCCGAGCCTCTCCAGGCCAGTCTTTTCCTTCGAGTCCTCCAGGACAGGTGCTGTCCGCAGTAGTTGTCCATCAGTCAGAGCTCTAACTTAAGATAACTTCGGTACTAGCTACGCTCTGGTGTATCCAGTCACTGCGGCACATGGAGCCACCAGTGACTACCTGAGGCACAGCCACAAAGACACCTCTACGCCAGAAACTGCTAAAGGACTTTGCTATTAGCCGTCGCCGTTATTTTACGTTGTAACTGTTTTACTGACATTTACTTTATTCGTTATTGGGGCTATCTGCCCATTTACGAACTTCTGTAAATTCAGTTTTTACCACGAACTAGTATAAACAGTTCTTGTTATTAACTTACTCCGGGAAGCAGCTTTTGCTTCTGTACTTGTTAATAAACTTATTGAACACTGTTTATCTTCTACAGCTACATCTACATCTACGTGATTAATCTGCTATTCACAATAAAGAGCATGGCAGAGGGTTCAACCACCTTCAAGCTGTCTCTCTACCATTCCAGTCTCGAACGGCACGCGGGAAAACGAGCACTTAAATTTTTCTGTGCGAGCCCTGATTTCTCTTATTTTATCGTGATGATCATTTCTCCCTATGTAGGTGGGTGCCAACAGAATGTTTTCCCAATCGGAAGAGAAAACTGGTGATTGAAATTTCATGAGAAGATCCCGTCGTAACGAAAAACGCCTTTGTTTTAATGATTGTCACTCCAATTCACGTATCATGCCTGTGACACTATCTCCCCTATTTCTTGATAGTTCAAAACGAGCTGCCCTTCTTTGTACGTTTTCGATGTCACCCCTCAGTCCCACCTGATGCGGATCCCACATCGGACAGCAATACTCCAGAATAGGGCGGACAAGTGTGGTGTAAGCAGTGTCTTTAGTAGACCTGTTGCACCTTCTAAGTGTTCTGCCAGTGAATCGCAGTCTTTGGTTTGCTCTACCCACAATATTATCTATGTGATCGTTCCAGTTTACGTTATTTGTAATTGTAATCCCTAAGTATTTAGCTCAATTTACAGCCTTCAGATTTGTGTAACTCATCGCGTAATCGAAATTTAGCTGATTTCTTTTAGTACTCATGTGAATAACTTCACACCTTTCTTTACTCACAGTCAATTGCCACTTTTCGCACCATACAGATATCTTGTCTAAATCATTTTGCAAGTCGCATTAATCATCTGATGGCTTTACAAGACGGTAAATGACAGCATCTTCTGCAAACAATCTAAGACGGATACTCAGATTGTCTCCTATGTCGTTAATATAGATCAGGAACAACAGAGGGCCTATAACACTTCCTTGGGGAACGCCGGCTATTACTTCTGTTTTTCTCGACGACTTTCCGTTCATTACTACGAACTGTGACCTTTCTGACAGGAAATCACGAATCCAGTCGCACAACAGAGGCGATACTCCGTAGGCATGCAGTTTGGTTAGAAGACGCTTGTGAGGAACAGTGTCGAAAGCCTGTGGTCTCATTGGGCGTAAAGCAGACCAGGACTTATCAGAATGTATCAGTTTCATATAGTTTCCTGAAAAATGCAGAATTATGCATACATAGCCCTAAGCCATGTTGTCAGTCTCAATTCAAACCTTCTAACGATTTATTTTCTCCCAAAAAAGAAAAGAGACATGTGGCGCAGGGCCTCTGAAAGTGTGGGGCTTGTAGTATCTGCTACGTGGATAAACCGCCTCTCATTTTGGGGTTACTCCCCACTAGTATATTGCAAGATGCAAGTGACTGGATTTCTGACGTGAGAGGTAATATAGAGAGATATGTCACGATATTTTGGTTCAAAATGGGTCAAATGCCTCTAAGCACTATGGGACTTTACATCTGAGGTCATCAGTCCCCTAGACTTAGAACTACTTAAACCTAACTAACCTAAGGACATCACACACATCCAAGCCCGAGGCAGGATTCGAATCTGCGACCGTAGCAGCAGCGCGGTTCCGGACTGAAGCACCTAGAACCACTCGGCCACAGCGGCCTGCGATATTTTGGAATATTGTCGCAATAATGAACTGGAAATAAGAAATACGTATGAGGAAAAGTGGCAGGAATATGGGATGGATATGACCAGGTCATGTAAAGTACAGAGACTAGGAATGAGAGCACATCTACATATATACGCTGGAAGCCAGTGCACAGTGCATGATGTAGGGTGCATCATAGCAATGTCATCGGTTTTACTTGTGGTGCCCTACCCACTCGTCTCTTATAGGATGCCTAAGGGATGTTGCTTTCTCGGATAGCTGAACAACAGTTCAAACACATTAGATTTATGGTTTTTATTACAATAGAGTAGATTGACAATACTTAACTTGGGGTCGCAAGCAAATGGCGACAGGCAAATAATGTCCTTCGCTGTATGGAATGTCAATAAAAGTAATTCACACAAGTTCGTATGGATCACTAATAATGGCTCTTCTAGTGCCTCATTTCTACTGCGTGGTTCTAGTCCGGGTCTTCCAGCACTGTCTGTTTCTTCTACTGGCCGGCCAAGGCTGGCAGGAGCGGTGCTTATATTCTCTCCGGATTGAGGCCGCTGCTGTCGTGGTGCGGTCCTAGTCAGTGCGTCGCCTCACAGCATTCTGTGCTCTTGCGTTCTTCATCTTCGTGGCGGCGCTTGTCGTTGCGCCGGAACATTATTTCTTACACTGTTCGCATATTGGGCGATGGAAGTATTGGTGCCTGTGTGCCTCTGTACGTGACTACATCTCTCTCACCTTATACTCATGATGCCTGCTCGAGATATACGTTGGTGGAAGCGTAATGGTGGCACAACCATTTTCGAATACACCTGTAAATTTACGCATTAGTTTTCTGCGAGAACTTCAGCGTCTTTCTTCAAAGGATTCCCATCTAAGTTCCGTGAGCATTTAAACTACACTTTTGCATGGGCTATACTGTCCTGTTACAGTCCTAGTAGAACGTCTCTGAATTCTTTCAATCGCTAGTGCAACCCCTACTTCAGAGGGATTCCAAACACTAGCGCCGTTCTCTGGAACTCGTCTTGTATGCTATTTCCGTTCTAGATGCACCGCATTCTCCCACACTTCTTCGAATAAATAAGTCTTCAATTCGCTTTCCCTAATACCGACTTTACGTGATAGTTCCATTTAACATTGCTTCTTACAATTACCCATAAACACTTATGCCGGCCGGAGCGGCCGAGCCGTTCTAGGCGCTTCAGACTGGAACCGCGCGACCACTACGGTCGCAAGTTCGAATCCTGCCTCGGGCATGGATGTGTGTGATGTCCTTAGGTTGGTTAGGTTTAAGTAGTTCTAAGTTCTAGGGGACTGATGACCTCAGAAGTTAAGTCCCGTAGTGCTCAGAGCCATTTGAACCATAAACACTTATAACTGTGACATGCTCAAGACGTTCACCTCTAATTTTGTAATCAGGTACTACATGTTTGTTTTTGTTTGCTAGAGGCGTTGTGTTGTGGTCTTCAGTCCGATGACTGGTTTGATGGAAATCCCCATGATAGTCTATCCTGTGGAAGCGTCTGTACCTCCGAATAACTACTGAAACCTACATCGAATTGAATCTGCTTACTGTATACATCCCTTGGTCTCATTCTACATTTCGTAGCCCTGCACACTCTCATCCATTACCAAACTGAAGGTTTCTTGACGCCTCAGAATTTGTATAATCAGCCAATATAGTTTTTTTAGTCAAATTGAGCCCCGATTCGATTGAGTATCTTACTTCCTCATTATCTAGTCGACCTAACGATTGGTTCAAATGGCTCTGAGCACTATGGGACTTAACATCTGAGGTCATCGGTCCCCTAGAACTTAGAACTGCTGAAACCTAACTAACCTAAGGACATCACACACATACATGCCCGAGGCAGGATTCGAACCTGCGACCGTAGCGCTCGCGCGGCTCCAGAGTGAAGCGCCTCGAACCGCAAGGCTACACTGGTCGTCGACCTAACGATGATCTGCTTTACAGCGATTATCCTATATTTACGGCTATCGTGGCACTAAACTCCGACCATGTAGATCATGGGTTCAATCCTTCTTGGGGGTGGGGCTTTTTCCTCGTTCCAGACGCTCCACGACGGCTCTGTGTCCACTACACCTATACTCTGCAAGCCGTATTACGGTGCGAGGCGGAGGGTACTTCGTGTACCATTGTCACGTCCTCCTTTTCCTGTTCCAGTCGTGAATGTTTCGCAGGAAGAACGAGTACTGGTGAGCCTTCAAGTCGGGTCGAATCTCTCTAATCTTATCTTGATGGTATTTTGCCAAGATATACGTAGGAAGAATAGATATATCGGCTGATTCTTCTAGGAATGTACACTCTCTGAGCTTTAACGTTGGACAATACGGTGACGCAGAACGCCTCTCTTGTAGCATCTGCCACTGGAGGTGGCTGAGCGTCTCCATGATGTTTCCAGGCTTACTAAATGAACCTGTAACGAAACGTGCAGTTCTTCTTTGGGTCTCCTCTATTTTTTCTGTCAGTCCTATCTGGTTTAGATCCCATACTGATGAGAAATATTGGAGTATTCGTCGAACGAATGTTTTGTAAGCTACTTCCTTTGCTGATGGACTACATTTCCTAATGATACTTCCAATGTATCTCAATCTGGCATCTGCCTTACTCATGATTAGTTTCATATGATCGTTACACTTCAATTCGCTCCGCAAGCATACACGTAGATATTTTATGGAAGTAACTTCTTCCATAGTTCTGAATTGTGCAGTCATACAATAAAGGACCTTTCTATCTATGTATTCGCAATACGTTACATTTGTTTATGTTGAAAGTGAATTGACGCTCCCTGTGCCAAGGTTGATCCTGTGCAGTTCTTCCTGCATTTCTTTACAATTTCCTAGCTTCGCGATTTCTCAGTATTCAGCAGCATAGCCCGCGAAAAGCCTTGTGGAACTTTCTAGGCAATTTATATACTTGTGAAAAGTAATGGCCCTGTAAAACACCTCGCTAGGGCACGTCCGTAGTTACTTTTACTTCTGAAGGCTTCTCTGCGTTCGGAATGATATGGGTGTCCTGTTTCTAGAAATCCTCAACCCAAGCACTCTGTTGGTTTGATATTCGGTACGCTCATATTTTGTTCATTTGGTGACAGTGAGGAACTTTATCGAATGCCTCCCTGAAGTCAAGGAACACGGCATTTACCAGAGCGCCTGCGTCTACTTCTTTCTGGGTCTCGTTTATGAAGAGAGCGGGCTGGATTTCACACAGTCGTTGATTTAGGAACACATTTTGATACCTACACAGCAAATCTTCGGTCCCTAGAGATGTCATAAGGTCCGCCCCCGTAGCTAAGTGGTCAGCGTAGATGACTGCCATGCAGAGGACCCGGGTTGGATTCCCGGTACTGCCAAGGATTTTTCCTTAGTGGGAGGACTGGTACAAGACTCACTCAGCCTCGTGATGCCAGATGAGGAACTACGGTCTGGGAAGTCTGCAAAACGGCTTGCAGATCGGTTATGTTGACTACCTACCCCTCCATACGGCATCCCCATAACGACACTAGGCAAGAACGATACAACGGCCGGTAGACATCGCTTGGGCCTTCATGACTGGGCGAGGAGCTCCAAGAAATACCACAATACGAAAATATTTTCTAGTATTCTACAACAGATGTACAGGTCGATGCGTCTGTTCGACGACCCTTCTTCGGAATTTCCTGTGCCTTTTTTGAATCATTACGAATACTTCGCTCCTCTAGAGACCTACCGTATACAACTACTAGGAGAGGTGCACGGTCTTTCGCTTACTCTGTGTACAATCGAATTGGCATACAGTCATGTCCAGTGGCCTTTCTTCAGTTGCTTTTCTCTCGGTCTCTTGTCAAAATGCGTGCCGGAAATTTTTCACAGCGCTGAAAGGCGGCCGGGGCGATGGGCCCGCCATCCTACCGCTGCTTGTGTCGCGGCACATGTGAAGTGTGGATAATTTGGGAAAGACTTTCTGCATTTCCATACAATAGTTCAACGGCAATACTTTTCTGTAGCAACGGTATCGTCAGGGAACACCCGTATAGCTCTGCTGATCCTACCTCGTAAATCGTTTATGTACACTGTCCAGCCACATTAACGTAACCACCTGTCAAAAACCTGAATAACCACCTTCTGCAGCGTGCACCTCTGTGAGATGTGAGGGAAGAGAGTCAGTGAGGTTCTGGAAGGTACCGGCAGGGAAGTGGAGCCATGGCAACTCCTGTACCATTGCTAGTTGTGTCAGGTTTCTCGGTTGAGGATCTATGATGCGTACAGCCCAATCGAGGAGGTCCCACAGATTCTCGGTTGTTTTTATGTGCAGGGAATCTGATGGCCAGGGGAGTACTGTAAACTCATCCTGATGCTCTTCAAACCACGTGCGTATACTGCGAGCTGTATGACACGTTGCACCGTTCTGCTGGCACATGACATCGTGCAGAGGAAAAGGAAACTGCATCTAGGGGTGGACGTAGTCTCCATGGATGGGTGAATATTGGTGTTGATCCATTGTGCCTTGCAGAATGACACAATCATCCAGGAAATTACTGCGCCCTGCATCTTTCCGATGATTGTTGCAAGATCTTTGCTTTCAGACGTTTCACGCTGTACACGCCCCTTGCCATCTGTTCAATGGAGCATAAAACATTATTTACCTGAAACGGCCACCTATCGCTATTTAGCGGGCGTTCAGCTCCTGTACAGGCGTGCAAAGTTCAGCCTTTGACGCCGAACAACAGGAGTCAGTATGAAATTAGAATTCTATATTAATACCTTCAGCTGCTGACGGGCGTTGATATATATCAACGGGGACAGGTGAAAATGTGTGCCCCGCGCGGGAGTCGAACCCGGGATCTCCTGCTTATATGGCACACGATCTATCCATCTGAGCCACCGAGGGCACTGAGGATAGTGCGACTGCAGGGACTATCTCGCCCACGCCTCCCGCGCGACCCACATTCTCACCTTATATGTACACACACTACATTCGTAGTGTCCCTACCCAACGCCCGTCAGTAGCTGTAGGTTGTTGTTGTTGTTGTGGTCTTCGGTCCTGTGACTGGTTTCGTGCAGCTCTCCATGCTAACCATACAGTAAAACTGCATGCCCTCAGGAAAAATTACGGCAGTAGTTTCCCCTTGCTTTCAACCGTTCGCAGAACCAGCACAGCAAGGCCGTTTTAGTTAGTGTTACAAGGCCAGATCAGTCAATCATCCAGACTGTTGCCCCTGCAACTACTGAAAAGGCTGCTGCCCCTCTTCAGGAACCACATGTTTGTCTGGCCTCTCAACAGATACCCCTCCGTTGTGGTTGCACCTACGGTACGGCCATCTGTATCGCTGAGGCACGCGAGCCTTCCCACCAACGGCAAGGTCCATGGTTCATAGAGGGGCAGCTGTAGGTATTAATATATAATTCTAATTTCGTTCTAGACGGCTGCAAGACATCAATGGTGTCTGTTCTTTCGGACATGTCCGAAAGAACAGACACCATATCCATGTGAGTATATGCAGTCAGTATGGGTGGCATGATCCAGGTGCCTGCGGCAGGGGCCCATACGCAGCAACGTTCGCTGAACGATCGTTGAGGAGACACTCTTGGTAGCCCCTTGGTTCATCTGGGCGGCCAGTTCCTCATCAATTGCTCATCTATTTTCCCGTATACATCTCCATAACCGCCGTTCGCCCCTGTCATCTACAGCCCTTGGTGCAGCACAGCTGCATACGTGCTATTTTTAGATAGTTCCATTTGGCCATGCAAGGTACACTTAACCACGGCGGCACGTGAACAGTTTACAAACTTAGACGTTTCGGAAATACTTCTACCCTTGGTGTGAAAGCTAATGATTACGCCCTTTTCGACGTGAGATAAATTGCTCCCTTTGCGCATTATTGCAACGACCTCACTGATTTCCGCGTCCCCCGCCTCGATACAGTTGATATAGGCCCCATACTGCCGCTGCTACCTGCCGTCTGTGAACGGTTATTGTTCGTTGACGTCGAACATAGAATATGTTACATTAATAGGTTGGGCTGGGTTGTTTGGTGGAAGAGACCAAATTACGAGGTCATCGGTCTCATCGGATTAGGGAAGGACGGGGAAGGAAGTCGGCCGTGCCCTTTCAAAGGAACCATCCTGCCGTTTGCCTGGAGTGATTTAGGGAAATCGCGGAAAACCTAAATCAGGATGGCCGGACGCAGGATTGAAACGTCGTTCTCCCGAATGCGAGTCCAGTGTGCTAACCACTGCGCCACCTCGCTCGGTTTACATTAATGTGACTGGAATATTATGACTGTATTGAAAACATTAGTCTGTTTTACGCTGCCCTAGGGCGCTTTCGATGTTACTTCCGTCTTTGTGGAACTTTCAGCGGGATTCTCTTAGTCAAATACTCTTCGTTTCTTGTCGGGAGGATATTGAAAGAGCTCTTAACGACCAGCGTGTCCTCTGACATGAACGGTAGAGAATCGAGTAGCCCACTTGAAGCCAATTAATGCGGCGCCATTAAAAGCGCGGGTGAAGAGGGTCCAGTTAACAGCGCCGAGTGCTGACGCGGCGCGCGCTGCCTCCTCCTCCTCCGCCACCGCTGCCTCTGGCCCCGGCTGCGGCTCTCGACGTCACGCCGGAGGGGTGGACCAATTAGCGGCGGGCTCGCAGCCCTGCCCACGGCGGCCTCCGCCGTCACCAGTCAGTCGGCACGCGCTGGCCGGCCGCGCCGGCCGCTGCTCGCTGCCCACTCTCTGATCCCAGCCGCGCCGCGCCTCGCCTCGGGACCCTACTGCGCCTGCGCACACCGGCGGTCCAAATTAGACGCACGCTTCTGGCGCCCGCTGCACTCCTGCTCTCGGCGCAGCAACAATAGGGGCCTGCACTTCAGGTAAGCTCACCTCACCTGTCACACCCCACGCTGCCGCCTTTTGTGTACTTCGATAGCGAAGACGCATCGCGTCATCTTGCCGAATTGTGTTGTCGTGTTTGTGGATTCGTTTACTTCTTTCTGCGAATGTGGTCACGCCACACCTACAAAGTTTATTCTGCGCAGAGGCCGATTTGTTTACTATAGTCCGATTAGAACTACTTGACAACTGACGTCTGTCAGTTGCCGCTACAGTGTTGCCATATTGGCTGCCGGCATCCGTTCGGTTATAGGCGACACGTAAGCACGGCTGATAACTTCATAATGTGTAATATGGAGCAACGTCGGAAGGGGCCGCCTCGACGTGTCACGGACATACGAGATGCTCTGTCAGCAGTGGATTTTAAGTGATCGATGACTGAACTGCAGCAGCCCAGAATTTAAACACATACCGTAAGCTAACCACAAGTTCGTGATGCTCAGTGCATCCAAAGGAACGGCTGTCACCAATCTGCTGTGGAACTAAAATCACGATGACTTTGTTCACTGAAATAAAGGCTAACCTCTACGAGAAAACTCGAGACAGAATAATTTGAGTTTCAGCGCCAATAAACAAACTGTGATTTCTCGGCAGCACTGGTTACCCGAAACTATCCTCACACTGGCTACACGAGCTGCCGCGTTACCAACCAGTGAGCGATCCTGGCTGGAAATTGGTTGCAGATTATAGGCGACACAGGCAGATTCCAACTACTTTTCAACCAATTAATTGAATACATGGCCGAGCGGTCTAAGGCGCTGCAGTCATGGACTGTGCGGATGGTCCCGGCGGAGGTTCGTGTCCTCCCTCGGGCATGGGTGTGTGTGTTTGTCCTTAGGATAATTTAGGTTAAGTAGTGTGTAAGCTTAGGGGCTGATGACCTTAGCAGTTAAGTCCCATAAGACTTCACACACATTTTTTAATTGAATACGAATAGTAATCGGAGCCTTGTGATTATAATTAGAAATTAAAAAAGTGGTAAATTTGACAAGATCTGAACCTACGACGTACGCTAACCACTGCACTACGTCACTGCACGGCATTAGGTTGTTTTATATACGACTTTGGTAACCTGGTCGCAACGCTGAATTGTGGTCTTCAAAAAATTCGGCTTCATGCAACGTTGTGGGAATATTATCTAATGTAAGCTGATCACTGTGATAGTCATAACTGTTTGTGTGACGCTGAATCGCGTCTTGTGCGAAAGGATCCAGTAGTGTTTGGTTAGTGCTGTGTAAGAAACGTCTGTATTTCGGTAGTATCGTTTTGTCTCTGTGTGTGTCGTTTTTGGTATGGTTATCACGTGTGATGAAATAAAAGGCCTGACCCACATTTCTGGGTCCAAACACATCAAGAAAGGATGTTGGACGAGGAATTGGAAGTGAAATTACCGACCGTCGTGGCAGTCTGGCAACGGCGAAAGATTCGGCTGTGACGTCGAGTGCTCTGATTGGAGGAAACCAGCTACAGCGCGTGTAGTGTCAACTGTCAACTGATTTTAATCGCACTGTACTGGCTTGACTAAAGCGGTACGTACTCGATCATCCTGCATAAAACTATTTAGTTATATCGCCTTTGTGAAGAAAGTATCCAATTTTTATACCAGACTGCGTATTTCTTACTGTGCAAACTTTCGTAAGTTTTGCTGCTTTTTAAATTGTATGTTTCAGCCTCAGCTCACACAAAGAAATATCGTACTGGTGTCTACTTATTGGCCATTCGTCACGAAATACTAGAAAACTACATAAAAAATCAAATTAACTTGGATACATAGCAGTAAGTACTTGAATATGTTACATAGTGACTCGTTAAATGAAGAGACTTGGAGAGGCGCGCCGATATGGCCATACAGTAAGCGCCGCCCAGACCTCTTCATTTGACGAATCACTATGCAGCATATTCAAGTACGTATTGCTATATACATAAGTTAATTTCATTTGTAATGCAGTTTCTTAGTATAGCACTACCCATGCATACCAGCCACATATACCTTAAAATAGTCTGATATACGTATCAACATGAAAATCAATATATCTAGGTTCATAATAAGAACTAGTGGGGGCGTGGATACGTTCAGTATTTATACAAATAACTGATCCCAGTAGGGCACTAATGCTAGGGTGCATGGGTAACCAGTATCACAAATTCAATAGTTACATTCAGTATACCTAGTGTTTAATTAAAGTTACTTCATGTGTCAAAATGAGCGCCTGACAATAAAACATCAATTGACATAAAATGTGGAAATAAAATCCATACTTAAAATTCACATAAAACATGTCAGAAGTAATAATAGAAGACAACTAACCTAACGAAGTAAATAACGCATAATTGTATAAAGTCAGGATAAAAGGTTTAAAAAGAACATCACATCTATAAACTGAGACCTCTCAGCATGACAAAACAATTAAACGTTACCAGAAGTGTAAGCTAACTAACGGGACAATGACTATTGATTAAAATCTCGATGGGCGACGACACATTCGGTGCGGAATCTCAGTGGCGTCATCCCGTGCCTTCTCTGTAAGAAGTTTTTATTTTCCTGTGGCGGAGCTTGTGAAAGAAGGTTACTTATTATTTATGTACCCTAGCTTTAGTGCCCTCCTCTGGTCTCAGCTATTTGTGTAAATACTGGACGTATCCAGGGCATCACCAGTACTTTCTTTGTACCTAGACATATAGATTTTGGCGTTGATGCCTACATCATAATATTATGGTATGTACGGCTGGTATGCATAGCTGTTCAAATGGTTCAAATGGCTCTAAGCACTGTCGGACTTAACTTCTGAGGCCATCAGTCCCCGAGACTTAGAACTACTTAAACCTAACTAACCTAAGGACATCACACACATCCATGCCCGAGGCAGGATTCGAACCTTGGTCGAGCGGTCGCGTTCTCGCTTCCCACGCCCGGGTTCGATTCCCGGCGGGGTCAGGGATTTTCTCTGCCTCGTGATGACTGGGTGTTGTGTGATGTCCTTAGGTTAGTTAGGTTTAAGTAGTTCTAAGATCTAGGGGACTGATGACCATAGATGTTAAGTCCCATAGTGCTCAGAGCCATTCGAACCTGCGACCGCAGCAGCTGCGTGGTTCCGGACTGAAGCGCCTAGAACCGAGCGGCCACCGCGACCGGCTGCATAGCTGTTAATCATGTTAATATCTTTATTTATTTTTTTTCTATGTATCACTAGGCATTTTGTAAATTTTGCTTCAGCTAACTGAACTCAGATGATTGCACTACTCTTTTTCTATTTGAAGAAGATGGCTGTAGCCGAAATCGGTAATTCTGAATTATACAATTTAAGTGATCAAGACAGACCTATACAAATAAAGTACCGAAACATGATCGGGCACACATTTACAGGCTTTACGTCTTCAGTTAATTAAGAGGCACGAGTGCGTTACTTTAAACTTTGTTCGTTACCAAGATATGAATAGCAGTACGTCTTTGTTGAATAGAACCCTATCTTTTTTATTCGGTAATGCACTTCCTCTCCTCAAGGACTGTCCAGAAAAGTATCGCGATGTACCATTCATGTAAACATGACGTTATTAAAAACATAACAAAAAGTTTACTTTGCCTCTCCTGCAGGAGCACACAGTACAGGACAGTAAACAAATGGAAAGCAAACAAAATGCACGCCGGTCATTCAGTGCACCATCTTCAGTCGATTACAGTCTCCACAGATGAGTAGCATTTCTACCGTCTTTTCGTTGGTGTACGCTTCACAGCGCGAAATTTGGGCGGCTGAAATCGTAACAGCCGGTACAGCATTGACGTGACTGAAATTCAACGTGCCATATTTTTCTGTTTACCTTGGGAACGCGCAGACGAGGAAATATTACTTCAAAAATTACGGTAAACAGATCTGCTGTAAGAAGTCACAGAACATTTTCTGCAAACTAAATATGTTGGTATTATCTACTGAAATAGTGCTTGTTAAGAGAGCGGATGTAAGTTCGTAAATAGTCAATGTGCAGGTCTTATATGTAAAGTGCCTCATGTTCGAATCTATATGAATATTTTTTATCATAATCAATCTTTCTTTTATCATAACACAGGGTGTTTCAAAAATGACCGGTATATTTGAAACGGCAATAAAAACTAAACGAGCAGCGATAGAAATACACCGTTTGTTGCAATATGCTTGGGACAACAGTACATTTTCAGGCAGACAAACTTGCAAAATTACAGTAGTTACAATTTTCAACAACAGATGGCGCTGCGGTCTGGGAAACTCTATAGTACGATATTTTCCACATATCCACCATGCGTAGCAATAATATGGCGTAGTCTCTGAATGAAATTACCCGAAACCTTTGACAACGTGTCTGGCAGAATGGCTTCACATGCAGATGAGATGTACTGTTTCAGCTGTTCAATTGTTTCTGGATTCTGGCGGTACACCTGGTCTTTCAAGTGTCCCCACAGAAAGAAGTCACAGGGGTTCATGTCTGGCGAATAGGGAGGCCAATCCACGCCGCCTCCTGTATGTTTCGGATAGCCCAAAGCAATCACACGATCATCGAAATATTCATTCAGGAAATTAAAGACGTCGGCCGTGCGATGTGGCCGGGCACCATCTTGCATAAACCACGAGGTGTTCGCAGTGTCGTCTAAGGCAGTTTGTACCGCCACAAATTCACGAAGAATGTCCAGATAGCGTGATGCAGTAATCGTTTCGGATCTGAAAAATGGGCCAATGATTCCTTTGGAAGAAATGGCGGCCCAGACCAGTACTTTTTGAGGATGCAGGGACGATGGGACTGCAACATGGGGCTTTTCGGTTCCCCATATGCGCCAGTTCTGTTTATTGAGGAAGCTGTCCAGGTAAAAATAAGCTTCGTCAGTAAACCAAATGCTGCCCACATGCATATCGCCGTCATCAATCCTGTGCACTATATCGTTAGCGAATGTCTCTCGTGCAGCAATGGTAGCGGCGCTGAGGGGTTGCCGCGTTTGAATTTTGTATGGATAGAGGTGTAAACTCTGGCGCATGAGATGATACGTGGACGTTGGCGTCATTTGGACAGCAGCTGCAACACAGCGAACGGAAACCCGAGGCCGCTGTTGGATCACCTGCTGCACTAGCTGCGCGTTGCCCTCTGTGGTTGCCGTACGCGGTCGCCCTACCTTTCCAGCACGTTCATCCGTCACGTTCCCAGTCCGTTGAAATTTTTCAAACAGATCCTTTATTGTATCGCTTTTCGGTCCTTTGGTTACATTAAACCTCCGTTGAAAACTTCGTCTTGTTGCAACAACACTGTGTTCTAGGCGGTGGAATTCCAACACCAGAAAAATCCTCTGTTCTAAGGAATAAACCATGTTGTCTACAGCACACTTGCACGTTGTGAACAGCACACGCTTACAGCAGAAAGACGACGTACAGAATGGCGCACCCACAGACTGCGTTGTCTTCTATATCTTTCACATCACTTGCAGCGCCATCTGTTGTTGAAAATTGTAACTACTGTAATTTCGAAAGTTTGTCCGCCTGAAAATGTACTGTTGTGCCAAGCATATTGCAACAAACGGTGTATTTCTATCGCTGCTCGTTTAGTTTTTATTGCCGTTTCAAATATACCGGTCATTTTTGAAACACCCTGTAGACACATTCCTGTGGTTCAACAGTTTGCTGTCCATTAATTCCTGCACTGTACTACGTGAAAAACATTTCGATGATGATGATGATGATTTTGGCAATTAATCACTGAGAATCACGTCTAATGTAGAATGCCCTCCCTGGAGTCGAAAATTTAAATTTACTACCTCTATTTGACTTAATACATGAGAACTGTTCACGCAGTTTCATTGATATCACGCGGCAACAGATTGACAGTCTGTCGTGAAGGGTTCGGTTTGCAAGTGTATCACTCGTTCTATACTAATCGATAACAGTACAGGACCAAAGTGAAATACCTGCACCACACCGCTTTCAGTCGAGTCACATTACTCACGCACCATGACTCGTCGTCAATAGGCTATTCCCCCGCGACAGCGTCCTGGCTCTCGTGGGGGCCGGGCACAGTATGGCATTCCTGGGTGCACTTGCGCGACGATGGATTAAACGTTATGGAGATAGAGGAGAATCTAGTATGGGTGTGGAAACTGGACTTGAGCATGCAGCAACGTCTGTCCACGATAGTAAATAGTTCAATAAGTCTTGGCAAAATTATTTTTTAAACGCGTTGCAGCTGAAACACTACAGTATTTCCTGGGTCAGTGGATAAGTTCGGCGCCGGTTTCTGGAGGCCGAACTACATATCAAACTTGCAGCCATCGAGGAGAGGTGACTCTACCGATTAGCATTGGCCGAGCACAATGCCAGTCGTGACTGGCGGAATGTGATTTTTTCAGACGAATCGGCATTTTGTTTCATTTTCAGTGTATTGGCTTTCGGGCCGTGCCCATTCAACTATCTCAACAGTAATGTCAATTATGACGATGCAGAAGTAAGGACAAGTCTCCGAGCGGAGAAAATCGCCGTCCCGGCTGTGAATCTAATCCCGGCCGCTTCGCTTAGCAATTCGCCGCGCTGACCGCGCAGCCACCGAGGCGGACGCGAATCATACCGTAGTTCGAAAATGATGATCCAGTACGAGTATACAAGCCGCTGTATGGCCGTCGTTAGCACACTGGACTCGCATTCGGGAGGATGACTGTTCAAACCCACGTCCGGCCATCCTGATTCAGGTTTCTCGTGATTTCCCCAAATCGGTTCAGACAAATGCCGGGATGGCTCCTTTGAAAGGGTATAGTCGACTTCCTTCGCTAATCTGACGGGACCGATAATCTCGCTGTTTGGTCCCCTCCCCCAAAATCAACTAACAACCAACCATCTCGCAGCGTCCGTTTGTCTGTGGCAGTTTGGGGCTGCATGTGTTCCCGTCGGCTTATAATACTTTCTCAGGATGTATGGTCGACTTGATGCTGCCCAGTATGCCCATATTATGAGTAATATTATGGCGCAATCAGAGCGACAACTACACGAGGTGTGTGAGAAAAGTTATGAGACCGACAATACTACGAGCGATCTGACAACACTGTGAATGTTCTACTTGTGTAGACCGGTGTGTTCGTTCCTTCCATGTGCTCAGTCCGAGTTTCAGCTCCGTACAGCCAACACGTGAGTTTTTACAGCACCATCAGTGAAGTTGTGTTTTGTTGCGTGTTACGAGAGTGGAACAGCGGAACTGAGAGCAACTTTATGAAATCAAGTTTTGTGTTAAAGTTGGGAAATCCTCGAGAGTGACCTTTGAAAAGTTGAGACAGGCATAAGGCGAACATTATTTATCAAAAGCACAAGGTTTTGTTTGGCACAAATCATTTTTGGAAGGTCGAGAACACGTTGAAGATGAACGTTGCTCAGGAAGACCTTCAACTTCAAAAACCGACGAAAAAGTCGAACGTGCGCGTGCTCCTGTGAGATCAAGCTGTGGTCGGTGACCTGTTGAACTCAAAACACCTTCACTGTACATCAAATCTCGACCGAAGATTTGCTCATGAGAAACGTTTGTGCGAAAATGTGCGGTGTACAGTTGCCGAAGAAAACTACTTTGAATGGGACAATATTGTATATATATATAAATAATGTGAAGTCCTCCCCACTCGTCTAGTACAGAGTGCCTAAAGAATGCTGCGTTCTTGGAATGCTATACAACAATTCATAACATAAATCTTCTTCGCTGTAGACAATGTCCATACAAGTAATGGATATGGATCACTAATAACTGTTCTCGTAGCACTCTCTGATATGCCGTTCTAATTCTCTGTGACTGCTGTCCACTAACGTCCGGCTACGGCTGTCAGGAGCGGCGCTTTATATTCTCTTCTTGCAGAGGTCGCCCCTGTCGTGGCGCGGTCCTTGTCAGTGGGCTATTGGCTGACGTCGTGTCACCGCCTTCTCTGGTCTTGCGTTCTTTTTCTTCGTTCTGGTGCTTGTTGTTACGCCAGAATACGTAAGAACCTTGTTAGGTGAAAAATAAGTCTCATTACTTTTCTAACACGCCTCATATCCTAAGGGAGTATTCTGTTCACAGCGGGACCAATCTCCTACACACAAGTGAGTAATGATGGAGAGGTCTGCAGAACAGGATGAGTCTTCTCGATTGGATTCTTTCTTCACCAGAGCTAAACCCTAACAAAAACGAATGGCTAGAGACAAAACGGGCCGTGCGACAAAACTGGCCTAACCCAATGTCAAGAAATCGTGATGATATTTTGAACTCCAGTCTTGCTGCCTGGGAGGAGGTGACAGAAAATGAGCGATTTATTACCCACCTCAGAGACTGCCTTCGTCGCATATTGCAGATAGTCATTGACGTTGAAAACCTGTGGAAGGTAGGCCTATATTAAATGGTGAAGAAACAACACGCTGTGCCCTTTCGAGCGTCGAAAATATATTAATAAGGCCCGTGAACCGTTCATTCCAATAATTTCGTGATCTACAGATTAATAGAGCAACATAATAAAATTGCACTAAGGCAGATACGAAGCAAACGTTGTCGCTAGACAGTTGCCTACTAAACCTTCGGGTATGCCACTGAGCAACGAATATATTACACGGCAGCTATATAATTCTTATGGCACTTGACTCCACAAAAGGAAATGAAGTGCCTTTCTATGTCTGCAGTGCTACGAATGAGGCGGCGCAGTTTTCTTGCTCGTTCTTAGACGGCGCGTCCTCATGCTACGTGTCAAAAAATTGTTAATTCTTGTACTACACCCACAAGTTATAAGTGTTCTTTACGTTTATGACAGATCGGTTCAGCCTGTAATCTAGTTGGCTCAAGCGTAACAAAGGTGGATAATTCAAATTTCAGCCACGGCCTTTTTTTGTGCTGCCAAGTGTACATTGTCTCACACAACCGTCAACTGACGACACTAGACTCGGAGGGTTTAACTGAACTACGCTAGAACCGCTGCCTTCGTAGATCAAGTATGTTGTGAGGAATGCTGCAATTCATGTACAGTCGTGGACAAAACGAGCGAGACCCCTCGCCTTTTCGTTATGCTGATCCGCACAGCTTAAAAGTCTGCTACACAGCATAACAGGCAAGGCGACGAAGTGCTACCAACATACTATGCACAGACAGATAGACGGTCAAGAAAGTGAGACTACTAGGGTTCGATTTTTACCGATTTAGGTGCCGAAATCCTAACAACGAAAATAGCTACGACAGTTACTGAAGATGAGGGCCGCATAAATAACTCCCACTACTTTCTTCCTTTCGCTTACGCCATAGTCCCGCAGCGATCGCAGGGTCGGCGTGGTTACAACGGATTTGGCAGTGTTAGTGTGTGGGGATGGCTGGGTGCCCTTCCTGCTGCCACCCTGTAACCCCCCCCCCCCCCCCTGACGGAATCAGTGTACCCCAACTCTCTGAGTCTAGTGTAAATCGTGAAACAGTGCAGACGTGTTTCAAATGTCTGCCACGCGTGTAACTGAGGCGGAACGTGGGGACCAGCCCGGTATTCACCCAGCAGGATGTGGAAAACAGCCTAAAAACCACATCCAGGTTGGCTGGCACACCGGCCCTCGTAATTAAGCCGCTGGGTGGATTCGAACCAGGGCCGGCGCGCCTACCAAGTCCAGGAAGCAGCGCGTTAGCGCGCTCGGCTACGCTGGCGGGTCAAATAACTCCCCCCGTGTCAGGAAGTCGTTTATGAAAGTATTTGTATGGAGTGTAGCAATGTATGGAAGTGAAACATGGACGATAAATAGTTTGGACAAGAAGAGAATAGAAGCTTTCGAAATGTGGTGCTACAGAAGAATGCTGAAGATTAGATGGGCAGATCACATAACTAATGAGGAGGTATTGAATAGAATTGGGGAGAAGAGGAGTTTGTGGCACAACTTGACAAGAAGAAGGGACCGGTTGGTAGGACATGTTCTGAGGCATCAAGGGATCACAAATTTAGCATTGGAGGGCAGCGTGGAGGGTAAAAATCATAGTGGGAGACCAAGAGATGAATACACTAAGCAGATTCAGAAGGATGTAGGTTGCAGTAAGTACTGGGAGATGAAGAAGCTTGCACAGGATAGAATAGCATGGAGGGCTGCATCAAACCAGTCTCAGGACTGAAGACAACAGCAACAACAACTCTTTATTCGAAATGTTCTAGTTTCAGTCGATACATCGGCATATTACTCGTAGCTACGCTTTCGGTCCAAATCAGGTTTGCCGCGCGGGATTAGCCGAGCGGTCTGGATCGCTGCAGTCATCGACTGTGCGGCTGGTCCCGGCGGAGGTTCAAGTCGTCCCTCGGGCATGGGTTTGTGTGTTTGCCCTTAGGATAATTTAGGTTCAGTAGTGTGTAAGCTTAGGGACTGATGACCTTAGCAGTTAAGTCCCATAAGATTTTCACACACATTTGAACATTTGAACAAATCACGTTTACAAGAATTCAAATAAAATCCATTTGCCTATACAGATGGTAATTCAGATCCCAGTATTAATGCCACCACGCTTCAGAAGTGCGAGCATTGCCATTGCTAGCTAGGTTAAGAAACACTTCGGCTAATGAACGTTTTCTGGCTGTGACGAGTCTAATGGAAAATTCTAAACATTGTAGAATACGTTTGGCAGCTATGGAGCCGTTTATTTCCTGGGGTGGTGCAGAAATATCCTACTAAATTTACTCGCTAATAATAGTGTTTTTTTATTTCGATAAACATCCCGAATGATTAGGTCAGCAACGGTAATCCAGTATGAGTGGTCTGGACGTTGACACAGACCGTTTCGTGGCCGAATGCGCATAATATTTTGCTACTTCCTAACGATCTGGGGTACTTTGTGTTACTAAAACAGTTATGTTATCTGGATAAGATGAAATTCATTTTTATTAGTAGGGTTCATACTACTTAGCGTTTCTTCTTCCGTTTGTATCTTATATTTACGTGCTGTGTTTAACACACTAATCAGCTTAATATAGTCATAACCATGATTGAAAACAGAGTGACAAAGTTCACGCCTTTGTGTAGTATGTTGGTAGCACTTCGTCGCCTTGCCTGTTATGCTGTGTAGCAGACTTTAAAGCTGTGCGGATCAGCATAACGAAAAGGCGAAGGGTCTCGCTCGTTTTGTCCACGACTGTACATTGTGTTGCATTTCGGCTGCCTAACGACTGTCAATAGTTTGTTCGTTTTTAATTTGCCAACTATTAACTCTGTGGTTCCAGGACAGAATGTTATCTCTTTCGAACAGGGTGACAGTACATTGATACCACACACTCTGTCACCAAGAAATGAAACTCGAACATTATGCCGTTACTAGAATATGTGAATGAACACGATACATAATTGTTATACGTGTATGCTCTTACAGACTACAGACAGAATAAAAAAAAATGTCAGCGAGTCTTTTGTTCACTTCTCTGTGTAGAATTTACATAACATTTGTGTTGGAAAATTACATGAAAGCCGGTGCAATATATATTACGTAAATTATTTTGATTTTAAGTGCTATGGTAGCTAATAGGAACGGATCTGGAATAATGGTTTGTAAGGAACAACGGCTACGTCAATTGGAACATTACAGCTCCAGGAATGGGGCCCACGATCTGCAGATTATCTCCTAACAATGATTTAGTGTACTACCTTACAGATTTGTTCCGTCGTATACAACAGCTGTGGTATATCTTTTATCAGCGCAACATTGCAGGGTACAGCAGGCTTCACAGGTGTAATAAAATAAGGATTTAGAGATTGTTTACGAGATGATGTAAAACGAGGCGGGATATTTGGCTTTTACGTCCCATCGGTAGCAAAGTTATTAGACGCAGAGTGATAGCTCATACGGACAGGGGTGAGACAGGAAGTAGGACGTGACGTCTTTAAGGGGCCGTGTTCGCAAACGTCTGATGCAGTTCGGGGAAGTCATTCAGCAAAGTTCGATAATTCTGACTACTCGAATACGAAACCAGCCTGTTAGTCACTGTACTCTTCGATTAATGGTGACTGAAATTCTGCACCATGAACTCATATTCCGCAATAACATAACATACAAACGCATAAGCTCTTCTGGCAAGGGAAGGAAGCTTCATTCGTAGTAAATATGAAATCGTGATCTACATAAGAGTTTACGAGTGTTGCTATTGAATAAAGAGGCTACAAGCACCAAGCCTTGAGATTTTTGGAAGGAGTCTGATGCTGGAATATAGCTGGCTCTGTCTTCACCTTAGTGCAACGCTTCTCCGATTCATGATTCTATCTGCCTCCGTTTACTCTTGAGGACTTTTCTTAAAAGGCATTACTGTACAGTCCTTCCGGAATAATGCTTAATCCAATACGGGTTAGTACTTACTTTCAAACTCCTTATACAACTAAAGAAAAATATTCAGCGAAGAGAAAGCGTTCAATAGTAATGTATTGTTAAGTGTGTGAGTGTTGTGACTACCGCAAACGATTTACTTAAGGCCGGAAGGAGGATCCCAGTCGATATTTGACTGCTACGAGTAACAAAAACATTAAGAAAACTAGTAAAGTTGTGCAGAAAACCAACATTTAAGCAGTTGTGCGATCACAGACATTGAACGGAGATACTTCCAGAATAGTTTCTCATGATGAATTTTTCCCAAAAACTTCAGCAAAAAAAAAAAAAAAAAAAAAAAAGAAAAACTACAGATAAAACATGCTCTAACGTTCCAGAATATTTTTTTTAGTCATGCATTCCAAATTACGAAGCGCGCCGCGCCCGAAGGGACATTGTATCGTAATTCGGAATAACAGAGACACGGTAATATCCTATTCCCTAACATCGGATATTGAGGAAGAATGGACAGCCATTCATCCACAGATATTCAGACACGTCATTGAAATTGTTCCCAGTGGAACTGACGTCGTCATGAAGGCAAAGGGCGAATATACCCCATATTAATGTCCATTAATACATGTCCGGATATGTTTGTTCAGTTGCGTTTGCAACGATGTACAGACAGAAAAGGCAGAAAATGGAGAACGAGGTAATTTATTATAAACCACTTTTCTCACACCAGTATCGTTTTTAGTTGCTACACCTTACTGACTTTCTGTTTCTTGGCGACTGCTTTAAAATTCTTGCGATTTTATCACCGGCACATGACACACAATGAAAATCGACATTACAGCTACTGATTCAGTCAGATCTCATCAGAGTAACCGTACAGTGAAAGGTAGACCATCCTATTGTTTGTGGGTTTGATGTACAAAGCTTGTTTCTTTACTTTTTAGTAACACTTTTCTAATATTGAGCCCTTTGACGTAAAGGGTAAGTCATTTACGTGTATTATTCTTGTTTCCTCATTTACATATAGAATAATACTTTTTTATAGCATCAATCTTTAAACAACGTCTTTTGCCCGACACATGTATTCGTTGTCGTTTCTTTCGATTTGATAGTTACATCTGTGAACCGCTAGTTCCAACATGGTATCCGACCGGGAAAAGCGGTGACACTGCTCGACGGGAAAAGTGGCCAAGATGTTTACCCCAACAAGAGTTAATTAGTTCCAAATATCATGCATAATACTACATATGAGACTGGCTTGTAAATGCTCTTATACACAAAGACTAGGCGAACATGACTTTGAGCATCTTTCATACTCCACATAGCAATAATTTAGGACTGGATATGTTGCAAAATTATACCTTTACCTTTCACAAACTAAGCTTACGACAAAACATCATTACATCCTCGATCGTTTACGCAAGAAGAAATGAAATGTCCGACTGGACTCGAAAACAAAGTGGAGACAATCATTCATCCCATTCTCCTGGGTTCATTTCATTAGACTTCGGTTGCTTTTAGACGGTGGTCACCCTAACGTATTAGGTCCCATTCTTCCATGATAGAGCATGAGAGTTCTTAGAGAGTTTGTGGTGGAACAGGACCAGCACGAACACATCTGTCAAGCGAGTCCCACAAGTGCACGATGGGATTTAGGTCGGACGTACCGCCCGCAATTCGATTACTTCACTGTCCACGCTACGCAAGACATACCTGGTGACGCGCGCCACATAGACCTGGAATTTGAAGGATTTCTGGGCCACCACAGTATGCAGCATGCATCACATGGTCCAACAAAATCTGTTCAGTTTATTGCGTGGTGGTACAATGGACGACGATAAGATCCGTATGTCTGTCAACATTGATACCTTCCCACATGGAACCTTGGAAATCTGTCGATTTCTTGTACAAAGTCGGCCGAAGGGGCCGTGAGGTTCTAGGCGCTGCAGTCTGGAACCGCGAGACCGCTACGGTCGCAGGTTCGAATCCTGCCTGGGGCATGGATGTGTGTGATGTACTTAGGTTAGTTAGGTTTAACTAGTTCTAAGTTCTAGGGGACTAATGACCTTAGAAGTTGAGTTCCCATAGTGCTCAGAGCCATTTGAACCATTTGAATCTTGTACAAAATGTGCGAGGTACCACTTACCCCACTTCACCACACACGCCACGGCCTTCACTTTGCGGCAGAGGATGTCTGGACTCGTCTGTGAACAACACGTTTTGCCAATGACTGAACCGGACGTGTGGGTCGTAAGATCGTTTACCGTAACTAGTTCATTACTATCTGATCGGACACAGCGGCTGCAGTGGCCCTCTAAGATCGTCTTGCAGTGCTCTAGCGGTATCCGTGTGAGACCACAATGCCGACATGGCCGGATATTGGTCTTCACGTGGGGCTGTAATGCGTCGACGACTTTGTCCAACTCGACTTGTGCACTGGCTTGTTTCCCTGTAGCGTGTCCATAATCTGTGGGTGACAGATGGAGAGACGTTGCCATCTGCTACAAACACGACGGGAAGTCCATCCTTTTTGGATCAAGCACATCGCACTCAGCCCCTGCAACTTGTATTTTATTAAGATCGACATCTACATGGATACTTTGCAAATCATATTTAAGTTCCTGGCAGAGGATTCATCGAACCACCTTCACAAATCTCTATTATTCCAATCTCGGAAAGAACGAACACCTATATCTTTCCGCACGAGCTCTGATTTCCCTTATTTTATGATGGTGATCGTTTCTCCCTGTGTAGGTCGGCTGCAACAAAATATTTTCGCATTCGGAGGAAAAAGTTGGTCATTGGAATTTCGTGAAAAGATTCCGCCGCAACGAAAAACGCCTTTGTTTTAATGATGTCCCCTCCAAATCCCATATCACTTCAGTGACACTTTCTCCCCTATTTTGCGATAATACAGAACGTGCTGCCCTTCTTTGAACTTTTTCGATGTACTCCGTCAATTCTATCTGGTAAGGATCCCACAACGCGCTGCGGTATTCTAAAAGAGAACGGACAAGCGTAGTGTAGGCAGTCTCCTTAGCTGATCTGTTACATTTTCTAAGTGTCCTGCCAGTAAAACGCTGTCTTTGGTTAGCCTCCCCCACAACATTTTCTATGTTTTCCTTCCAACTTAAGTTGTTCCTAATTGTAATTTCTAGGTATTTAGTTGAATTTACGGCCTCTAGATTTGACTGATTTATCGTGTAACCGAAGTTTAATGGATTCCTTTTAGCACTCATGTGGATGACCTCACGCCTTTCGTTAATTTGGGGTCAAAATGGTTCAAATGGCTCTGAGCACTATGGGACTTAACATCTGAGGTCACCAGTCCCCTAGAACTTATAACTACTTAAACCTAACCAACCTAAGAACATCACACACATCCATGCCCAAGGCAGGATTCGAACCTGCGACCGCAGCAGTCGCGCGGCTCCGGACTGAAGCGCCTAGAACCGCTCGGTCACAACAGCCGGATATTTAGGGTCATTTGCCAATTTTCGCACCATACAGATATCTTTTCTATATCGTTTTGCAATTTGTTTTGATCTTTTGATGAGTTTATTAGTCGATAAACAACAGCGTCATATGCAAACAACCTAAGGAGGCTGCTTAGATTGTCTCCCAAATCGTTTATATAGATAAGGAACAGCAAAGGGCCTACAAAACTACCATGGAGAACGCCAGAAATCACTTCTGTTTTACTCGATGACTTTCCGTCAATTACTACGAACTGTGACCTCTCTGACAGGAAATAACGAATCCAGTCACATAACTGAGACATTATTCCATAAGCACACAATTTCACTACAAGCCGCTGTGTGGTACAGTGTCAAAAGCCTCTGGAAATCCAGAAATATGGAATAAATGTGAAATCCCTTGTCAATAGCACTCAACACTTCATGCGAGTAAAGAGCTAGTTGTGTTTAACAAGAACGATGTTTTCTAAATCAGTGTTGACTGTGTGTCAATAGACCGTTTTGTTAGAGGTATTTCATAATGTTGGAACACAATATATGTTCCAAAATCCTGCTTCATATCGACGTTAATGATATGGGCGTCTAATTCAGTGGATTACTCCTACTACCTTTCTTGAATATTGGTGAGACCTGTGCAACTTTCCAGTTTTTGGGTACGGATCTTTCGTCGAGCGATTGGTTGTACATGATTGTTAATCATGGAGCTATTGCATCAGAGTACTCTGAAAGGAACCTAATTGGTATACAGTCTGGACCAGAAGACTTGCTTGTGCGAGGTGAGTACAGCATCCACAAGTGACAAATTCCATCCGTTTTCCTCACTAGAAGACACTGGGACACCGGTACTCACTTCTTTCTGAGGGGTCACCTGCCACTGTACTACATAACACAGCCAGTAGATGGTGAATGATTTTAACCGTTGCATACATGGAAAGCGAAGATATCAAGCCACGCAGTAAGACCACAGATACTCTCTGTAGCAAAATGGGTTTAACATACCAGACGTTGACTCACGTGTTCCCCTAATTCTTTTGAACAGTGTGCAAAGCTGTCATCTGTCATTCTATCACTTCGTGACAATATTGAATAAATTAATTTATATTTGTTAAAACCGTCTCTGTTCTGTTATATTGAGTATAATACAGAATTACGATTAAAAACGGTCTCCTTGAGTCGCCTGATATTATTTCAGATAATGGGGCAACAAACTCCGTAGAAAATGTGTCCGAAAATCGGAACAATAAGAATGTAAAGCTGTTGCAATGACACATGGCACAATGACTATGTAAGCCGTTATAAAAATAACACGCTTTAAGATTTTCATATTCTTTCGCTCGCTGTGCACAAACTATTAGTCCTACAGAAAAAATGAACAGGACAGTTTTGTAGGAAATGTAATGTTAAATTTTGTCCTGGGATACGTTTTCGACGGAGGCAACAGTTTTAGAACTATTCAAGAAAAACGTACAAAGTAACCTTCAAACTCGTTTTTTTTAATTATTCGAAAACCGTGGCCTCCAGCGAAAACGTATCCCAGTATAAAATTTATCTACAGTACATTTCCTACAGAAAGTTGTTCATTTCTTTCCGTAGGACTAGTGGTTTTCAGTAGCTAGCGAGAGAATATAAAGATCTCACGTGTGATTTTTGAAGGTGTTGCAGGTTGCATAAAACCAATAGATAGGGCGCAGAACCACCCTGCATATATTAGATCGTTTTTACTTAAAATGTTTGATGATACCTTACAGAAGGTAGATTCAAAATATCTAAGTGGCAAACTTCTATCAGCAACCATGGTTTGGTGAAAATTCAATTTCCCTTAAAGTGACCACTTTATCTCAGCTTCACGTATTGGTTTATGAGCTATTGGATCCGTATATTTCTCTCATCGCTCGAAGCAGGCAGTACGTTCATGATTGGGTCATGAGAGCAGGAAGGAGGGAGTTCAGCTACTATATTGATAAAGGTATTTATTTTGATTGTAGTAGCTGTCAACTGCGAATGAAAAGGAAGTACGAAACGTTCGTAGTTTACACGTTCCTCTCAGGAGTCTGAAAAGAGGTGTAGTTTCCTTTTCTTTGTGTGGAAGCGTTTAACATCGCACCTGTTGGGCAAATGCACGAAAACAATTGGCGCAATCGACGACTATAACTGGAAACCAGGACGGCGGGAATTTATATCTGCCCGTTTCAGCTGGATGGTAATTCTGCAATATCTTCCTCTTGATGGCAAGTGGTGCCAAACAGGAGCATAGCGTTTCCTAAATTGTTTGGCCCGGCTTCGGTGGCCTTGGTGTTCTGCCGCATCAGATTCACACTTTGACAGGCGTGTGTTAATAGCTCATCCCGCCACACGAATGCAGACCGTCTCACAACTGCTATCCATTTCGTAGTGATTGACCACAGCTTCGAGCTCCTTTTCAGACTCCATCACACTGCGATCATCAATGTGTCCCACGTATCCTAAATAATGTAAATGTATTTTTTAATTTGGTAAGTAAATATGCTATTATGGCTGGAAACGGGCTTACATACAAGGAACTATTTACGTGAAATGTGCTTTTTTGGAAATTTTTAGCGAACTGCAAATCCATTCGAGAACAATTTTCTGTTCACAGTTTAAAGATATAAGTTATCTCAGTTTATTGGCAGGTATTCATTGCTTACTGGATAGTCGCTTTGTTGTTATAATGGCGGGTGTACATCGTTGCAGTTTCTCCTGTGATGAAACGTATGAACCAGACGAAAGAAAATGAAGGTTCCGCTTTTGCCTTTCGCAGGTCATACTTTTTTATTTTCGAAGTCATATGGAAAAAAAGCGATCTTGAATCGTAATTTAACACGATCAGTCTAGATCAGAAGAGGTGTTTATTCTTCTAGTCATCGGTTCCAGTCATAGATACAACGCTGGACATGCTCTAATATGGCTAGAGGTAGAAACACATAAGGCACCCAGGAACATTGTCGAACGTGATCTTTTTGGTGTCCAAGTTAAATGGTATGGGCAGGCGTAATGTAACGTGGTGATTCTGGCCTCCAAATATTTGAATACGGTGCATTTACTGGTCAACAGTATTGTGACACCGTGCTCCTTCGTCATGTGCGTCTTTTCGGGGGTGCTTTCGGCCCTGACTTCATTTTTATGGATGACAATGCCCAACCAAATCGAACAGCGCAAGTGGAGGAGCTTTCGGAACGAGAGGATACTCGGCGAATGGACTGGCCTGCCCGTTTCCCCGACGCAAAAACCCTAGAACACGTGTTGGATGCGTCGGGCAGAGGTATTGCAGCACGTCCAACGCACGAACGACTATCTACTAGTTGTGAACTGTCCTTGTGGAGGAATGGGACGCCCTACGAGAAGAACTCCTCACCAACCTCGTAGCCAGCATGAGAACGCACTGCAGAGCATGTGCTGTTGCCTGTGGTCATCACACGCCCTGTTAAGAACCACGTTCCGCCTTTTTTAATGTCCAAGGGACCATCATAAATCGCGATGACTTCACTGTAGTTATTGTTTTTGAATAAAATTGTCTTCTCATTGCGTATTTCTTTCCGTTACCTTCTGTACCATGCTGTGCCAGTGCTTCTTACGCATGGTCCAGGTTTCATCGAGCTACGTGCTAACGTATGTTACTTGGCAGTGACTTTTATTTTTAAGTTTTGCTTTCCACTTTTTTTTCCTTTATTGAATTTCGATTCCCCCCAAAGAGGGCGGGTTGGCAGCAGCTTAGTACGCTGCTCTTCAGCCTACAGAATTTTTAAAACATAAGAAGATAAGAAACAATAAAAGGAGGTGATAAAACGGTGACTTAAATTGTAAAACTGGGGAAAATTGTGGAAAGTTAAAACATAAAACAAAGGGTGGGCGATGCTAATAAAATCCACTCGAAGCAGACAGGTTAAAAAACACGGCGACAGTATGATGTCCGTTCCCAACACTTCGGAAAACACACATAACACTTAAGAATCACTTGAAACACTGCACTAAAAAGTCGACACGAAGATGACACTCCACAGCCAAAGGCAGATGGGGGGGGGGGGGGACCTGTACAGATAGGGGAGACGAAAAACGAAAGGGGGTGGGAGAACCGACGGAGGGAGAGGACTCATAGGGGGGGGGGGCAGGGTAGACGCGAGAGGAAAAGGGGAAAGGCAGAGGAGCGAAATGCAAAAGGACTCAGAGGAGAGAAGGGTGGCAGAGAGAGGGTAGACAGGGAAAAAACCAGGATGGAAGGGGGGGGGGGAGCCCAGGAAAAGGACAGAGGAAGGGAGGAGTAAATGAGGATCAGAGTTGATAGGAGGGATAAATGGAGGGAGAAAGGGCATGATCTGGGAGGGGGAGTTGACAGAAACCACCTTGGGAAAGGAGATGAAGGGTGTAGAGATGGAAGGTAGGGGGGAACACAACAGTGAAGGCGCGGCAGAGAGCGGGGGTTGGAGAGGAGACGAGCTACCAGGGGATGAGGGGGATCAAGGCGGCAGGAGGAGTAGAGGATGCGGATATGTTCGAGGAACAGATGGGGGAAATGAATCAGATCGTAGAGGATCCGCAGGGGGGATGGGAGGTATATACGGAAGGCCAGGTGGATGGAGTACATGGCGCTCGAGGATCTGGAGGGACTTATAGAATTTAGGGGGGGGGGGGGGGTGAACTGAAGTCCCTCACTGCAGTTACTGTTTGTGTGTTCGGTCTAATCTCAGGGACTACTGTACAGATTTTGATATAGTTGTCACTAATAGATAGATTGATTCACAAGGAACATTTGGGTAATTATACTCAATTTATAAACATTTCGTGCAATTCGGCTGAACTATCGTGGTTTAAAGTCACCTACTGCTGTTAAAACGATGCCATTGCCATCTAGTGGCGAATAGTAGGCACACGAGGCCGCAGCGACAGATTGCCGCAAGCTACTGCTACCAGACGTCCAGCGCGAGCTACCGCCAACTCCCTAAACGGCCTTACATGCAGGACTATCAGATACTAAACTGTTAAGGACAGATTTTTTGATATAGGGTTGTTGTTTGAGGGATGTGAGGGAAAATCTTCTTATCTCCCTTTGGTTTTCCTTTCTCTCTTTATACTGCCGTTTCTGTTCGAGAGCATTCTTCATCGGCGAGGAGGGGAGGATTTCCGATGTCTTGGTCCTCTGCTTTCTTCTATCAACTTGTATCGAAACAGGAGCTACCCTAATTTTACTTCTAACAGAAATTACAGTGATGTACAAAAACTTTGCTAATCAAGTAACCGAATTTTCAGATTAATGCAAAATTTGACTAAAAAAACATATTAGAAGTAGAGGAAACCTAATACGTTTACTAATGAAAGGAGCTTAGGACCTCCAGTATATAATCTTGGTATAAGGAAAGACATCTCCAGTATATAATCTTGGTATAAGGAAAGACATAACATTTTTACTGTACCTAGAGTTCACTGAATATTATACTCACTCAGACTAAAACGTTTATTAATATTCACCAAATGAGTACGCAAGGTGTCACATTGGACATTGAGTATCGCATTTTGATGATTACTGGTGCGTAAATAAATGTCATCCAACACGCATCTGTCAGATTCAAAGTTTTCATGCCTTATAAATGCTTCACCAATAAAATGTTCGTGAGAGGTCACAGCCAACTGGCTTAATGGTGGACGCGCACATTTTACTTGCACATGGCTTTAAACAACGCGTTATTCGACTTGAAGCACGAATAAACGTAAAAAACAAAGGCAAAGCTCACACAAACACTGCAAATACGCATTTACACGTAGTAAAATGTGGAGGAAACATAAAATAAAAATTTGTATTACAGCGGACGATACACGAAAATACTACAAGAATGAAGGCTATGTCAAAAGACAAAATATTCACAAAGCATAACACTTTCTCAGTTTCACCCTTTTATGTTACTTAGAGAATGATTTAAAAGCGCCTGCGATGTAAGATAAGTCAGATACGTAACAACCGTGAGAAGTCGTAAATATTTTCAGCAAAAAAGGTGCATTTATTCATAACCATTTTTGAAAGAAATTTGTGAGAGATGAGCTTTTTAACAGTCATAATGTCCTCCGAAGAAACACTTAGCGTGGGAAATGGCGTGTCTTTACCTCACGTTGGCTGCCCGTAAATCGTATTAGTGTAAACCTTGTTACGCTGAAATTGTAATCTTGAAAACAGATGCAGTAGGAAGAGAGTTTGCCTACAGTCGGCAGTAGACGATGTAGATCAAATGTGCTGCACCTACAAAAACGTGATATTTACCGACGTCACGGCGTATATTAAACTTTTCTCGCAACTACTCGAACGTTATTACTTCATCAGGTATTAGTTTATGGTGGGAAGCACTTCAATACTATTATATTTCACAGTCCGACCTACGTATGGCAAGTGGTTCACGTGGTAAATACAGTACTCCACTCACCAAACTTCATAGGTTCCAAATTATTACTGTATGAAATATTAGTCCATGGCCCGAAGCATATTTGAAGTTCACAGTCTACGCTGAACATTGAATGATGGAAACCAGTCTACTCGATTAACCTGCCTCGTCACTGTACCGGTTTTATGTTCTGATACAGTAGTTTATAACGAAAATCACTTTAATCTACACGTCCATAGAGTTCACAATCCACGCTACGCAATGAAAAATGGTTACTTATCAAACGCATTACTTCAATGTACACACATAATAATTCTCATGTTCACTTTGTGAGATAATAGTCCACGACAGAATGAACATGAATATATTAATTTTTTAAGTTCGCAGTCTGCAGTTTTGTTGATGCTCATCTATTAAGGCACTATCCGTTCTGTTCAACTGCTCTTCCTATTCCTTTACCATCTCTGAGAGCATTCAAGTGTCATCGGCAAATATTAAAGATTTTATTTCTTATCCTTGAATTTTAATTCCATTTCCAAAATTCTCCTCGTTTTCCTTCACTGCTTGTTCAAATTTGAGAAATTCTGAAAGTAAAAGATACTTGCAATGAGCTGTCAAAAGTCATGGGATACCTCCTAATATCACGTCGGACCTCTTTCTGTCCGGCGTAGTTCAGCAACTTGACGTGCCATTCACTCAAGAAGTCGTTGGAAGTCCCCAGCAGAAATATTGAGCCATGCTGCCCCTATAGCCGTCCATAATTGTGAATATGTTTCCAGTGCAGGATTTTGTGCAGGAACTGACCTCTCGATTATGTCCCCTATATGAGTTCGATGGGATTCGCGTCGGGCGGTCTGGATGGCCAAATCATTCACACAAATGGTCCAAAAAGTTCTTCAAACCAATCGCGAACAATTGTGGCACGATGACATGGCGCATTGTCATCCATAAAAATTCCATCATTGTTTGGGAACATGAAGTCCATAGACGGCTGAAATTAGTCTCGAAGTAACTGAACATAACCATTTCCACTGAGCGGTTCAGTTGGACTAGAAGACCTAGTCCGTTCCATGAAACACAGCAGACACGATTGTGGAGCAGTGACCATCTTGCACACTGCGTTGTCGACAACGTGGGATATGGCTTTGTGGGCACTGCGCCATACTCGAACTCTTATCAACTAAAATCGGAACTCATCTGACCAGGCAACGGTTTACCAGTCGTCGAGAATCCAACCAACATGGCCACGAGTCCAGGGCAATCGCTGCAGGCGATGTCCTGCTGTTAGCAAAGGCACTCGCATTAGTCGTCTGTAGACGTAGCCCACTAACGCAGAATTTTGCCGTGCTGTCCTAAGGGATACGTTCGTCGTACGTCACACATTGATTTTTGTGGTTATTCCACGAAGTGTTGCTTGTCTCTTAGCACTGACAGCTTTACACAAACGCAGCTGCTCTCGGCCGTTAAGTGAAGGCCGTCAGCCACTGCATTGTCCGTGGTGAGAGGTAATGCCTGGAATTTGGTATTCTCGACACACTCTTGACACTGTGAACCTCGGATTATTGAATTCCCTAAAGATTTCCGAAATGGGATGTACCATGCCTCTAGCTCCAACCGCCATTCCGCGTTCAAACTCTGTTAGTTCCCGCCGTGTGGCCATAATGAAATGGTTCAAATGGCTGTGAGCACTATGGGACTTAACATCTGAGGTCATCAGTGCCCTAGACTTAGAACTACTTAAACCTAACTAACCTAAGGACATCACACACATCCATGCCCGAGGTAGTATTCGAACGTGCGACCGTAGCGGTTACAGACTGAAGCGCCTAGAACCACTCGGCTACAGCGGCCAGCTGTGGCCATAATCACGTCAGAAACCTTTTCACATAAGTCACCTGAGCACAAAAGACAGCTCCTTTAAAGCCCTGCCCACTTATACCTTGTGTGCGTGATATCACCGCCAGCCACACTAAAGTGCCAAAGAAAGCGATATAGGAATGCGTATTGAAATAGAGAGATATGTAAACAGGCAGAATACGGCACTGCGGTCGACAACGCCTATATAAGACAAGTGTCACGCGCAGTTGTTAGATCGGTTACTACTGCAACAATGGCAGCTTATCAAGAGGTGAGTGAGTTTGAACGTGGTGTTATAACTGCCGCCCGAGCGATGGGGCACAGCATCTCCGAGATAGCGATGAAGTGGGGATTTTCCCGTACGGTCATTTTACGAATCTACCGTGAATTTCAGGAATCTGGTAAAACATGAAACCTCCGACATCGCTGCGACCGGAAAAATGCCCTGCAAGAACGGGATTAACGACGACTAAAGAGAATCGTTCAACGTGACAGAAGTGCTATGCTTCCGCAAATTGCTGTAGATTTCAATTCTGGGCCATCAAAAAGTGTCAGCGTGCGGACCATTCAACGAAACATCATCGATATGGGCTTTCTAAGCCGAAGGCCCACTCGTGAACCCTTGATGACTGCACGACACAAAGCTTTACGCCTCGTCTGGGTCCGTCAACACCGACGTTGCACTGTAGATGGCTGGAAACATGTTGCCTGGTCGGTCGAGTCTCGTTTGAGATTGTATCGAGCGGATGGACGTGTACGGGTATGGAAACAACCTCATAGATCCATGGACCCTGCATGCCAGGGACTGTTCAAGCTGGGGGAGGCTCTGTAATGGTGCGGGATGTGTGCTGTTGGTGTTGTGGCGTAGCAAGACAGCCACGCCACGGAAGTAGCCGGAAGGCACGCGTTTAGCTCACGCAGGCAAGAGATAGGTCTGTAACAGGAAACGTAATGAATGCTATAAAGAAAAGTACGTAGCTGCTGGAATACTTAACTTTAATCCATCCTTGTGGTACATCGCTCTTGACGAGACAAGTGAGACACTTTAGATACAAGCTATGTAAGGCTAATGGCGCCTTGCTAGGTCGTAGCCATTGACTTAGCTGAAGGCTATTCTAACTATCTGCTCTGCAAATGAGCGAGGCTTCGACAGTGTGCATCGCTAGCTACGTCGTCCGTACAACTGGGGCGAGTGCTAGTCAGTCTCTCGAGACCTGCCGTGTGGTGGCGCTCGGTCTGCTATCACAAAGTGGCGACACGCGGGTCCGACATGTACTAATGGACCGCGGCCGATTTAAAGCCACCACCTAGCAAGTGTGGTGTCTGGCGGTGACACCACAGTTGGAGTGATATTGGACCCATGATACGTCAAGATACGACTCTGACAGGTGACACTTACGTAAGCGTCCTGTCAGATCACCTGCACCCATTCATGTCAATTGTGTGTTCCGACGGACTTGGGCCATTCCAGCACTACAATGCGACACCTCAGATGTCGTGAATTGCTACAGAGTGGCTCCAGGAACACTCCTCTGAGTCTAAACACTTTTGCTGGCCACCAAACTTCCCAGGCATGAACCTTATTGAGCATATGTGGAATGCCTTGCGATGTGCTGTTCAGACGAGATCTCCATCTCCTCGTACTCTTACGGATTTATAGTTAGCCCTGCAGGATTCATGGTGTCAGTTCCCTCCAGCACTACTTCAGGCATTAGTCGAGTCCATGCCACGTCGTGTTGCGCGCTCGAGGGGGCCCTGTACGATATTAGGCAGGTGTACCAGTTCCTATGGTTCTTGACGTGTTTATCGCTATCCCATGAGTTTCGTCACGTCAGTGTACTTCAGTGAAACGAACAAAAGTGCACGATTACTCATTTTGATAGATGAAAGTGCATAGGATGAACGTGAATAAATTATTTGTGCTGTAGTTAAGGATTCCGCGGGAGGGTAAATGAAGATTAATCGTGGCGTTAGGGTCGGTATCTGCCAGTCGTGATTCAGGCACCGCCTCTGGCGGACTGCCCAGCAGGAGGGTCTGGTGGGCGAGGCTGGTGTGTGGTGGCCGGGTGGCCGGGTGGCCGGGTGCTCACCTCTGCCGGCTGTTACTGCGTGCGTAAACGCCTGCGGCCGGCTCTGCAAATAAACACGGCCGCGCCGCGCCCGGCCGCTGCGCCGCTCTGCCCTGTCAGCCGCCACTCAGGCGGCGGCGTAAGCCGTGCAGCGCCGAACCGTCCGCACACTTCTCCAAATAGGCCCATAGAACTAACAACTCTGAGGGTGGACAACCGTGGGCTAGTCGACTTCAACAATTGGCTTTGCCATACTGTTGACTAGCGTTATTTTTCTAAATATGCACTCCCGAAAAAAAAAATACACCTGCAAAGACGACGTCGATTTTGATCCGATGACGGCATATTCCGCTTGGGGCAGTAGAGTAAATGTATTGATAATAGTTTCAACATCATAGACCAACACATTGCATAATGGCTTATAGCACACTGGAGTCGTATTCTGGAGGAGAACGGTTCAAACACGCTTCCGACCATCCTGATTTAGGTTTACCGTGGTTTCCCTAAATCGCTTAAGGTAAATGCCGGGATGGTTTCTGTGAAAGGGCACGGCCGACTTTCTGCCCTAATCCGATGATACGGATGACCTCCCTGTTTTGCCCGCATCTCATGGCTGGGTGTTGTGTGCTGTCCTTAGGTTAGTTAGGTTTAAGTAGTTCTAAGTTCTAGGGGACTGATGACCGTAGCAGTTAAGTCCCATAGTGCTCAGAGCCATTTGAACCATTTTTTGAACCTCCCTGTTTGGTCGCCTCCCCTGAATCAACCAGCCAACCATAGGGGCACACCTACCTGAGCGCCATCTCTGTCCACATTTTAATAGGGAATGTTCACAGCCAGTGTGGTGGAAACGTGTGAAGCAAACAGGCAGCCACGCTACAGAGACGCACTCGTGCTCACAGCCAAATGATCGAGTTTGAAAAGGGTCAAATTGTGTCCTTCCGAGTGGCGGGATGGTCCTTTTGGAGAACAGCCACACGAGTCGGACGTGCTGCGTCAGTTGGGCAACGAACCTGGTATCAGTGACCACATGAGCATTGTCACACCCATAGACTATTGGAACAGCATTTGTTGAGTGAAATTACAATGAAATGAATACCCCTAGCTGCATACAGGCGTTGATATACGTCAATGGGAACAGTTGAAAATGCGTGCCCCGACCGGGACTCGAACCCGGCATCTCCTACTTACATGGCAGACGCTCTATCCATCTGAGCCACCGAGGACACATAGTGCGACTGCAGGGACTTACCTCTAGCACGCCTCCCATGAGACCCACATTCGCAACTTACTGTTCCGCACTATATTCGTAGTGCCCCTGCCCATTACACTCATTACTCGCGGCTTTTTGCCAATTCCCGTAAGAGTTCGGGCACTGTTTGTGTATGCGCACAGAAGAAGATGGTCAAAGGGCCGGTGAGCTTTTACTATATATATATATATATACTTACTGAGTTGGAAACCACTAAAAGAGTGTACTAATTTTGCGCACGTAATTACCGTAACTGACACTGTTTTGTACGACTATCTTTTGCGTGTTTGTAATTTATAATTTTTTCTAGATTACACAAAGTGTGACAATGTAGATGTTGTAAGTTTCCATATGATGTTTAACACGTTAATAGAACAGCTATAGCCGGCCATAGTGGCCGAGCGGTTCTAGGCGTACAGTCTGGAACCGCGTGACCGCTACGGTCGCAGGTTCGAATTCTGCCTCGGGCATGGATGTGTGTGATGTCCTTAGGTTAGTTACGTTTAAGTAGTTCCAAGTTCTAGGGGACTGATGGCCTCAGAAGTTAAGTCCCATAATGCTCAGAGCCATTTGAACCATTTTTGAGAACAGCTATAGGCATTCTGGCTCACTTTGTTTACATTTATGACGTCACACAGGCAGATCACGTAGACTAAAAAGAGAATTTTAATAACCTTAACGCACGTTACTTCACCATTCAGAGAACTTTTAAGACAATACACTCATATCAGATTCTTGCATATGTTCGTAGCCTTTTTCCCTAAGGTTAATAAACACAACGGATACTATTTACACTTGTCTGTTAACACTGGGGTAACTTTTCGATTGTGCGACTATATAAATTACGTGATTTTTTGGCGAAGAACTCGTCGAGCCATGTTCAGAGCGCATTTTCATCCGGAGAGGGTGTTCCTTGAACGTTGTTGATAGGGAGCGGAAAATGTGAAAATGTGGGGCCGCAAGGGCAGTTGAATAAGGTGGGTGTGGAATGACTTCAAACCCACCTTCCGCATAATGTTTTTTGTCAGTCTAGCAGAATGCTAGAATGGAAATGGTCCGATTTCTTCATTTGGCACTCCATTTTCTAGCGTCCACAGGTCCACTCTCTAACTTGGTTCAAATGGCTCTGAGCACTATAGGACTTAACTTCTAAGGTCATCAGTCCCCTAGAACTTAGAACTATTTAAACTTAACTAACCTAAGGACATCACACACATCCATGCCCGAGGTAGGATTCGAACCTGCGACCGTAGCAGTCGCGCGGTTCCAGGCTGTAGCGCCTAGAACCCCTCGCCCACCCCGGCCGGCCCACTCACTAACTCCAACCGACAGAATGACAATACATAAACTCAAATATCAACAGTGAACTACAAATAAAAAATGACAGCATAGCAATCGGAATACCAACGTACGAAACAAAAAAGCTACGAACTTCTGCTCCACTCTAAGATTTAACCCCCAATCAAAGTCAGTATTTTAACGAACTATCAGACCTTTTAAATCTTCTTAAAGTATACCATGTGGCCACTCAGAGAGCTTCTAGGCCAAAACATACATCCTCTGATTTCCTCGCATCAGAGCCCAGTATCTTACCTGCTATTAATACGAAAAATCCAGTCACATTACGATCTGAGGTTTTCGTAAATTAGCGCCATGTTCAAAAGTATCCGAGCAATCTCATTATTTGTCAACAATAAATAAAGATATTGACAGTACTTGTGAAATTTACAGTATTTCCGAGTCTGTATTATCAAAAATTACTCTGTCCGAGCAGCCCTTGAAGACCCAACGCTGCCGCATGACAGTCATGTCATCTTCAGCCCATAGGGATCACTGGATGTGGATACTGAGGGGCATGTGGTCAGCACTCGGCTCTCCTCGCAGTTATCAGTTTTCGTGATCGGAGCTGCTGCTTCTCACTTAAGTAGTTCATCAGTTGGACTCACAAGGCCTGAGTGCACTGCGCTTGCCAAAAGTGCTTCGGAGACTTCGACGATTACCCATCGAAGCGCTAGCCAGGACCGACAGCGCTTAACTTCAGTGATCTCCTGGAACCGGCAGTACTACTGCGGAAAGCGCGTTGGCATCAAAAAATGCATAAGTACCTAAAAGTCTGCCTTGTTGTTAAATCTCTCTCTCTCTCTCTCTCTCTCTCTCTCTCTCTCTCTCCAGGCACACACACACACACACACACACACACACACAGTGATTGTACAGCGACAAGCCAAACCATGATGACCAACTGTTTAATTACGTGTTGTTCCACTTTTCAAACACAGTGCTACGGGGATTCTGCTTGGCATGGATTCTACAACTCCTGATAAGATTCCAGAAGTATGTGACACCTGATATCTATGCACAGGTCAAGCAATTCCCGCAGGTTATGGGATGGTGGTTTACAGGCATGCAGCTGCCGCCCGATATGTGTTCTAATGGGTACAGATCAGGACCGTTTGATGGCCAAGACATCAGAGTGAGTTCACTATAATGTCCGTCAAACCACTAAAGCACGATTATGACCTTTCAATAGCCTGCTGGAAGATGTCATCGTCGTAGAGGGAGACTTCAAGAATGAAGCGATGTTGGTGGTCCACAATAATGTTCACGTAATTCAGTGCTGTCATGATGCCTTCTATTACCACCACAGATCCCATGGAAGCCCAACCCAGTGTACTCCATGGCTTAAATCTGCGCACACCGGCCTGCATCTGTGGTGCGATACGTGTTTCGCGCAACCATCCGCATGAATGACGGCATGTAAGGACCCAACCATCGACATGGTGCAACAAGAAATGCGATTCATTCGGCAGGCGACACGTTTCTACTGATCCACGGTGAAAACTCAGTGATACTGTGCCCACTGCAATCATAACTGACAATGGCGTTGGGTCAACACGGGAAGACAAAGGGATCCTGTCATGTGGAGCTTTATGTTTAACAATGGCCTTTGAACGGTGTGCTCCTAACATTTGTGCCCACACCAGTATTGTACTCTGACTTCAGATCTGCCACAGATCGCTGCCTATCCTGGATTACACAGTGGGGGATCCTCCGATCTCTACGTTTTGTGGTGAGAGGTGGTTGCCTAATAACGAACGGCGTACTCATTATTTGTGCCAACAGGTGACCAGCTTTGCCCGTTTCAGAGATTCGCATTTCCAGCCGCAGCGCCACAGCAATATGTCCTTTGTCAAAACCTCTTACATCAGTGGATTTCCGCATTTGCGGCCCTTTTCTTTACTGTAATCACTGCCCATTGCTCTCTGTTCCGCTTACGTTCTTTCTTTACTACGCCACGTGCCCGTAACACCACTAGGAGGCACTCGACCTCGCGGCGGGCATTGGTCATAACATTTTGGCTCATCAGTATATTATCGCTGCACACAGGTTAGCTTAATCATCTTTGTTAAAGCACTATAAGGTGTCAGACTGATAGACCACGTAATATTAAACTGAACTGTCGAAAGGGACTTTCATATGAAATAAGTAAAATTAATGTATTATGTTTTTATTTTCACTCAATAAAGCGTCTCAAATAATATTTAATTTTTTTTTACAGTTTTACGCATACAAAAGTCATTTTCCAGGCAGCAGTGGGCCCAAGCTGTGAGGTATTCACTTTATCTGGAAGTATGAAACGTTTGATATATCGTGTTGATAAACCTAGTTTCTGTTGTTTAACCTTAGAAACTATACTATGCAGTTGTTTTAAGTTCAGAATTCAACGCATGTTACTGATATTCGTCAATGGTTAGCTCTTTAATAGGAGATTGTTTCACCCCCTTTTCCTCTGGGCATTACGCGACCTGATTCGTCGTCGACAGCATACATTTCAGCTCGTGGGCAGGTGTAGTCACTAATAGATTCATCATTTGACTCATCTGTCACTAACCCAACCCCCATTTTATTTCCACGTGGGATGCTATATCTGTTATTTACAGAGGAACCTGAAGCATCAAACCATTTATGTACGTCATTCACAAACTTCTCGTTCACATTGCGATGATGGACTCTAGACCTTCATCTCGCACGTTGGCACAATGCTTGAGCACTTCCTGCATCTGTGCTACTCACTGTCACATATCGCCTTCAACAAAAAAGCCTCTATCAGACTCTTAATTAGTGAGAAGTGAGTCCACATATTTTGAAGATATGCAGAAATATGTAATGTCCACGAGAAGTAAGATAGAGGTGCGATTTGACTCGAAATGGTATATAAAATAACCACACAGCACACACTTTTATAAATTGACCAGAAGGGATAGAACTGAGGGCGTGCAAATGAAAATAATGCTTGTAGCACTAGAATGAATTATTTCGTACCTGATACTGAGTACTTTGAACATGTGTTAACTTTTCGCTTTTAGCATCCAGCACTGCAATGGCGCAGTGTCCACAGCTCTGTACATATAAACACGAATTGCAGAAAATTGTTAACTAACAGAATGATGATTTAAGAAAACACTAATTTCCTCTCGTGCATGTTATTGTAACAGCTCGATGAGGCAGCACAACTACAAGTCTCATAAAAGTATCCGGCAGCATATCATACGTAGCCTTATCCGATACCTGTAACCTAACTAGCATACACAGAATCTATTTTTTTTACCACTGTGCCTCAATGATGACTCAATAGCTGGGCATGTAATGATTAGGGTAACTATGACTTCAGCAGTAACTGTAATTGCGACAAAAAAGAAAAAAGATTGCTCACTCAGATGGATTGTTTATAAAGAATGACAGGCTTCTCACTAAAATAAAATGGTCAGAAATGAGTTTAACCAACTCTGTATTGTCAAAAGCATACCGAAACAAACTTCTTGATATACGATTCCAAGAACTGGCTCCAAAAGCATATGTAACATCATTCATGAAATACGTAATTACAGTCTTTGAGAAAATTAATTTTCACTCTTCAGGAGATGTAACAGCTTGAATTTATCATAACACAAAGGGAAATGCGTAGTATGTACTGCACTAACCAGCTTCCAAACAGATTCACTTCACGGAATCAAGCGACCGGATCTACAGACTGACAGACACACACAAACATTCACAAGCTGAACAGAAAGTAGACTAGTCTTACCAGATTCCTGGTACATGGTAATTTGTGCATGCAACTCCATCAGACAACGGCGATTTCCTTCTTAACATTGCGTAGTTCCGAATGTAACTCACTAGCTCGGATCAGGCACCAGACTAGACCAGCGTGGAAGCAGCAGAAGAATAGTAATGGTTAATTCTCTTCAAATAAGGAAGCTACAAGGTTTGCAACCCGCGAACGATTGCTGCTGGACTAGAAAAAAAAGACTCGCCAAAGATTTCATACTGACACAGTGACTAAGCAGAAATGTTGTGAAACTGATTTCATACTGATACAGTGACTAAGCAGAAAGTTTGGGAAACTGATTAGACCGAGATCTCACAGTGTACAGTAAAATAAGTAACGCGATTCACAAAAATGGTCAAATGTGCTATACGAAACTGATAGTGTTGAGAAACAGCCACGTTTCGACGTCTTCTGTGCCGCGGCGTTTGTGAATCTTTCCCACACCCATCATAGCTGCACCGTCTTACTGACAACAATGGTTATAATACGTGCGTCTGAAGATACAGTAGAGCGCTGATAGCTAACAAATTGTTTTCATTCGAAGAATAAGTCTTCCTTATGAATTATTTCTTTGAGAAACCAAAAATTCCGCTGGGGCAACGTCTAGGAAATGAGGTGGAGATGGAAGTGTTTCAGAGGCCAGCTCAGACGTAAAACCTGTGGGGCCCCTCGCCCACCCTCAGGTATCCCAGCCTAAATGCTGTTGAGTACATCTGGGATGTCATCGAGAGATACAGTACGTGCCTGACTTGAACCCAATTCCCACCAGTATCTTAGAGTACTGAGTGGTAGTCGACCGGCCATGAATGATGATGGCTCATCAAACCTTTTGCTGTCTCGTGAATTCCACGCCATTACCCTCGCCTTCGTCATCATGGCGATAGCGGAAGCTATAGCTGCTAAGTAGATGTATAATGTAAATATTGATAATGAAATTTTAAGCTCTGGTCCCGTGCTTGTAGAAAATGGTAATAAATTAAAGAGGTTTCGCCTTCTTGCAAGATTACTGTGTTTGTTTTGCTTCGTTTAATCCTCAAACACGTTTCACCGCAGTTATGCCATCTTCAGCGAGAATTTTCTTAATTGTTTCTTTTTTACAGGGCACACGCAATGTAAACAAAAGAAACAATGAAGAACGCATCAGCTGTGGTGAAACGTGCCCGGAAATTAAGAAATACGCGTTCTTCCAAGAAGGCGCTGCGTCTTTAATTTATTATGTGTAATGTATTCACTTTGTTAGAAATGTGCACCCTTTATATCGCCGTCCAGATGATGTGGGTGAGCCAAGCCATGCTTTTTTAAGCCTCGTCATTCGTGGATTTTGAATGGTACGTGAGTTTCATATCACTGGATGCTTCGTTCTTGATGCTGGATTTTTTATGACGGTTATGTACGACTGACTTTTGCCTCTCCGTCGTATGGTCAGTAGTACTGATGCCACCCCCGTTATAAAATGCTTTGTTTTCTTCTGTTACCCAGTCAATTTCTGTTTCTTTACTCTATTTTCCATTCGTTTGTTTCAGCCAGGACATTTGGCCGCACCCTTTCGTGCGCTGTGACGTGACTGTAGTTGTGCTTAGCAAGAGATTGGGGAAGCGTTAATGTCAAAGCGTGCACCATGCTTGAATACACTGAGAGAACGTGTGTCGAGCAGGGTGTGGTCCGAGCACGCAACCCGGCTTGCGTGCGAAGTGCTGAGGGACACACCACGTGCCGACTAGCGGCCCGCTACTGCCTGCCGTCTTCCATTTATTTCTATATGTGGTTGTTCAGCAGCTATTTACAATCCCACACTAGAGGAGGACAGTAAGTTATCAACGAACATGTTGTCGGTCTTGAGCTTTTGATTAATGCAAAAGAAGTATGGAAAATATTCATTGATAGAAATAAAAGTGACGATCTGAGCTTGATACTCTCAAGGATGAGGGATAAAGTGAGGAGCTGAGGTTCCATTTTTGCAGAGGAGTTAAGACCAGGTATCTAGGGGTTTGAGAAGTAGGGACTTCATGCTGAGTGAGGATGGGGATGCTGTGGGCTCCTGGTAACATTTGATGATGATCTGGATGCAAATAGGATTGAAGAGGAAGTGGCCAAAATTGGATGTGTAATTAGTATAGGGAAAGATGTAGAGGAAGAATGTAGGTGATAGGAAACGGGAAGGATAGCAGTTACGCAAGGAAATGCAAGATCGGAGGTTTCAGTGTCAAAGGAAAGGGTAGGGTGGTTGCAATTCATAGGATGAGTACGTAGATACCTGGAATTATTACATTATCTGAGAGTAGGAGTGGCGCACCTGAGGTTGAAATTGCCGTGGAAAAAGACACGAAATGTGTGGAGATGTAAGGAAGGTAGAACGTGGTGATAGAAGCGCAACAGCAGGCCGAGATTCTCAAGGATGCAGGATAAAGTGAGGGGCTGAGGTATGATTTTTGCAGAGGATGCAAAACCAGGTATTCAAGTTGTCTGAGATCTGGGGATTTCATCATATGGTACAGATTACAGATGAAATGGCACAGAAGGCTAGACAGAGTCAATGGGGCTCAAGGGTTTGGAAAAGCAACTGGAATCACTCAATAGAGGAAAGTCCACTGGACCTGACGGGATACCAATTCGATTCTACACAGAGTACGCGAAAGAACTTGCCCCCCTTCTAACAGCCGTGTACCGCAAGTCTCTAGAGGAACGGAGGGTTCCAAATGATTGGAAAAGAGCACAGATAGTCCCAGTCTTCAAGAAGGGTCGTCGAGCAGATGCGCAAAACTATAGACCTATATCTCTTACGTCGATCTCTCGTAGAATTTTAGAACATGTTTTTTGCTCGCGTATCATGTCATTTCTGGAAACCCAGAATCTACTATGTAGGAATCAACATGGATTCCGGAAACAGCGATCGTGTGAGACCCAACTCGCCTTATTTGTTCATGAGACCCAGAAAATATTAGATACAGGCTCCCAGGTAGATGCTATTTTTCTTGACTTCCGGAAGGCGTTCGATACAGTTCCGCACTGTCGCCTGATAAACAAAGTAAGAGCCTACGGAATATCAGACCAGCTGTGTGGCTGGATTGAAGACTTTTTAGCAAACAGAACACAGCGTGTTGTTATCAATGGGGAGACGTCTACAGACGTTAAAGTAACCTCTGGCGTGCCACAGGGGAGTGTTATGGGACCATTGCTTTTCACAATATATATAAATGACTTAGTAGATAGTGTCGGAAGTTCCATGCGGCTTTTCGCGGATGATGCTGTAGTATACAGAGAAGTTGCTGCATTAGAAAATTGTAGCGAAATACAGGAAGATCTGCAGCGGATAGGCACTTGGTGCAGGGAGTGGCAACTGACCCTTAACATAGACAAATGTAATGTATTGCGAATACATAGAAAGAAGGATCCTTTATTGTATGATTATATGATAGCGGAACAAACACTGGTAGCAGTTACTTCTGTAAAATATCTGGGAGTATGCGTACGGAACGATTTGAAGTGGAATGATCATATAAAAATAATTGTTGGTAAGGCGGGTACCAGGTTGAGATTCATTGGGAGAGTGCTTAGAAAATGTAGTCCATCAACAAAGGAGGTGGCTTACAAAACACTCGTTCGACCTATACTTGAGTATTGCTCATCAGTGTGGGATCCGTACCAGGTCGGGTTGACGGAGGAGATAGAGAAGATCCAAAGAAGAGCGGCGCGTTTCGTCACTGGGTTATTTGGTAACCGTGATAGCGTTACGGAGATGTTTAATAAACTCAAGTGGCAGACTCTGCAAGAGAGGCGCTCTGCATCGCGGTGTAGCTTGCTCGCCAGGTATCGAGAGGGTGCGTTTCTGGATGAGGTATCGAATATATTGCTTCCCCCTACTTATACTTCCCGAGGAGATCACGAATGTAAAATTAGAGAGATTAGAGCGCGTACGGAGGCTTTCAGACAGTCGTTCTTCCCGCGAACCATACGCGACTGGAACAGGAAAGGGAGGTAATGACAGTGGCACGTAAAGTGCCCTCCGCCACACACCGTTGGGTGGCTTGCGGAGTATCAATGTAGATGTAGATGTAGAATGTTAAAGCTAGAGAAGGGTGTGAAGTTGCCTGCAACACTTGCATTGGTGAGGAGGGGACAGGTGAGGGTGTCGTAGGGATGTTGATAGTCGAGGGATTCAGTCACCATCTTCAGCTAGTTATTAGTTTTATTTACTGTATCTTTCGTTGTATAATTAGTAAGAGGCAGTTTCAGGCTCGCTTTTGATGGAGTGTTAAAGCGTATTTGACCTATAAGACATAGCGTAGTGACTTTACTCCGATTCAAAATACCTCTTCAAATTCCTTAGTCGAGCGTGTATAGTTACGTGCACACACTACTTCTTTTTATTTGTTAATAGTTTATTTTTTGCGTGTTCTTGGTCTGTCAAGTAGAATATAGGCGCTGTCGCAAAGAATACTTCTTGATATAAATTATATGTAATTATTCGTAATGCAACTGTTGATTTCTGCGTTGCTTAGACAGGCACCGATGTTATATTATTGACGCGAAGTAACTTGTACACGTATTAGGCTCTGGCTAAAGATTAATTAATATACTCATATAAATCCAATTATTGCTTTAAGACTCGTTCTCACTGTGGGCACAATTATCCTTAAGTAAGTATCGTACTTTCCACTGACAGACAAGTTATTGCTCCTTTCCTTTCAGAAACATTAAGTAACCTGTCATAAATTTACTCCGTCGCAATATTTCAAGACCAGAGCTGTTAGTGCCCGTCTCCGTAGCTGGTTGAATCAGAGCAGCTGACTGCTGTGCAGAGGACTCTGGGTCGATTCCCGGTACTGCCAGGGATTTTTCCTTCAAATGGTTCAAATGGCTCTGAGCACTATGCGACTTAACTTCTGAGGTCATCAGTCGCCTAGAACTTAGAACTAATTAAACCTAACTAACCTAAGGACGTCACACACATCCATGCCCGAGGCAGGATTCGAACCTGCGACCGAAGCGGTCGCTCGGCTCCAAACTGTAGCGCCTAGAACCGCACGGCCAGATTTTTCCTTGGTTGGGGGCTGGAACGGGATGCACTCAGCCTCGTGATGGCAGCTGGAGCAGTTACTCGAACGAATACTAGCGGCTCGAAGACACGTAAAGCGCTAACGGCTGGGAGAGCAGCGTGCAGGCTCCAGGCTCCTCCATAGCGCATCCAGTGACACCAGAGGCTAAGGATGACACGGCGACAGGCGTTTGGTAGGTACCGAGACATTCCGCCACCATTCATTGTACCGCACACGACTATCAAACTATTTAGGCGCATTATTCGAAGATCCTCTTGCCCATTGGGGCGTTCCGAATACTAGAAGGCACACTTAAAAATGATTCACGGCACACAGTTGATCCTCAGAGCAAACAGTTTAGTGAGAGTCTCCCTTACCTTCATTACGCGAAGACGACTCGGAAGCTTCTGGTGGTGGTAGTAGGATCCCGTTAAATATATACACAAATATATGTAGATGTATACTTATAAATAAGTGAATTTGATCCAATAAAGTTCTCTAGATCCTATCGAACTCTTTTCCTTTCCTTGGTGTTGGGAGGGCGGGAACGAGACATTGAGGCCAGGCCTCGGAAGACGACCCCTGCCCTCTTTGCCCCCGACCCTTCTTTCAGGCCCTTATTAAAAAAAAAAGGGCTGAAAGGGCCTTGGGTGCAGTTCAGATAGAGATGTTAGTAATCTTCAAAAAAAATGGTTCAAATGGCTCTGAGCACTATGGGACTCAACTGCTGAGGTCATTAGTCCCCTAGAACTTAGAACTAGTTAAACCTAACTAACCTAAGGACATCACACACATCCATGCCCGAGGCAGGATTCGAACCTGCGACCGTAGCGGTCTCGCGGTTCCAGACTGCAGCGCCTTTAACCGCACGGCCACTTCGGCCGGCTAGTAATCTTCACTTTCCGTAATATTCACTATTCCTATTCCTTTCCTTTTCGAAATCAGCAGTTGTCAGGACCGTTCCTAAGTGTTTTGGTGCCCTAGGCGAGACTGAAAAATACAACCCCTCTTTTTTACTACCTTCGGTGTGCCCTATATGTCTGTCCCCCGTCCACCATCACCGACATCCAACGTCACAACAATTCAAATCTCCTGTTATACTTTTAATCACTAAAATGAGGTGACCAAAAGTCCTCATTTATGGGTACACTTCTCAGTTTTGAGGTTTCGTCCTCAATTCCTTCAAAACTGATTGAGGACAACAATGTCCTCAACTTCTTTTTTTGTTCCCAATTATTGACATTTCCCAAAATAACTGAAACAGGAACTATGCGCTGAACATTTTAAACTAGAAATCAACTGAATATACCAGTGCAACCGAATTTGGCATCGACAACATATTTTATTTAATCGCTAGAAAATGGTCTGACATAGGCGCGGAGCTATTTACTGGTGCAAATGAATTTTTTCTTCAATTTAGAAATTATGCAATGCTGATGGGAGACATCAGACTAGGTCATCTGGATAATCGTGGTGTTATTTCGTTCCTTTTTAATTCAAATAATTTTTAGAATTAGGAATAAATTTCATCTCTTTAGTTTTGAGTAGGTAGAATCAATGTGATTACTTTCGCCAATGTGAGTAAGGAGTTGTTAAGCAACATTTCATATGTTTTTGAATAAATTTCGGTGTTTTAATTTTTTAATATTTTCTCCCATTTGTTCAATTTTTTTGTTGCTTGATTTGAAATCAACTTTTTCTGCCCTTTGCCACCCATAAGATTGTGCCTCCCTAGGCGGCTGCCAAGTCTTGCCTAACGGTAGTAACGGCCCAGGCAATTGTGATATAAATAATGACAGCACAAATGAAAATAAGGTTTTTTCAATACTGTCTTCTTTCAAAAATTCACAACAACTTTTATCTTCACAATAAAACTTGAAGTGGGTTTATTTTCACCAAGATAGACTACGTGTTAAAAACTTCAACTACAGATGTAACATACGTGTTGACTGTATAGTGGACAGAATGGAATCCAACACAGCGTGAATGTTACAAATTCATTCTTTTTTCATTACCGTTAACAGTCGCCGCCTCGGGCTGCTTCTTGCGATAGATGACCTTCGAAGATTTAATCCTTTGACATGAGATTCCCGTACGGTGCGAAGAACAGCCGCCAGCTCCCGTCCGATCTGTGAGTCGCTCGTGGAACAAAGGAAACACAAAACGAACACTTAGTAATTCCAATAACTGTAATGAAAACTGTCTTAAGTTGCATAGGAAGAACATTTATTTATTCCTGATCGGTTTCTGACTGTTTGTCCATTATAAAATCAGCCATAAGTGTGTCTTGCGTTACTTCAGTCAAATAAGTGCAAACTTGGACATGAAATCGATAACTGTGGTAATAGATAACGTGGCCTCCGCATGTGCTCATCGCTAATTGTCAGAGCGAAGGACATACGTTTATGACCGATTTCATAGTGGACAAACAGTACGCAACCTGTCATCAATAAATTAATGTTCTTCCTGTGCAACTAAAGACGGCTTTCATAATAGCAATTGTGATCACAAAAAGTTGTAAATCCAGTCCAACCCCAGCATACTGGAAATACAAAAGCACATCGGAGGTTTTATATTAAACTGTTACCTCTATAGAAAAAAATTAATATATATAGCATAGTTTACCGTACATCGTGGAGGCGGTAAAATTCCACAGTGGTACAGCCAAGATTCTGTATCACTACACAGTTGCAGGTATTTTACTGTTTCGACAGGGTGAATTGGACCGTTAAGGAGTGTGAGCTAGACGCATTGTCGTCCACTTAACATAATTTACGGTAGAGGATATGCTGATACAGAGTGGCATTGTGTGTATAACGATGAAGTGCTATACTAGTCGCTAGGCTTTGTGTTACGACGTCCACTGTGGGAGTCACTACGAACCACTAATCCAACAGGCGGCCATTTGGAAGCATGCATGTGCTACGGGCCGCAGTAACGCGTTTGTCAAGCGTCATCATTTGGGGCTCTTAACTTTGAAGGCAACGTCCATAATGACTAGTTATTATCGTATTTTCTTTCGAGTCTCTAATTAATATTCTTCATCACATTTGTTCTTCTTACTTATCGTAGACATTTATTACACTTTTAATCTCATAATTCTCATGCACTCCAAATTCTGCTCACCTCTAATCACAAAGTGACCTACTGACTCATTCGATTGACACTCGACTCAACTCAACTCTAAACACACAAGCGCTCTTATCGTAAACCTCTCATTGTCGGGACCTGCGACGCCCTAACGAATTTCCTCCTCGAAGAGAACTTCGATCTTCTTGTAGGTGTGATACTATTGCACAATTCAACACAGTCTACGAGCTTAGTGAATCGGCAGCCTACAAAATGGCTAACAAGAGCATCAGTCAGAAACGAATCATTGCAGTGCCTGATAAAAGGTAATCACGTTTAATTGTTTTTGGCAATGCCAATGCGTTGCTTTCTCTAGTTGCAATCAAAATACGTTTCTCAACTATCGGTATCCCAGGTATCATCATTTTCTACACACATGCTCAGTGATGGAAAGGTCGAGTTCACTGCGTTATGATGGCGTGCTGGGCGCTGCGAGGAGTTGCGTGGCATTTTAATCCACACATTCCTTGCGTGTCGCGCATATCTGCGTAACCTCTCATTTATACTTGCAAAAGAATGCCTGATTCGTGCCCTCATTTAATGAGACGCCGTCAACAGAATTATTCCATATCCTAACAGTTTGTTGGTGACCATCTGTCGTCAACTAAGAAGCATGATATAAATAAATGGTTACGCTACGTACTACACAGGGTGAGTTACGAAATTGGATAATTACAGCAATCCATAACCATTTACGCTTATTTATTCATTTTAATTAAATTTTCCTAGATCCCACTTCTGTATTCAATGTGTCTGCGCGGTGAAAATTTACAAGTAGTACCCTTTACAGAAAAAAGAGTGTTAGCGTGTCTTCCGATCGTATAACAAGGAATCATAAATATTTAAAGGCACGCTTCTAATGATAATTTTAATCTAAAAATTTCCTATGTAGCCCACCTGGGAAAGCAGTAGTGACCGTTCTTGAAGAGTTGTGAACGGTATAGAAGTGGTACTAGGTGTCATGTGACCCATTACAGCTGATGTACAGGAGTTGGACAACAGTATGGAAACACCTCGGGAAATGCATGCTTGAACATGAATGCAGACGGAAATTTTCATTCTGCAGTGGAGTGTGAACTGATATGAAACTTCCTGGCAGATTAAAACTGTGTGCCGGACAGAGACTCGAACTCGGGACCTTTACGTTGCGCGGGCAAGTGCTCTACCACATTTTATTGAGTTGATCTGATTTTGTTCGTTAATGGTGGTTGTATTTGTTCGGGGTGGACGTCCCATGACGCTTGTTCAGGTACACAGTTGATCCTTTAACTCAATGTTCTTATTACAGAGAGCAGCTAACACACTGACCGAACACGCTGAGCTCTTGTGCCGGCGTCCACTGAGCTACCCAAGCATGACTCAGGACCCTTCCTCACTGCTTCACTTCGAGGTAGGAGATGAAAGACTGATGGCAGTCAAGCTGTGAGGACGGGTCGTGAGTCTTGCTTGGGTAACTCAGTGGTAGGGCGCTTGTCCGCGAAGGATAAAGGTCCCGAGGTCGAGTTTCGATCCGGCACACTGTTTTAATCTGCCAGGAAGTATCATAAATACGAGGGTTGGAACTTTAATAGTGGCAACTATTTATTTACAGCTCTTACAAAATAGATACGTGTTTCAAGTTTTACTCACCTTCAAAGTAGTCACCAGCATCGTGCATAACCCATTTACAACGATGTGGAAGTCGTATGATACTCTTAGCAGTGCCAGTTGTGTTGACAGTTCGAGCGGTGCCCGACGAATATGTAGCAGTTCTGAAGCGAATGTCGTGAAGTGTTTCCTTCAGTTTAGAAATGGAGTTCACCTCACGAGGGCGTAAGTCAGGGTAGTGGCAGTAGGTGATATAGCAGTCAAACAAATCAGTAACAGCTTGCTATGTACGTGCTTGAGCATTGTCCTGTGAAATGATGGTCAGCCCCTGCACGAAGTGTCATCACTTCTGTCTCTGTGCTGTTCATTTTTGGAACACAACCTACGACCAGCTTAGAGACAGGAGTGGTGAAACTTTCTGCATGACATGACATCATTTTGCACGACAGTGCTCAAGCAGGTACAGTGCAAGCTGTTGCTGATTTGTTTGACTGATGGGGCTGCTGACTGCTATACCACCTACTGCCACTACCCTGACTTAAGCCCTCGTGAGTTCAGCTCGGTTTGTAAACTGAAGGAAACACTTGACGGCATTCGCTTCAGAACTGCTACAAATTCGTTGGGCAATAGACCGCACCTCTCGAACTGTCAACACAGCTGGCATTGCTAACAGTTTCCTACGACTTCCACATCGCTGGCCACGGGTTATGGCTCAAAAATGGTTCAAATGGCTGTGAGCACTATGGGACTTAACTTCTGAGGTCATACGTCCCCTAGAACTTAGAACTACTTAAACCTAACTAACCTAAGGACATCACACACATCCATGCCTGAGGCCAGGATTCGAACCTGCGACCGTAGCGGTCACGCGGTTCCAGACTGTAGCGTCTAGAACCGCTCGGCCACTCCAGCCGGCAAGTGGGTTATGCACAATGCTGGTGACTACTTTGAAGGTCAGTAAAACTTTGAAACACGTATCTATTTTGTACGAGCTGTAAATAAATATTTGCCACTATTAAAGTTCCAACATATACTTTCCACGCCTGCAGGTTGCGCTGTTGTATTCGATCACGAACGGTACGTGTGAAATGTCCTTAATACGTTCCAAGTCTCTGTCGTAGTCAGAAGAGTGATCTGCGTAGTTGTGAGTGCCTTATTTAGGAGCTAAGTGAAATCGTAAGCGGCCAAATTGTCGGTTCTCGTACGGTGCTTGCTTCCATAAACAAGGTAGCAAAATGGTTTGGCGTTTAAAGACGTATCACGTCGAAGGTTTATACCGCATACAGGGAATGTAGAAAAACTTCGTCAGTTAAGTCAAAGCGTGACCGAAAGTGTGTGCTGAGTGATCCTGACAGAAGGAGAGAGAGACAAAAATTAGAGGACAACAACTGCAGAAGTCGCTGCAGAACTGAATGTCGCACTCGCTAACCCTGTCAACACCAAAAGACACGAAGAGAGCTACATAAGGAGGAACCTGAAGGTCGAGCCGGAAGTCCAAAACCACTAATGAACGATGCAAATGCTCGTAAGAGAAAAACGTGGAGCCTAGGCCATAAAACCTAGATTATGCTGAAATGCAAGAAATTCATTTACTCGGATGAGTTTTGTTTCGCACCGTTTCCAACTTCCGATCGAGTCTAATTCCCAACAGTGAAACATGGCGGGGCTTTTGTGATGATTTGGGCACCCATGTCGTGGTATTGATGGGCCCGTGGTTACTATGCAAGGCCACAATACTGCCAAGGATTATGTGATCATTTTGGGTGATCAAGTCCATCCCATGGTACAATGTTGGTTACCAAATGGTGATGCTGTGTTCCAAGACGACAGGGCCCCTTTTCACACAGGCCGAATCGTTATGGACTGGTTTTGCGAGTACAAGGGTGAGTTTATTCATCTTCTCTGACCATCACAATTACTAGACTTCAGTATTATTGAGCCTTTGTGGTCTATGATGGGCAGTAAAATAAAATCTGAATTCCCCCATAACGGGACCATGGATTGGTTCCGTTCAAGAATAATCACCACATGCGTCAAGACATTTATCCCATTGGGAGACGAGACAATCACTTCCCGTTTCGTACACCGCCGTTGGCCGCTAACGCATCCACTCTTGCACTTCCTCGTCCGACTGAAACCGACGCCCACGCATGTCTTTCTTCAGGTTGTCAAAGATGTGAAACTGACACAGTGAAAGATATAGGCTGTACAGAGGATATTGCAGTGTTTCCCAGTCAAATCACTGAAGCGTAGGCTTCGTCCGATTGGCAGTGCGGGTTGCGGGCGTTTCAGTGCAACACGTTGATTTCATCTGACAGCATTCCGATAGCCCGAGGGCACAGGGCAAAGCCAGCTGTGAACATATCCCACATCTCCTCCGCTAAATAAACCAGGGCTGTTCATACAAATTACGGTAAAGTCATGATGATGATCTTCTTCTTAGACTACAGAGGCTCTCTGCTCGTTGAGTTTCTTGAGTGTGAAACCACAATTAGCGCACAGCGCTATGAAGACACGTCACAGAAACTGCGACACACAGTATAGTTAATACGCTCAGGAAAACTATGAGAGGGAGTCATCCTGTCGCACGGTAACACCCGCCCCACACTCCAAATCGGAAGTAGGCATCCCTCCAGCGATTTGGCCGAGGAAGACTGCAACACCCTTCGTAGAGCTCGGACCCTTCACCGTGTGGTTTTTACATGGTTGGTGACCTGAATAAAGACATGCATGGAGTCGGTTTGAATCGGCCGAGAAAGGCCAACAGTGGTTGCAGTTGTGGATCCGTCAGCCACCAACCGCGTTCTACGGAACAGGAACTGATCGTCTCGTCTCCCAACGGCATTAATGTCTTCAGGTGTGTGGTGATTACTTTTGAATGGAACCATCCATGCTCCCGTTATGACCGATGTTCGGTTTCGCTATCGAATACCACCATTGTTACCTGAACTTGCAAATATTTAGTAGGAAGACTGGTATAAGATTCCAATTCAGGACCCGTATTTATCCATTCCGAGAAGACTGGAAGCTGTTTTGAATGCCAACGGTTTTCTGTCATCGTGTTAGTCATGGTAATGTGTTGTGTTTTAGGTGTTTCCCTATTTCTGTCGACTCCCCGTAACTCATGGTAGACAAGTGATGCTAATGTCCCAGTAGTTTGTATGGAATAATCTCAGTAAGATTGGTCGACTTGGTGACTTGAAAGAATGGCAAGAAGGAACTATAGTGTTTGGATGTGCCCACGACCACAACGTGAAACAAGTTGTCCAATTTGTTTCTGTCTCAAAACTGATTGTCCGACATGTCTACAAGGAAGTATCTACCACTAACAGCCGTGTAACATGGGGCAAGAACAGCAGTCGTAAAGATATTCTGACAGGTATTGCGGTTGTAGCCCCTCCCGCCCTTTTTTTCCCTGTTGTGTCCTTAAGTGCCGGACGGCCAGGCAGAAACATCTCAACACCCAATTCTCAGGCTGTAGCAACTGGATCTGTCCGTTGAGCAGACATATGCAAACTGACAGGAACTTCAATGGAGATGTCACCCAGTCCTGACTGGGAGACAATCAACATCTTTCCTACATGCAGAGAATGCCAGTTATTTAGGAGACTAGGGAAAGTGCGCAGAGGGTACAACTCTAATTAAAACAAATGATTGTTCAAATGTTTGTGAAATCTTATGGGACTTTACTGCGAAGATCATCAGTCCCTAAGCTTATACACTACTTAACCTAAATTATCCTAAGGATAAACACACACACACCCATGCCCAAGGGAGGAGTCAGTCGAACCTCCGCCGGGATCAGCCGCACAGTCCATGACTGCAGCGCCTTAGACCGCTCGGAGATGATTGTTGGCCGGCCGCAGGTGGCCGAGCGGTTCTGGCGCTACAGTCTGGAACCGCGCGACCGCTACGGTCGCAGGTTCGAATCCTGCCTCGGGCATGGATGTGTGTGATGTCCTTAGGTTAGTTAGGTTTAAGTAGTTCTAAGTTCTAGGGGACTGATGACCTCAGCAGTTGAGTCCCATAGAGCTCAGAGCCATTTGAACCATTTAGATGATAAGAATAGGTTATTTTCTTCTAGAATTTACAAACGTATATTTTATGTCCCCCCATGAACCATGAACCTTGCCGTTGGTGGGGAGACTTGCGTGCCTCAGCGATACAGATGGCCGTACAGTAGGTGAAACCACAACGGAGGGGTATCTGTTGAGAGGCCAGACAAACATGTGGTTCCTGAAGAGGGGCAGCAGCCTTTTCAGTAGTTGCAGGGGCAACAGTCTGAATGATTGACTGATCTGGCCTTATAACACTAACGAAAACTGCCTTCCTGTGCTGGTACTGCGAACGGCTGAAAGCAAGGGGAAACTACAACCGTAATTTTTCCCGAGGGCATGCAACTTTACTGTATGGTTAAATGATGGTGTCCTCTTGGGTAAAATATTCCGGAGGTAAAATAGTCCCTCATTCGGATCTCCGGGCGGGGACTACTCAAGAGGACGTGGTTATCAGGAGAAAGAAAACTGGCGTTCTACGGATCGGAGAGTGGAATGTCAGATCACTTAATCGGGCAGGTAGGTTAGAAAATTTAAAAAGGGAAATGGATAGGTTAAAGTTAGATATAGTGGGAATTAGTGAAGTTCGGTGGCAGGAGGAACAAGACTTTTGGTCGGGTGAATACAGGGTTATAAATACAAAATCAAATAGGGGTAAAGCAGGAGTAGGTTTAATAATGAATAAAAAAATAGAAGTTCGGATAAGCTACTACAAACAGCATAGTGAACGCATAATTGCGGCCAAGATACACACGAAGCTCACGCCTACTACAGTAGTACAGGTTTGTATGCCAACTAGCTCCGCAGATGATGATGAAATTGATGAAATGTATGATGAGATAAAAGAAATTATTCAGATAGTGAAGGGAGACGAAAATTTAATAGTCATGGGTGACTGGAATTCGAGAGTAGGAAAAGAGAGAGAAGGAAACATAGTAGGTGAATATGGATTGGGGGCTAAGAAATGAAAGAGGAAGCCGTCTGGTAGAACTTTGCACGGAGCATAACTTAATCATAGCTAACACTTGGTTCAAGAATCATGAAAGAAGGTTGTATACATGGAAGAATCCTGGAGATACTAGAGGGTATCAGATAAATTTTATAATGGTAAGACAGATATTAGGAACCAGGTTTTAAATTGTAAGACATTTCCAGGGGCAGATGTGGACTCTGACCACAATCTATTTGTTATGAACTGTAGATTAAAACTGAAGAAAGTGCAAAAAGGTGGGAATTTAAGGAGATGGGATCTGGATAAACTGACTAAACCAGAGGTTGTACAGAGACTCAGGGAGAGCATAAGGGAACAATTGACAGGAATGGGGGAAAGAAATACAGTAGAAGAAGAATGGGTAGCTTTGAGGGATGAGGTAGTGAAGGCAACAGAGGATCAAGTAGGTAAAAAGAGAGGGCTAATAGAAATCCTTGGGTCCTAGAAGAAATATTGAATGTAATTGATGAAAGGAGAAAATATTAAAATGCAGTAAATGAAGCAGGCAAAATGTAATACAAACGTCTCAAAAATGAGATCGACAGAAAGTGCAAAATGGCTAAGCAGGGATGGCTAGAGGACAAATGTAAGGATGTGCAAATGTAAGGATGTAGAGGCTTATCTCACTAGGGGTGAGATAGATACTGCCTACAGGAAAATTAAAGATACCTTTGGAGAAAGGAGAACCACTTGCAGGAATATCAAGAGCTCAGATGGAAACCCAGTTCTAAGCAAAGAAGGGAAAGCAGAAAGGTGGAAGGAGTATATAGAGGGTCTATACAAGGGCGATGTACTTGAGAACAATATTATGGAAATGGAAGAGAATGTAGATGAAGATGAAATGGGAGATACGACACTGCGTGAAGAGTTTGACAGAGCACTGAAAGGCCCCGGGAGTAGACAACATTCCATTAGAACTACTGACGGCCTTGGGAGATCCAGTCCTGACAAAACTCTACCATCGGGTGAGCAAGATGTATGAGACAGGCGAAATACCCTCAGACTTCAAGAAGAATATAATTATTCCAATCCCAAAGAAAGCAGGTGCTGACATGTGAAAATTTGCCGAACTATCAGTTTAATAAGTCACAACTGCAAAATACTAACTCTAATTCTTTACAGACGAATGGAAAAACTGATAGAAGCGGACCTCTGGGAAGATCTGTTTGGATTCCGTAGAAATATTGGACCACGTGAGGCAATACTGACCTTACGACTTGTCTTAGAAGAAAGATTAAGGAAAGGCAAACCTACGTTTCTAGCATTTGTAGAATTAGAGAAAGCTTTTGACAATGTTGACTGGAATACTCTCTTTCAAATTCTAAAGGTGGCAGGGGTAAAATACAGGGAGCGAAAGGCTATTTACAATTTGTACAGGAACCAGATGACAGTTATAAGAATAGATGGGGGTGAAAGCTAAGCAGTGGTTGGGAAGGTAGTGAGACAGGGTTGTAGCCTCTCCCCGATGTTATTCAATCTGTATATTGAGCAAGCAGTATAGGAAAAAAAAAAGAAAAATTCAGAGTAGGTATTAAAATCCATGGAGAAGAAATAAAAACCTTGAGGTTCGCCGATGACATTGTAATTCTGTTAGAGACAGCAAAGGACTTGGAAGAGCAGTTGAACGGAATGGACAGTGTCTTGAAAGGAGTATATAAGATGAACATCAACAAAAGCAAAACGAGGGTAATGGAATGTAGTCAAATTAAGTCAAGTGATGCTGAGGGAATTAGGTTAGGAAATGAGACACTTAAAGTAGTAAAGGAGTTTTGCTATTTGGGGAGCAAAATAACTGATGATGGTCGAAGTAGAGAGGATATCAAATGTAGAGTGGCAATGGCAAGGAAAACGTTTCTGAAGAAGAGAAATTTTTTAACATCGAGTATAGATTTAAGTGTCAGGAAGTCGTTTCTGAAAGTATTTGTGTGGAGTGTAGCCATGTATGGAAGTGAAACATGGACGATAAATACACTCCTGGAAATGGAAAAAAGAACACATTGACACCGGTGTGTCGGACCCACCATACTTGCTCCGGACACTGCGAGAGGGCTTACAAGCAATGATCACACGCACGGCATAGCGGACACACCAGGAACCGCGGTGTTGGCCGTCGAATGGCGCTAGCTGCGCAGCATTTGTGCACCGCCGCCGTCAGTGTCAGCCAGTTTGCCGTGGCATACGGAGCTCCATCGCAGTCTTTAACACTGGTAGCATGCCGCGACAGCGTGGACGTGAACCGTATGTGCAGTTGACGGACTTTGAGCGAATGCGTATAGTGGGCATGCGGGAGGCCGGGTGGACGTACCGCCGAATTGCTCAACACGAGGGGCGTGAGGTCTCCACAGTACATCGATGTTGTCGCCAGTGGTCGGCGGAAGGTGCACGTGCCCGTCGACCTGGGACCGGACCGCAGCGACGCACGGATGCACGCCAAGACCGTAGGATCCTACGCAGTGCCGTAGGGGACCGCACCGCCACTTCCCAGCAAATTAGGGACACTGTTGCTCCTGGGGTATCGGCGAGGACCATTCGCAACCGTCTCCATGAAGCTGGGCTACGGTCCCGCACACCGTTAGGCCGTCTTCCGCTCACGCCCCAACATCGTGCAGCCCGCCTCCAGTGGTGTCGCGACAGGCGTGAATGGAGGGACGAATGGAGACGTGTCGTCTTCAGCGATGAGAGTCGCTTCTGCCTTGGTGCCAATGATGGTCGTATGCGTGTTTGGTGCCGTGCAGGTGAGCGCCACAATCAGGACTGCATACGACCGAGGCACACAGGGCCCACACCCGGCATCATGGTGTGGGGAGCGATCTCCTACACTGGCCGTACACCACTGGTGATCGTCGAGGGGACACTGAATAGTGCACGGTACATCCAAACCGTCATCGAACCCATCGTTCTACCATTCCTAGACCGGCAAGGGAACTTGCTGTTCCAACAGGACAATGCACGTCCGCATGTATCCCGTGCCACCCAACGTGCTCTAGAAGGTGTAAGTCAACTACCCTGGCCAGCAAGATCTCCGGATCTGTCCCCCATTGAGCATGTTTGGGACCGGATGAAGCGTCGTCTCACGCGGTCTGCACGTCCAGCACGAACGCTGGTCCAACTGAGACGCCAGGTGGAAATGGCATGGCAAGCCGTTCCACAGGACTACATCCAGCATCTGTACGATCGTCTCCATGGGAGAATAGCAGCCTGCATTGCTGCGAAAGGTGGATATACACTGTACTAGTGCCGACATTGTGCATGCTCTGTTGCCTGTGTCTATGTGCCTGTGGTTCTGTCAGTGTGATCATGTGATGTATCTGACCCCAGGAATGTGTCAATAAAGTTTCCCCTTCCTGGGACAATGAATTCACGGTGTTGTTATTTCAATTTCCAGGAGTGTAGTTTGGACAAGAAGAGAATAGAAGCTTTCGAAATGTGGTGCTACAGAGTAATGCTGAAGATTAGATGGGTAGATCACATAACTAATGAGGAGGTATTGAATAGAATTGGGGAGAAGGGGGAGTTTGTGGCACAACTTGACAAGAAGAAGGGACCGGTTGGTAGGACATGTTCTGAGGCATCAAGGGATCACAAATTTAGCATTGTAGGGCAGCGTGGAGGGTAAAAACTGTAGAGGGAGACCAAGAGATGAACACACTAAGCAGATTCAGAAGGATGTAGGTTGTAGTAAGTACTGGGACATGAAGACGCTTGCACAGGATAGGGTAGCATGGAGAGCTGCATCAAACCAGTCTCAGAACTGAAGACTACAACAACAACAACATATTTTATGTCTGGTAGCAGCACGAGACCGGGGTGTGACGCAAGATCTGATAGCCGAGAAAAGATTAGTCTCAAAGTAAGGCGCCAGCGATCAGAAAGATTGCTTATCTTTATTCGCCACACTGAAGCAGGCACCGTCTATTGCTCTCATAGCAAGTAGCTACGTAATTAAGTTCACAATATAATTCATAAATCTGCAGTGCAATCCAAATCGTAACTAAGATCTAAGTCCAAGGTTTTCATATAAGACCTATACAATAACACTTCGATATTATCACAGCTAGCGAGCAAGAGCGAGTGGACATGGGGTCAGGTCTGTGCTCCCATTATATCTTGTAGCCGTAGAGGGAGCTGCAGGCAAGAACTAATGAATGGCGCGACGTCTTCAGCCGGAGATAAAGCCATGAACCTCCGGCGGCCGCGACGTGAAGCTTAGGCCGACCACCGGGCATGTGCGGCCGGGCTGAGTGACGGCAGGGCGTGCGTGATTCGGTTACGTTCGCGGACATAACAGTATAGCCGAGATCAGTCCTCACTGAGCAGACCAACTACTTACATACAATGACAGTTACCAACGAATGCAGAAATCTACATATATAATTAGCTATATTAATAGGGCTGCCCACAAACGTTCCTGATTTGACGAACACTCAGCCACCCTACTGCACCTCGACTAATGTGCTAAATCACCCCACTCTATTCAATTCGAATGTGTCTGAGCTATCTGGAACAGCAGATGAAACATAACAGTCAATGTAAGCACAGTTTAGTAGCTCTGTGGATTCTAGTCATCAATGAGTGGCTTCAGCTTGATGTGGCATAGCAAAAATATTGTGTACATTCTTCCTCGGCGAGTTGAGACCATTATCAAGGCTAGAGGTATGTTACAATATAATAGTGGAGCAAAGCCACTTCTGCAACAATGGGCCCATTGTTCTCCTCATGTAAAGATACTGGTCACTTGGCCATCTCCACTTATAAAAACAAACTGGTCATTTGTCTGAGGCCCACATGTATTGCTATACAAAGTAATGTATAAATAAAAGTGCAGCAACAAGAAATATTTGATCATTGCTCTGGAGATCTGTTAATCTACCCTCCGCCATATTCTCACTATTAAAACTATTGTCTTCAAGAGGTACATTAAATTTAGTCTTCTTGATTTTAAAATGCAATTTACTTGTTGTTGTCAGCACATCCCTTTCAGTGATCATTAAATCAAGATTTTTGCAATTGTTCAACAGTGTACACATTCTGTACATGGAGGAGGGTGTCTGGACAAATTTCAACCGTTTCTGCCCTTTATTACTGCAGAAATGAAAAGCCAGTAACGATTTTGTTATGTATATGGAATTCCTAGGCTCATATTTCTTGTTCACTAAAACTAACTTACTAACTTATTCCACATCTTGTATACACACACACACACACACACACACACACACACACACACACACACACACACTTTTAATAAATATATATACCTCAAGAAAAAACGACACCCAATGGAAGGATTATCTTAATGGAATGGAAATCGGTAGATGTGATGTACATGAACAGAAAAACAAATGATTCCAATTTCAGAAATATTGGATGAATTATTCAAGAGAAAGGGCTTCACACATTGAGCATGTCAATAACGCGTAGGTCCACCTTTAGCCCTTATGAAAGCAGTTATTCAGCTAGGCATTGACTGATAAAAGTTTTGTATTTCCTCCTGATGGATATCGTGCCAAATTCTGTCTAACTCGCACATTACACCATCAAAATCACGAGTTGACTGGGGGGCCTCACCCACATTCTCAACTGGGAAGAGGGCCATTATCCTTCTGGCCAACAAAGGAGTACCTTAAAGGGTTTACCAAACACGAAGACAAACAGTAGAAACGCTTGCCATGTGTATGCAGGCGTTAGCTTCCTGAAATGTCAACCGAGGATGGGCTCTAAGGGTATTGTGGATGACAACCAAAAGTGTCCTGCTATGAAATAAATGGCACCCCTAGACCATCACTCCTGGTTGTCATGCCATGTGGCGAGCGAGTCAGGTTGCTGTGTCATCTCTGTCTGGGGTGTCCCCAGGTATGTCCTCGTCCTGGGGTCTCATTGACTGGAATGTCTTCAGTGGTAAGTTCTACTCAGAACTGAGCCCTGATGACCACCAAAGACCTGTCTGGGGACACCCCAGATAGTGGTGGGTCAACCTGACTTCGCCCACCATATAGCCTGACAAGCTAGAGTGAGTGTCTAGGATGGCATTTATTTTCAAAACAGAACCCCTCTGGTTGCCATCTGTGGCACTGTTATAACACAATGGTACATCGACGATATTTTACGCCCTGTTTTGTTGTTCTTCATGGCAAGCCATGCTGGGCTTACATTTCAACAAGATAATACCTGCCTGCACACAGCAATAGTTTGTACCATTTATTGCAATGCGTGCCAAGCCCTACCTTGCCCAGTGTGGTCACTGGCTCTCTCCCCGACTGAAAATGTGAGGAGCATTATGGGCAACGCCCTCTAACTGGCTCAGGATTTTGACGATGTAGTGCACCAGATGGGCAGAATTGACACGATATCCCTCAGGTGGACATCCAACAACTCTATCAATCATTGAAAAACGGAATAATTACTTGCTAATGGGCCAGAGGTGGATCAACACATCATTGATTGTTTATGAAGCTCTTTCTCTTGAATAATGTATATAATTTTTCTGAAATCGTAATCATTTCTTTGTCTATACATGTACATGACATCTACTGATTTCCATCACATACTCTAAGACAAACAAAACAATGCACCACTAATTTGGAACCACTCTATGAAATGGGCACATTAAATAGTTTTGTTCAGAATGGGAAACAAACTGATGCTTCCCATCTACAATGGACATTACATGTAAGATGTAATGAGCAGTAATTGTTTGCTTGGACTGCAGCTACAAACTGCAAAAACGAAATTGCATATCTACACCGAGACACCAGAGAATGTGCATCTGATGAATTTTAGGAAGAGCACCCTGTATCTCTGATCGCTAACGAAATGCTGTCACAATTATATATCTATACATGATCATTTAAAACCCGAAATCTTCGTTTTTCTGCAGCTCAGTGGTCACAGCACCTGTGGTCTAGGGGCAATCTACCTTTGGTAGTGGTGAGGGGAGCACCTCTTGTTTGCATCTCACCTATTGTGCTGCTTTCAAGCAGGTGCGGATTTGTTTACTTCTGCAAAGCGGCTTGTCTTTGCGTCCATATTCACTGGCCGTCATAGTGTTTAATACTGCGGAGCTATGATTAAATTATCTTTTCCTCTGGATCATGCAAGACCAAAGGCATGTGGTGTAGAATGGTTTATGTGAGACGAAATGCGTCCTCTGCCGCAAGATGTTCTCACGAATTCATTCTTCTAGCAATGTGTTCCACTGAGTTGGCTGGGTGAGGTGTCTGTGTCCTGGGTGGACAACGTCGATACTGAGGATGGACTTTCTGGTGGTGTACACGGGGATGGAACCCTCTTGGCGGGAACAGTTCCCTTCCTGTCACAGTGAGGTGCCCTTTTACAGGCCGGCCGCGGTGGTCTCGCGGTTCTAGGCGCGCAGTCCGGAACCGTGCGACTGCTACGGTCGCAGGTTCGAATCCTGCCTCGGGCATGGATGTGTGTGATGTCCTTAGGTTAGTTCGGTTTAAGTAGTTCTAAGTTCTAGGGGACTGATGACCACTGCAGTTGAGTCCTATAGTGCTCAGAGCCATTTGAACCCTTGTACAGGAGCCTAGCAGAGAGCTTGCCGAGCTTCCCCCATGTGTCCGTTGCCTGCCCACCTTATTGCACAGCCACAGTCATTGTTAATGCCATTTGTGCACACCATAAAGTTGCGTTACTCCATGAAATGCTACATGCTGTAGATGTTGACATTCCCTTCCTTCAGGACGTGCATTTTGTGCTCCCCATGGCTTTACAACACATGTACCCCATGCTCCCCCCCCCCCCCCCCCCCCCTTACTGGTACTGGGGTGGCGATCTTCTTACTTAATGGTATCCTCATCGATGCAGTTGCCTGTCTCCCAGATGCACTCACTTTGGTGACATCAGGTTCATCAACGTCTATGCACAATCTTTTTGGGTCGCCGCCACAAACGTTCCACTTTCTTCTCTGAGATGGTCACAGCTCTTTCTCAGAGGTGGCATCGTCAGTTGATCATGGGAGGCGACTTCAATTCCATACGGGCGCCCAAAGACCAGCTATTGCAATTACCCTCCATGCACAGCGCTAGTGGCAGCTGTCCAGCGCCTCAGTCTTGTGGACCCTTTGGAGAATGTTCATGGCGAACATTCACAGTGTACCCATTTTCCTAGCCATTCTTCCAGTCGCCTCAATTGTGTTAATATTTCCTGTGATATTGTCAGCGGGATGCATGCTGCTGAAGTCTCTTCTGTTGCATTCTTTGACCATGATGCCTATATTTGTGCCATCAATCTCTACTGCCAAAACGTGTGGTGTGGCTGGGAACCATGGAAACTGAACACAGACTGCTGGCTGCTCATGAAGACCATCTACGCAGTCCGTTGCCGAAGCCATAATTCATATCAGTCTGCCCTGTTATGGTGAGTCCTTAGCATAACGCCTGCCCTCCACAAGGCCTTGATTGGTTCCAGAGTGGTCACAGCATGGCAGCGATGAAACCAGGATTTCAACTTCACCATCCTCCAGGAATGTACTATGATGCTGTATTTGCCAGAGTGTGAGGCAATGGAAAATCGTGGCAAGGTACAGCTCACTGCCCTTTCTAGACACCATCCTGAAGGAGCTATGGTCAGAGCATCCACACATGACAGTTTAGCATAGGTGCGTTCATTTATGTACCAAGTGATACTAGGATGGGGCTACCGTTGGAGGGCTTTGATTAATGTTCTTCTGACTGATGATGGATGACGTTTAGATACCCACGGTGATATGAGATCCGCCCTACATACACACTGTGGTATGCTGTATGCCGTACAACGTCACCACCCTGCAAACATTGTGGCAGCCTCCTGAATCTCCTTTGGCTCAGTTGCTGGTGATGCCATGATTAATCTGCTAGCCATCCGATGTCACAAAGTCCATGGTGCTATCAAGGAAGATACTATGAACAAGCCCCCCTCCCTGAAGGCCTCCCACTAGAGTTTTACTACTGGCGCCAGAGTAGACGGAACTTTGTCGGGGCAGTATGTTGCATATCATGCAGCTCCCTGACAGCTTCCTCAATGGCCCTCTACAAGCCTTGGGGTACATCACTGGTATGCAATTATCACCCCTTGACGCTGCTCAACAGTTACACGAAGATCTTTACTCAGCTGTTGGCTGCACTGTTTAAATGGACGACTCAGTATTATGTGGTTTCCCCTGATCAAATCTCTTTGGATGGTGTTAATAACATCCACACTTCCCTATGTCCCTGTCGAGACATAATCGATTTTGCTCAAGCTCTTAGTGTGCCTGGGCTTTTGGCTGCTGTTGATTACAGCCAGGCTGTCGATTGGGTCGATCACGACTACCTGGATGGTGTACTCCACAAATGGGACACCCTAATACTACCTTGATGTCATAATGCGTCTGCTTCGTGGAGCCAAGTCCTGTGAACTCCTCAAGTACTGTTTCAAACCTGCCATGTTGATCCAATGTTTAGTGCATAAGGGTTGCCCGATCTCTGCACGTTTGCATGTTTTTGCCTTGGAACACTTGCTCTGCAGCCTGTCTGGGACGTCTCATGATGGCGACGCCTTCTGCTGCACTGCTTATGCGGACCACCTTGTCCTCATTATTCATTTTGTTGCTGAGGTCAGGGAGTGCTTAGCATGGGTTGTCATCTACAACAAAACTTCTGTCGGCTACCTTAACATCCACAAATCGACCTCTACAGCTATAGTGCAGGGCTTCCTGAGGACCGCACCGCTCCATTGCATGTAGCTGCCATTATCTAATGCTTAAGACTCGACTTCCCTGCTGATCTGTGGCGCAAGATTTCCCTCAACTGCTGGCTCCTACTGACTCAATTACCAGCTGTCCTCCTAGATTATCGTTTAAGAGCCCTCAGTCTCCTGCAAGGGATGCATTGTGACAGTCTATATTTGGCATTAGCTATCCCCCACGTGACAGAGACACTCCCCATTTGGCCCACTGCATGCTAGGGGTATTGGTTTCGTACGTTTTCCATGGCTTGCTGTTCAAGATTCGTTGCAGGGGAGGTTTAGGCCTGTATCATGTCCCTGACAGAGCGATAGCCCTTTTCGTCAGCTCTCAGATTGTCCTACGAGCCTCACCAATCTGTCACTGGAGACCATTGCTCCCCGCTCTCTCAGATCCTATCCACCTTTCAGACATCTCGCCACCTTTCATTTACTTCCGTTTTTCCCCGTCAAACTGAAGTATGCCCATAATGCACTACTGTCAATGTGCTTGATGTCCACTAGGGCGATGTATGGTTTTCTTCAGCAGAAAAGGACACCGAAAGTGGTTGAGGGAAAGCACCCCACGTCGACTGGAATGCCGTCTGGTGATCGATGTGCACTCCTTATCTTGCCACTGACGTCCAGTCTGCCGAAGTATCTTACGGTCAATTGAAAGCAACTATGTCAGTCACACCTTCATGGCATTCACCTTTCAGATAGCCTAATGTGTATCGCTTGATGTTCTGGGCATGGACGAACGTCGCCTGGTATGAGGATGGGAGATAGGTGTCTGGTTCTTGGTGCGACAGATGCTGGACTTTATTACCCATACAATTCCTCATCAGACACTCCTTGCCTGCTTCTCTTCACAGACTAGGGATACTTCCCACAAACGAAGACGAACCCCTTGAAGTGGATTTGCGGACACACAGCTCAGTACTTGTTTTCTGACGGCGACAAAAATGTCCTTGATTTTTGGTACTTGATGCAGTTGTCCGCAATCCCAAATACAGAGAAGTTTTCTCTAATTGTCTTTGTAGTGTTTTTCTTAACCCAGCCCTGAGTTGGGATGTTGCTGCAATGAGCAGATTATTCTCTTGTCATTAGAATGTTCTTCTCCGACAAAATATGCATCGACAGTCCTGCCGAGTGTGCATATGGGCGATCCCTCCTACTCGCGATGTCAGTTTCGTGCTACACATGGCGGTATTAACAAAATAATATAGATAAACAAGTGCTAAAGTGCCAGACTATGGATCGAAAGGTTTCTGTTTCGATCCCCTGTCAGTTCTAGGAATTTTATCAATCATTTATTGTGTCTTTCATCTCTGGCAACGTTTGTTAACGTGAAAAATGTCAAGTTGCACCATGATTTTGAATTTGTTTTAAAATTTAAGTCCTCATGTGACTGGCTGGGTAACACAGCGCAAAGATTGGGGAAGGCGAAGGCACGCCACCTCCAACAGGACAATCCCTAGAAAGCACTGGGGTTTTCAAACAATTCTTCTGATTGTTGACAGATTTATCTTTTTATCTTCGCTTCGGCGCATTTACATTGTGGATTATCGATAGTGATGTTGTAGACCATTTGACCAAAGAAGGTGTTTCGGCAGATGATGTAACTTAGCTTGAAACTCGAGTTATGGATTACAGGTATATACTGTTTAAAGACATGACAGAAGATTGGCAACAAGCGTACAAAAACATTAAGGCAAGAGATACGCAATAATTAATCTTACAGACCCTCAATCCAAGAAATCTCACCGTCAGTGAGTTTCTAGATGCCAGCGTCCTTTAACAGCTACTCAGATGTAACCATGCACTTTTTCCCAAACCTCTGAGAAGCTGTCCATCATGGAGAATCTGGAAATCTGTGCTAAGTTCCTATGGGACCAAACTACTGAGGTCATCGGTCCCTAGGATTAAACACTATTTAATCTAACTTAAAATAACTTACGCTAAGGACAACACACACACACACACACACACACCCATGCCTGAGGGAGGACTCGAACCTCCGAAGGGGGAGCCCCGCGAACCGTGGCAAGGCGTCATAGACCGCGCGGCTACCACAGGTGGCTGTCCATCATGCAGATTAATTTCTCTACTGGTGATGAAGAGGTTGCAAACCTCTTTTATTCTTCATTCCTTCCACAAGCAGTATCACAGTCATCTACACCAATGGAATATATGCCATATATATAAAAAACAAACTTTAACAGTACTGATCGGTTATAAATAAATATTACTATCTATACAATGAAGTTGGATGTATGATGCAAAATAAACGTCAGTTTAATAGTAACAGCAATGTCCTGTTGCGATTATCGTACTAGTAAAAGATACTTTGTGTTCAGAAAGGTATAGTGACACAGGGCCGTAAAGAATAAATACCTTAGAGCTAATTTATGTAGCTGGGACGCCATACATTTACAAGAAAAGTTCTAGAAGAATACGCTTGTGTGACTGTGTGCTACCAGGCAATCTGCTGAATTTATGCGCAGTACGAGCAATGTTTAGCTAAAGATAATATATATATATATATATATATATATATATATATATATATATATATATATATATATATATAAAAAACTGGTGTACTTGACGACGTGACATGGTCTCGACTAATGTCTGAAGTAGTGCTGGAGGGAATTGACGCCATGAATCCTGCAGTGCTGCCCATAAATCCGTAAGAGCTCGAGAGGGTAGAGATCTCTTCTGAACAACACGTCCCAGATATACTCAATAATGTTCATGTATGGAGTGTTTGGTGGTCAGCGGAAGTGTTTAAACTCAGAAGAGTGCTTCCGGAGCCACTCTGTAGTAATTCTGGACATGTGGGGTGTCGCATTGTCCTGATGGAATTGCCCACGTCCATTGGAATGCACAATGGGCTTGAATGGATACAGGTGATCAGATACGTACGTGTCACCTGTCAGTCTATCTAGACTTATCAGGGGTCCCATATCGCTCCAACTGCACACGCCTCACACCATTACAGAGCCACCACCAGCTTGAACAGTTCCCCACTGACAAGCAGGGTCCGTGGATTCATGAGGTTGTCTCCACACCTGTACACGTCCATCCGCTCGATAGAATTATAAACGAGACTCGTTCGACCAGGAAACATGTTTCCAGCCATCAACAGTCCAATGACGGTGTTGACGAGCACAGGTGAGGCGTAAAGCTTTGTGTTGTGCAGTCGTCAAGGGCACACGAGTGCCCCGAAAGCCCATATCGATGATACTGCGTTGAATGGTTCGCAGGCTGACACTTGTTGATGGCCCAGCACTGAAACCTGCAGCAATTTGTGGAAGGGTTGCACTTCTGTCACGTTGAACGATTGTCTTTAGTCGTCATTGGTCCCATTCTTGCACGATCCTTTTCCGGTCGCAGCTATGTCGGAGATTTAATGTTTTACCGTATTCCTGATATTCACGGTACACTAGTGAAATGATCATACGAGAAAATCCCCACTTCATCGCTATCTCGAGATGCTGTGTCCCATGGTTCGAGCGCCAACTATACACCACGTTCAAAATCACTTAAATCTTGACAACCTGTCATTGTAGCAGCAGTAATCGATCTAACAACTGCGCCAAACACTTGTTGTTCTAATTTATGTAGGTATGAACAAAGATTAAAAAGATTGTACAGGAAGTGTAAGCAGAAGAATTTAGTCACTGGAAATATTTTGAATTGTGTTAAACAGCTAATTTACAGCATTCATAGCTCTAAATTCGTTGTTTTTCGAAACATTTTGACTATGAAGTACTGGGAAGCTGTTTCGAAATGCTGCCACAGCATAATTAATTGAATGTCCGACTGAGCAACATGATAAAGTTCAGAACATAACCTAGAAATGCCCCTATAAAAATAGAGACATCTTAGTTTTGACGCTTGTTACAAATAAGCCCATGCTTATACAAGTTTCTTTTCAAAGCTTTAAGCCAATTTTATTTCAGACATCGAATGTAAATTTTAAGATGCTTATTAATCACGTGTATAGAATGCATGGCGCTTTTGAATGGGAGCTGTGTCTACTAAAGATATGACATTCCAAATCTGCAAGAGGCAATGTATGTTTTCGAGAATAACTGTGTTCTATGCATGTGAATGGTCATTCCATCTATATTTCTAGTCTGTAATCAACAATCACGATAGAAATGAAGAAATACCAATGCATGTTCTGTGCATACCATTATGGTGGAACATGGGAGGAAAGCAGATGTCGTGTCTAACAGAAATGAGCTAAATTGTTCCTGAGAGGAGAAGCACAACGAACGGTCAACGAAATTGAAGAATGTTTTCGAGGAAAGAGATGCCATAAGAAAATAGCAACCGATCCAGTCACACAGCCATTCCTTGAAAAATTTGTTTCCTAGTAGCGACTAACTTCTTTCCAGTACGTTTCTCACCAGTATTCAATGAATCTAGACGTACAGTAGTTGAAATGTGACACATATAACCTCACACATACGGAAAAAATAAGCCACTGAAGCAGTTTACTGATGTAAAAAGAGATTAATTACTTGCGTTAGTCTAAATTTAATTTTATGAAGTGCATCTAAAAAATCACTTATCAGCTCTCGTCACATCATTACCTGTATTTGTTCGAGGATATCTTGGTGTTATTTTATGATGACAATATTGTCCGTAGTGGAACGTGACAATACTGCCAATAGTGGAACTATCTGATTATTTCTTTTACTGTTTTCTGTTTTCTTTACTCTTACTCAACAACATCAATTCACCTAACTGGCGATTATCAGTTACCAACAGATATCGACAATTATCATTTGCATTAGTACGTTTCTTTTGATATTGATGGCATTACATTCGCCATTTTTGGTTCTGTGGGGTAGCGTTACTGGTTAAAATCCATCCTGAACTTATAACGGTACAGATTCTGCTTGATCCATATTTAAACATTCAATGGTAGTGAATGTACTATTGCGAATGCATTTCTTGTAAATATATGATGTACTCGTGGCGACTATCGACGCAGGAAATCCATTATCTACAATGTCTCGATGCCAAGTACATTAACTTAGGCTTGGAATTAGGAATGCCCCTGGGGACAATATACTTTTTGTTATTAAAATGCTAATAATAAAACAGTTAACTACGCTATTCCTTTTTATGAGTGTAAAAGCTTGTAACGAAGAAAGATTATCAAAGGTCAGTGGGCGTCATACCTGGTGACTGATATATACATGGTAACTGATATTTCTAACTAGTGTTGATACCCCACCGATGCATGCAAGATCAGCAATAGACCTGAGCTTTACGTCAGCACAAGTGATGCTAATAATCAACAAAGAGCTTAAAGTGGAACCTCTGGGAACCGATTACCTAGCAACTGTTTCGACTGTCCTTGGCGTAGTGGAGGAACCATTCTGTATCTACGCAGCACACAGATGGAAGAACAAGAAACTGGAACAACTATGTTGTACAAAACTGTAGGAGTACCAAAGTTTTGGTAAGTATTGCGACTGACCTTCAAAATTGTACGTATAACTACTAGACTAATGAAACATAAGTGTATTCAATTACCCCAAAGTTGTAATGGCTGATGTACAGCGTTTAAAATGCTGGTCGAAATGTTTGGTAAATCAAATTACATCTAGAAGTGATCTACAACCAGTTTTAAGAAAAATGGAACAAAAGAGTTATCAGTTAAAAAGAGAGCTTACCTCATTTACAGAAATTTGACGATTAGTTACCGACTATTCCAATATAATTCAGTGTATTATCGAATACAGCGAAGGGACACAGCTCCAAGAATAAACATTCTGGATTGGAAATGAAGCTAGACTTATATGTAAAGATAGTGAACGTCAGGAAATCGATAGTGAACGTGTGGAAATACTGAGAAAATACACCGATGAACAAAATACCCTCTGCCTACCACGATGCTGAATGCCATCTGATGGCACTGCATGCACGTGACAGGGTAAGGAATTTACATAATCGAAGCAGAGACGAATGAGGAATCATTCTAGCGGTGATATGGGCCGCATATGAGAAAATCCACTGACATAAGTGAAATCATCAGCAAAACAGCCCTCGGTCGCAAAAAAGGAGTCTTTTGACCTAGCTTTCGCTACTGGTATGACTGCCTTCATCAGAAATAAAACTCCTCAGATTTGCATGTCACGTATTAAACTAACAATCAAGCGATAAAACTTAAGTCACGAAATTTATAAAACAGAATACATAAAAAGACAAGTCACTATGGGCTGCTCACATGCGTCGAGCTACGGTAGCATCAGACTACTGCCCTATTATGTATTCTGTTTTATAAATTTTGTGACTAAAGCTTTATCGCTTGATTGTCAGTTTAATAAGTGACACACGAATTTGAAGAGTTTTATTTCTGATGAAGGCATTCATAGCATTTGCGACCGAAGGCTGCTATTGCTGTTAATTTTACTTTGCGAACGGTCGCTGACCACGCAGCCATGCTCAAAACTTTATGGCATAAGTGACTTTGACAAAAGGCAGATACCTATGTCCTGCCACCTGGGAGTGAGCACTTGGACAACGCGTAGCTGGATGACTGCTGATTTGGTGCTAGCCGGCCAGAGTGGCCGAGCGGCTCTATGCGCTACAGTCAGGAACCGCGCGACCGCTACGGTCGCAGGTTCGAATCCTGCCTCGGGCATGGATGTGTGTGATGTCCTTAGGTTAGTTAGGTTTAAGTAGTTCTAAGTTCTAAGGGACTGATGACCACAGAAGTTAAGTCCCATAGTGCTCAGAGCCATTTCAACCATTTGATTTGGTACTGTCGTGGGCAACTACGAAAATTGGTTAAACTATGAAGATTCGTATGGCCTACCGCCCAGAAATAAGCATTTAGAAAATGCGTAGCTGGGTGGCTGTCTGTGTGCTACTGTCGTGGGCATCTATGAAAAATGTAGAACTGTGAAGATTCTTATGGCACACCACCTGGGAATGAGCTTTTCGACAATGCGTAGCTGGTAGGCTGTTTGTGTGCTGCTGTCTTGAGTATCTATGAAAAGTGGTTGAAGAACGGTGAAGTTTCTTATGGCCCATTACCTGGTAATGAGCTCTCGAAAATGTGTAGCTGGGCGGCTGTTAGTATGCTACTGTTGTGTCCATCTATGAAAAGTGGTTGGGGAATGGTGAAGATTAGCATGGCCCACGACCTGGAAATGAACATTTCGGCAATGCATTTGTGGTTGGCTATTCTTGTGCGACTGTCGTGGCATCTATGAAAAGTGAAACTTCCTGGCAGATTAAAACTGTGTGCCGGACCGAGACTCTAACTCGGGACCTTTGCCTTTCGCGGGCAAGGGATCTACCATCTGACCTACCCAAACACGACTCACGCCCCGTCCTCACAGCTTCAATTCTGCCAGTACCTCGTCTCCTACCTTCTAAACTTCACAGATGCTCTTCTGCGAACCATGCACAACTAGCACTCTTGGAAGAAAGGATATTGCGGAGACATGCTTAACCACAGCCTGGGGGATCTTTCCAGAATGAGATTTTCACCCTGCAGCGGAATGTGTGCTGATATGAAGCTGTCAAGGGAGGTCGTGCTTGGGTAGCTCAGATGGTAGAGCGCTTGTCCGCAAAGGCAAAGGTCACGAGTTCGAGTCTCGGTCCGGCACATAGTATTAATCTGCCAGGAAGTTTCATATCAGCGCACACTCCGCTACATAGTGAAAATCTCATTCTGGATCTATGAAAAGTGGTTGAAGAACAGTGAAAAAACGAGTAGGCGACAAGATGTTGGTCGTCCACGCATCATCAAAGAACGTGGATGTCGGAGACTTGGCCGCTCTGTAAAGCTTTATGGGCAGTGGTGTATGTCATACCTGACGAAAGATTGCAATGCTGGCGCAGGCATGAGTATTTCGGAGCCCACATTACTGGGCATGGTGATCTGCGGCAAACGAACCCTACATCTTTCTACTTCTATGTTGGTCCAACGATATTGTCAACAACAATTTCAGTGGGCACGGGATCGTCGAGATTACCCTGCAGATCAACAGGAAATTCTCGTCCGGTTGGAGGAATTTCGTTTCTTGTTAACCAGCTCGATGGTAGTTTTCGGATACGTCGTCATCCATGTGAATGGATGTACAGCATCACGGACACATGCTCGTGATGGCAGTATTATAAAATGTGGGACATTCACCTGGTCTCCTATGGGACGTGTGGTAGTAATCGAAGGCATCATAATATTTGTGGACTATATGAGCATCACTGCGGACTACCAGCATGCGTTCGTGATTGATGTCTTCCTCAGCGGTGTTAGCATCTTCCATAAGGATAACTTTCCCTCTGACGAGGCCAGAATCGTGCATCAGTGGTTTTAGGGGCACAACAGTGAACTCAGATTGAAATCTTGGTAACCAAATTCTCCTGATCTAAACACCACTGGACAACTCTGGATCTCTATAGGGCACCATCTCCGTGTCGACTTGCCATTAACCCGTAATTTGCGGAAACTGCATGACCTGTACGTAGACCTCTGGTACCATATGCCTCTGGAAACCTACTGAGGAGTTGTCGAGTCCACGTCGTGCAGTTCCGTGGAGCAACACGCTATTAAGCAAGTAGTAATAATGTTTTGGCTCATCTGTGCATAAGAAACATAGCATCCATAAAACCCCATCAGTTTTCATAAAATGCAGTTGGATACTGAAGAGGTTAACGGTGAGATGAGAGAACTTCTGTAATTCCTTACCAACGGAGTTATGATCTTATATGTTTGACAGAAGGCCAAGAGCTTCAAGAAACCCTCGATATCTAGCTACTGACATAGGCCAGCTACGATGTAGATTATGATAGAAATCGTAGGTGATCGGGCACCACCCACAGGCTAACACCCGTCAAGCACAGACAATCCAGCTCGCGACAACAGTCGCCAAGTTCCACAGCCTTTCTCGACGGAGGTGCAGAGAATTTCGGGCGAAGTACTACTGCTGTCCCAGATGGTATCCACTCCAACGTGCTTTCATTTATAAAAGAACAGTATACACTGCGTATTTGTGATAGAACGTGGATTAAAAATTATGTCCTCACGCTTTTGTAACCAAACAGCACAATACCAGGACTAAAACTGGAGAGTAAACCTGATTTGGTGGAATCACATCGACCACTAAGATGGCTACAATTCCTTTGCAAGTGCTGTAGTGAATGGCTGAATGGTGGTTTCGATTAGGTAATGATTCTTTTCTGATGTTCAGACGGGGACAGGTTTCCAAGATGAGCTTATCCGTCTGCTCCGCAATTACAACTCTGTTTCAGAAGAAACACCTACCTTGTAGCAACGCTTGTGGTCCTAAGCAGTGAGTGCGATAACGTTGCTCATTCAGTAAGGAACAAAGCCTTTCCGGCACTTAAGTAAAAAACTCCTACCTTTTCTCTCTGATCGCCTAGTTCTCGTCGAACATGAAGTTGTCGCAAGGTTAACATTTACATTACCAACCAATGTGGTAGTTTCCCGGAGAAAGTGAATATCCAGTACTATGCAGACAATGTATCTGTCTTCCCTGAAGATTACAGTGTTGGTGCTCAAACAGTGACATAGAAGAAACATGTTGAAAATATCGACAGCAAGATCACCTGCAGAAATGTTTCTAAACATACAAATCCCGCCTGAGTTAATTGTGCTGGATCAATATCACGTTCCTGTAAAGGCAGTCATCAGATATCTGGGACTTATCATCGAACCAAACATTAACACGATAGGTGAAAATAAAACGTTCCCCTGTGGGAAATGATCCGTAACTATGGGGCCTGCATAATCCTAACGCTTTACTCGGTGATGGTACGCTCAGTCACTGATTACTGAAGTTATTGTTACAGATCTTTCGCCGACAACTGCCTTGACAAAATTAACAAATGCCACTTCAAAGCGCGAAAAGTCTGTGTGAAAGGAAAAGGCGCTCCAATAAAACTTCTGAAAATATGGATGAAGCGCACGAGCCCCCAACTCAGCTACGCTTGTGCTAGTTTTCTGGTGAAAAGTGTACAACCAGAGCAAAGGAATTTCAAACGGATTATTTCAGATTTAACAACAAAATGTTTAAGTGGACGTTTATAAAATCCTATGCCTCTGTTGCTGCAAGCGTACTACCTGTTCATGCGGTGAACAACCGAATGGTAGTTACAATTGCAAGGGACTCGGGATCATGAAGAGTGGTCTGTACATCAGTGGACACGTATCGCCTGTCATCTAGGCGAGACTGTATTCAGCGTACTTCCACAAAGATTGAAAGACTTTCTGGAACAAAGAGTTTTAATGTACTATAACAGCTGGCAACGCATGAACACTTGTTCAACAAATGCTGCCTGTAGCATCTGATCATGGCTCTTGAGGGCCAAAACCGGTTATGACTGAATCACAGAAAGCCGCGCGGGGTAGCCGCGATTCGAGTCCTCCCTCGGGCATGGGTGTGAGTGTGTTGTCCTTAGTATACGTTAGATTAAGTAGTGCGTAAGTTTAGGGACCGATGACCTCAGCAGTTTGGTCACATAAAACCTTACCACAAATTTTTGAATCACAGAAAAGTGATTCCGTCAAAAATAAAAAGAAATATTATGGAACAAAATTATTCCAGGTGACGCTAATAACTGTAATTCACTTTTAACACGGTGCATTATCTAAGACAAAAAATACTGACAATTTTAAGACTGCCTTCCATGACAATCCATGTTCACAGTTATGCTGCAGAAACTCCTGATTTTGTAGTATTTTCTACATTGCAGTTTGCAGAAGAGTGATTGGTTCAAATTATTAAAGGAGGCAACGGGCGTATTGTGGCCATATTAGGTATGCCACCACATTCCTACTTGGTGGTGACAAACGCTTTAGAACACTCAGTAATTGACCATCAAACAGTTCTGAAAATCGTTAGTGTCCACGAGATGGAAAATGATGTTCCATACAGGATCTCTGATTTTTGGCTGCTCATTGGTCCAGTGCCAGACTATGGATCGAAATGTCTCAGGTTTAGTTCCTGGTCAGTCACAGGATGTTTATCTGTCACTCATTGCCTCACTCACCTCTGACAGTGTTTGTTGATGTGAAAAATGCCGAGTTGTAGTGTGGTTCGGAGCCCACATTAAACCGTAGATAACAACTCAGACTGGAGGAAGGCAGTGGCTTACCATCTCCAATACAACAATTCCTAGTAAAGTACTGGGGTGCTAAAACCATTCCGCATATTTATGACAGCTTTACCTTTTTATCTTCGCTTGGGTGCTATTATACTGTGGATCATCGGTATTGAAGTTGCAGACCACTTAGCCAAAGAAGATGCCTCGGCAGCTGATGTAGCTTACATCGAGTTCCCAATCGCGCAGTCCAAGCATGTACTATTTAAAGACATGGCAGAAGATTAGTAACAAGAATATAAGAAAACACAAAGGCAAGAACTACACAGTAATTCATCTAACGGATCCTCGATCGGAGAAATCCACCGACAATGAGTTTCCAGTCGCCAATATTCTTTAATAGCTAAACTCAAATTTAGCCATGAGTTTTTTCGAACATCTTCAGAAGCTGTATATCATGAAGATTAATTGCTGTTCTCGTAATGAAGAGGTTTCAGACCATCTTTTATTATTTAGTCTTCCGACAAGCACATTCACAGACAGGTACAACCCACCGATGCAACATATGCTATGTATGTACAAAAACAAACAATAACAGTAAAAACAAAATGACAAAAATAATTATCCATGCCATCAAGTTGGCTGTATGGTACACAGTACGGGTCAGTTTATTAGTATCATCAGCTGTGAGTAATTGTTGCTGCTACGGACGCAAACTGGAAAGGAAAAAAAATAATTTTTAAACTGTGGCACAGTTTAGTAAAGAGTTAACACAGGGAGGCTAGTTTGTGTAACTGGAAGGCCATGTATTTTCGAGAAACGTCGTCGATAAATTCGTTGAATTTATACACATTTCGGGCAATGTTTACTTGTAGGTAAAAATATATATATGACAGTTTGAGGTTTTTTTCCGGTTTTTAAGGATCTCCAGGCTATCATGCTCATTGTAAAGTAGTCGCAAGAAGAAAGAAGGACGATTGTGTATGATTAATATTGTAGTTCACCTAGTAATGAACAAAGATTAAAAATATTGTACAGAAAGCAAAAAAGGATGAATTTAGTCCCTAAAAATTTTTAGGAGTGTGGTAAATCGCTAACTTACTGTCTACATAGCTCTAAATCCGAAATGTTTCGGAACAGTTCCTCTGTGACGTAAGAGGAAGTTGTCGTGGCATAATTAATTAAAACTGAGACTGAACAACACGATAAACTGTAGACATAACTTAAAAATCATCGTGACTATCCCTTACTTTCCTGCAACAAAAACGAAAAAAGAAATAAAAAGTGATGGCACCTGAGATTTGATGCTCCTCACAGGCAAGCCAAATTCCAGTGCGTTTGTCTTTTCAAAGCCTTAGGTCAAGTATTTATGGCTATTAATCGTTCGTGCAAGATGTGTGTCACTTTTGAACAGGATCTGTCTGTAATAGAGGTGTAATTAAATTCAAAATCTGCTTGAGTCATGTACTTGTATGCAGGTGACAAAAACTTCATTCCATCTATATTCCCATACCAGTAGTCAGCAATCATGAAGAGATACGGAGGCACTGTCCAGTGAGTACTAATATGATGAAATATGTCAGAAAAGCAGATGTAGTGACCAACAGAAATGAGCTAACTTGGAGTCCTGAGAGGGAACTAGTGAAAGATCGGCGAAGTGTCGCAAAAAGTGCAAGAATGCTTTCGAGTAATGAGACGCCATAAGAACACAGCAAGTGATCCACGCATGTAACCACTGTTTGAATGATTTGTTGCTACTAGGAAACACAATTTTGTCGGGATCACCAAACATCTCTGATGATGGCGTGTATGGGGCCACGGCTTGCACGAACCGAAACATCAGCTTCTTTCACTGACAAGAGACCGTCGGTTCTCCCGGAAAGGACCGTGCCAGTGCGTGTTGACGTCATTCGTGATGATGTAATGAGGATCTCGTTGGCACATATCGTCTTGCAGGGACACATGGACATAAAAATTCTTTGCGTCATACAGAGCATGTGAAAACGACCTGCATAACAAACGTGTGGGAACGAATTTCTCTGTCTCGTTTTTTCACTTACAAACACTTTTATCGACTCATGACGGTTCAAAAAAACTACGAATTGATAGTTTGGCCTCCATTTCTCTGCATCGACAGTGTTCATCTGTAGTACTTGATCATAGCCATTATCGTAGGAAAACATCACAGACGTAAGTGGAAATGAAGAAGTTTCAGATAAAAGAAAGATTGTTTTCAAGATACAGCGTGTTTACGAAGATTATTTGAAGGGAAAATTAGAGTTAGCTTCTTGATATAGTCATAAGTTCGGTTTTTGGTAGTAACGGGGATGGAGCTATTTCAGTACTATGCGACACAGTAATCACAGAGAGACGTGTAACTTACTAACGCAAATATTGCGGCTACTGCTTCACAAATTCGAGAAAAAGATAAAATACGAAATCTACGTCAATTAACATGTTAGAACTCTCCAGTGTAATGTTTACAGCATTTCGACGGTCGCACTGACGTCATTAGAGAAGTGGAAATGTGGAAGACTAATTCCTCGGCTATATTTACTTATAACCTGTTAGTTTCACTTTTTACTTCTTCCTGGATATAAAAATATAAATTGCTAGATCATATCACCTTGCTTGTGAATGGTCGGCAGAAGAGGCCGTGCGGTTCTAGGCGCTGCAGTCCGGAACCGCGAGACCGCTACGGTCGCAGGTTCGAATCCTGCCTCGGGCATGGATGTGTGTGGTGTCCTTAGGTTAGTTAGGTTTAACTAGTTCTTAGTTCTAGGGGACTAATGACCTCAGAAGTTGAGTCCCATAGTGCTCAGAGCCATTTGAACCACTTTTGCTTGTGAATGGGCGTGCGACAATAGCAGACCTATTATTCAACAAAATGTTTACCAAATGTATCACGAAACAGCAGTGCCGTAAAATGGTTCTGTCATTCTGAACGAAAAGGTTCAAAACTTTCCAATAGTAGTCTAGGATCTTCCTACACGAAATTTACTGTTGCGGTTCCTGCAAGACTATTCGCAGATACAAAACGTCCAAACACATGATTATCTACCGTAACGCCATACGCCGTTGAAGGAGGGAACGAGGATTGGAGTTGAAGTTGACAAATAGTTCATTAGAGGCGGAGCACAACTTCGGATTGGACAGCCGACAGAGATTTTTTCCCCAAAGGAGCCATCCCAATATTTGCCTTTATCGATGTAGGGAAACTAAGGAAAACTTAACCATGGATAGCCGGAAAAGGGTTTGAATGCCACTTCTTTAGCACAGCGCCACCTCATGCTGTGTAACACTCAAAACCCCAGATACTGATCTTCGCCGGACCCCTGATACGTTAAAAATGTTGCAGATATCGTCACAATTGTAAGTAATTCGTCAACGATCAAAATAAAGGAATAAGTAAGAGAGTGGCTATTATCCCGAAATTCCACTGACAGTGATAACCTGTTCTTGATATTTCTCTGAAAGTGATACGAAACATCCTTCATCAAGGTTAGCAAAACGCAACATTAAATAAAGGAATAAGTTGTGGTGACAATGACCCTACATAAAATATCTACTGATCAGATGGTTATGTAAAACATTTATATTACTACATTTGGCCATTTACAGTTTTTCTTCTGTGGAATGAATAGTTATAAATTAATTCGCTGACGCGAATATTTAAACGTGACCTGTGTTAAGTATAGATCTACTATCGAGAAATGATATACGAAAATTTGTGCCGGACCGGTACTAGAAAGATTTCCCACTTATCGCGATCGATCGTCTTAAGCATTTCGAGTATCGGCGCACGGTCATACTGTCTACATCTGTTTGACGTAGACCATTAAATCCATCACTTAATGCTCACAACATTACTTGGATTTCCGCAACAGGAAGAATGAGACAACGAGGAATCGAGACCAGTGTTGTTATTGCTGCGTGCCCCCCTCGACTTGTAATGCTTAATGCATTTCTGAGAGAGCAGAAACTCTTGAATAAAGAGGTTTTGTTAGGTCCAGGAAGCGTAAACGGACCTCCGAAGTGGTTAAAGTGACCGCTGGCGATAAGCGTGAAACCTAGGTGCTAGCTCTAGTCTGGACAAGTTTTCATGTGTCACTATTGGTTAGTAGATCCACACCAAGTACAGCTGATGCAAAGGGATTTGCAGTCAGCTCCTTAACTTCGAAATATTTCGGACACCTGTAGATCATCAACAGCGTCTGTTCTTTCAGACATAAATGTAAGAATGACTAGTTATTTCTACTCCAGAAATCATGTATGGTGTTGAAGGGTCTGTTAATTTGAACCTTCTTTGATCTATATCTAAATACACTTCTTCTGTGTGTCAGACATTTGATTCAAGTGAGTAGATGTTCAAAGAATTTTATAGCTGCATAATTCACCACTTTCTATGCGAAAGTTAGATTAATTAAAGATAAAAAAATATTCAAATGTGTGTGAAATCTTATGGGACTTAACTGATAAGGTCACGAGTCCCTAAGCTTACACACTACTTAACCCAAATTATCCTAAAGACAAACACACACATCCACGCCCGAGGGAGGACTCGAACCTCCGCTGGACCAGCCGCACAGTCCCTGACTCCAGCGCCTCAGACCGCTCGGCTAATACCGCGCAGCAATTAGAGATCAATGCATATCGTTTTTCCTTCTAGCGTTGAACTTGTGAATATCTCTGTTACTATCAAACTTAGATGAATTGCTGATAACAAATTTTATAAGTGAGTAAATGTACAGTGAGGCTATAGTTAATACTCCCAGCTGTTAAAGAGATTCCTACAAGATGTACGTGTACGAACTCTACACATAATTCTAATTACTTTCTTTTGTGCGATGAATACTTCTTCCCTTAATGAAGATTTACCCAAGGGCATTATCCCATAAGCCACCAGTGAATGAAAATATGCAAAAATTTTTAACTTTCTGACTTCTGTATGTACAAAGTTAGCTACTATTCTTGTGGATAAATTAACCGAATCCAAAAGTTTTAGCAGTTGTGATATGTAGCGATAGGCTTGCCTAAGAATTTAAAACTTTCTGCCTTCTTCTTTGTTTCTTGTAAATGTTCTAGGTTAAAGGAGGTGAGATGTTTTTGACAGTACAAAACTGGATGAGCCGCGTTTCTTCAAAGTTTAAAACTAGCCCATTTGTGCAAAACAAGCAGATACTTTTCACAAAAGTATCATTTACTACTTCCTCTGTTGACGTTTCTTTGCTACGTTTCGCAGCAATTCCTGCGTCTAATGCAAACAGAACTAATTCTGCCTTATGATTCAAATGGCTGGTTCAAATGGCTCTGAGCACTATGGGACTTAACATCTATGGTCATCAGTCCCCTAGAACTTAGAACTACTTAAACCTAACTAACCTAAGGACATCACACAACACCCAGCCATCACGAGGCAGAGAAAATCCCTGACCCCGCCGGGAATCGAACCCGGGAACCCGGGCGTGGTATGATTCAAATAAAGCAAGATCTGTAGTGGGCCGATGAGCGAAGTCCGTGGGATTCCATTGCAATTCCTCCCCGGGCAGATGATGCTCCGTCGCTCTGTCTATTATTCGAACAGCCTAGGGCAATTTTCTGCGTTCTGTTTGTTATATCTGGACTAAACCTGTCATGTGCTGAAAGATATCTCTTATAAAAAATTAATTTCTCTAATGGAATATTATGACTGACACAATCAGATTCCAGTGATAATGCCTTTTTGACGATTGAACTGAAAGTGATACAAAATAGCCTTTGTCACATTAGTCAAACACGACTCTATTAGATTTTTATCGTGTGTGCTCGGTTGTCCATCACTTTTTCGATGCTGAAATCGACTGGCAGACTGAAAACGAGGTATACGCCTGCTTGCAGCTGTGAGTTTCCGGTCTCCTCTATTGAGAGCGAAGGGCTTGGGAATTCTAGCAAATGCTGTTTGACTGGCAGTTCGTAGTTCGCAATGTCTGTTTTTTGTCCACCCCCCCCTCTCTCTCTCTCTCTCTCTCTCTCTCTCTCTCTCTCTCTCTCTCTCTCACACACACACACACACACACACACACACACTAACAAAAGCAGTTTCTCACAGTTCAACTTCGTGCTCCTGATATTAGTACCGTACATCCAGTCTTTTGTATTCACTTATACAATGTTAGGTACACTCCATATGTCGAGCAAGAAATAGCTTTACTCTGTATACAAGCAAGCAAATAACCTTTCACATACACTAAACTTTTAATTTCTGTCTGGCACATATTGTCGCAGTATAACACAGCGGCTCAAATGACAGCTATGCTGCAGCGCTCTTTCATGTACACAATATGATTTAATATTTAATATTACATAATATTTACATTTGTTTTTTGTTGATATTTAAGTTTATGCCTGTCTGCTTACGTTAACTGTCAAAGAAGTAGTAAGGAAGCCGGATGCTTTGAGAAATAAATAATTATTCCATGAATTTTTTGGAGTGTCTGGATTTTGGTCTTCGTATTACTGTGGTCTAAGGGCACAGTCAACCTTCGGGAGTGGTGAGGCGATCACGTATTATTTGCGCCACGCCTGTTATGCTGCGCCGGCCGCAGTGGCCGAGCGGTTCCGGGCGCTTCAATCTGGAACCGTGCGACCGCTACGGTCGCAGGTTCGAATCCTGCCTCGGGCATGGATGTGTGTGATGTCCTTAGGTTAGTTAGGTTTAAGTAGTTCTAAGTTCTAGGGGACTGATGACCTCAGATGTTGAGTCCCATAGTGCTCAGAGCCATTTGAAACTTTAAACATCTCAGCAACGTCGTCAGTCGTGTTGCTGAAACGTGGAAGACGTTTGAAACCTACTGTGTCCTCGATGTATCCATCAGATAAAAACAGAACTGATGAAACACGTGCGTTCTTACTTGGTTATTGCCGGCTGCAGGACTGTCGTCATGTACGATGGCCAGCCGCCCACTTATTCAGGTTGTGGCCAGGAAGATCATCTCTGTTCTGAATGTCTTCGACTCATACTGGTTCAGATGCCAATGGGAGACGTCGCTCTGCCTGCGGCACCCACTGTGTTACCTCTATCTTACAAGGCCGCGGCGGGCTACCCGATGCGCCCACTCTGAATCAGCGCTGTACCCCTTCTGATGACGACCCTCCTACTGATAATGTGCCGTTTTCCGACGCTCTGGCTCTGAACGACGCAACGCCTCTCCCCGTCCTCGTCTCCAAACAGTATCCAGCTACAGACACCGACCTTCCCCCAACTCCATCTGATGCGGTAGCTCCCGTTTCTGTGTCTGACGCTACTTGTGGAGGCACCTCTGATAGAGTTAGCTTGAACTGGCCCAGTGAGTGTCTGTCTCCTCCGCGGACGACGTAGATGATGAGGATGGAAGTTCTCGAGGTGTACAGAGGGATGGATTCCCTTGATGCGGTCGGCTTCTCTCGCCGCAGTGATATACCCTTGCAGGAGAGCCTAACAGAGAGTTCCCAGTGCTCTGTGTTTACATCACTTGTCAAACTTTTCAAACTTGTCAAATAGCCACAGTCAGTAAATATCATTTGCACGCGCCATAAACTGGCGTTACTCCATGGAATGCTGTGTGCTGCGGATGTTGACGTAGTCCCCCTTCTGGAGATGAAAGTTGCTAACTTTCGTGCTTCCCATGGCTTTATAGCACTCGTCTCCTAGGCTTTTCTTTACTGGTAGTGGGGTGACGAGCCTATTTTGTGATGCAGTTGCCCATCTCCCAGATGCCAGAGTTTTCATGTTTGGTGTCATCAGTGTCATCAATGTCTGTGCACCATCTGGTTAGGGTTGCTGCCACGAACGTTTCACTTTCTTTTCTGAGTCGGTCACGCCTCTTTTCCTGGGTCGGCAGGATCCGTAGATCATGGGAGATGACTTCAACTCCACTTGGGGGCCCAAAGACCAACTGCTATGTCACTGTCAGTGCGCGGCGCTAGAGGCAGTTGTCCAGCACCTCAGCATTGTGGACTCTTGGGAACAAGTTCATGGGGATCATCCAAGGTTTAAGCATTTCACTAGCCATTCTTCCAGTCGTATCTGTCGTTTTTATATCTCCGGCGTTAATGTCAGCTAATTGCAGTCTACTGAAGTCCAGCCCCTTGCATTCTCTGGCCATGAGTCAAGTATATGAGCTGTCAATCTCTGCCACCAATGGCGCGGCTGGGGACCATGGAAACTGAACTCGAACCATCGTACTTCACCCGACTGTCGGAAGCTCATGGAGACCACGTCAACAGCGCTTTGTCGACGCCGTGGTGCCATCAGGCTGCCCCGTCATTGCGGGCCCTCTGCGCAAAGCCTGCTCTCTACAAGGCCTTGATTGGTTGCAGAAGGGAGGTCGCAGCATGGCGGCAATGAACCCGAGATTTCTACTTCATCATTCACTGAGAATGTAATAATATGCTGTACCAGGTGATGGTGAATCGTGCCATGGCACAGCTCACTGTTCTATCTCGAAGCTATGGGCAGGGGCGCACGCATGATGGGTTAGCACAGGAGCATTTGACTATGTACCACGTGATAACAGAAAGGCGCTACCATCGGAGTACTCTGATACAAGTCGTTACGACTGATGATCGGCGGTGCGCAGATAACCAACGCGATATACGGTCTGTCCTCCATGCACAATATGTTATGCTGTACTCTGCACAACGTCACGACTCTGCCAACATTACGGGGGTCTCCCGACTCTCCTTTGACTCGGTCCCTGGGGATGCAACGGTGGATCTGCTTGCCGAAATCACGGAAGACGAAGCCCATGATGCCATCCAGGTGGGTTCTGCAAACAAGTCGCCCGGCCCTGGCGGCCTTCCACAAGAGTTTTAATCGGACATTTCGTTCCCTATTGGGCGCCGCTGTGGACGGAAATTTGTCGGGAACTTCTGTCGCCTGCCGTGCAGGTCCAAAACGGTTTCCTCGAGGGTCTCCTCATTCCCATCCACAAGCCTCGGGGTACATGACGGATATACGATTATTGATCCTTGACCTTGACAACAGTGTCACGCAGATCTTTATCCGGCTGTTGGTTGTAAGGCTTTATTGGGTCGATCACGACTACTTGGACCTTATGTCCTGCAGTGTGAGATACCCTGTGACTCCCGTCAAAGTCTTAACGCGTCTCCTTCGTGGTGCGACGTCCTGTGTACTCTACAATGGCGCTGTCCCTCCCCCCACCTTGATCCGCCCTTTCAGTAACAGGCTGCCCGCTCTCTGTACTATTGTATACTTCCGCCATGGAACCGTTGCTCTGCGGTCTCCGTCATCGCCTGTCTGGGATGTCCCTTGGTTGCTATGTATTCAGTTCCACGCTTATGCGTACGATCTCGTCCTCGTTCTTCGTAGCGATACTGTCAGGGACACACCACCTGCGGCGAAGTTTCTGATAGCTACCTTAACATCCGCATATCTAGCGCTGTGGCTATAGGTGCGGGGCTTCCTGCGGACAGCCCTGCTCCACTGCGTGCAGCTGCTACTCTCCGATGCTTAGGACTCGATTTCGGAAGTGATGTGCGGCGCACGATTGTCCTAAACTACCTGCGCCTATTGTCTCAATTACGAGTTGGGCTTCTAGATCATCGTTTACGAGTCCTCGATCTTCTGCAGCGCACAAAACATGTTATTGCATATTTGGCGTCACGTATCTCCCAAATGGCACTGACGCTCCCCACTCCGCCATATGGTCAGCCGCATGCTAGCGGCATTGAGTTCATATGTATGTCACGACTTGCTGTCCAAGATATGGTACGAGACCCTCACCCTACAGCGGTACAGGGCTAGCTCAGGCCTATATCATATCCCTTTCAGCTCTCAAATGGTGTCGTGGCACTGTTTCTCACGAGCCTTGCCAGCTTGTTGCTGGAGGCCCTTGTTCTCCCTCAGCCCCTATCCAACTGTTGGACATCCCGCCGCCCTTCATTTACTTCCGCCATTTTTTCCTCGAAATGAGCTATGTCCGTACTGCGATATTGCCAACGCGCTTGATGTCCAGGAAAGCCATCTGTGGCTTGCTTCAGTAGAACAGGTCACCAAATGTGGTTGAGTGGAAGCATCCATGCGTCGACGACATGCTGTATGGCGATCAGTGTGCACTCCTTATCTTGCCACTGACGTCCAGTCTGCATGGTACCTTACGGTCAGTGGTAAGCAAGTATGCCAGTCACGCCTTCACGGGATTCACCTCTTAGACATCCAGTTGTGTGTCGCCTGTGATGTTCTGGACACGGAGCTGCGCGGAGTGGGCGCGCGATTTGAGGCGCCATGACACGGATTGCGCGGCCCCTCCTGCCGGAGGTTCGATTCCTCCTTCGGGCATGGGTGTGTGTTGTTCTCAACATAATTTAGTCTAAGTTAGTTTAAGTAGAGTGTAAGTCAAGGGACCGATGATCTCAGCAGTTTGGTCCCTGAGGAATTCACACACATTTGAACACTTTTTTCTGGACATGGATCGGCATCGCCTGGTGTGCAGGTCAGCGATAGGTGTGTCGTTCTTGGTGAGGCGGATGCTGGCCTTCATGACCCGCACTCCTCATCAGACACGTCCTCACGTGCTTCTCTTTCTGAACTCGGGGTACTTCCACAAATGAAGACGATCTCCGTGAGTTGGATTTGTGGACACGCAGGTCCTACTTGTTTGCTGGTGGCGAGAAAAATGTCCTTGATTTTTAGTACTTTATTAATGAAGGATATTGTGCGGTGCTCCGCTGTCCCAAATACAGACAATTTTTCTCTGATTTTCTTTTTAGTGTCTTTCTTAGCCCACCCTGGAGTTAGTGTTACAGCAATGAAGAATTGATCCACGCTGATTGCTGGATAATTGCTGTATAAACACTTGCATGTTGAATCAGTTTCTGGCTTTTAGAATGTTGTTAATGCTGTCTTTCGCCGTTCTCAACACTGGCTCTCTATTTACTTTTTGGCACCCAGAAAGTGATTTAATAAAACATGGAACCAGTAATTAGAGATCCTAGTGCCCACTTTATCTGAGAATGTTATTATAGCTGCAGCTTATAGCTCTGAGGAATTAGGAGATTGTCCGGGCTTACTAATCAAAAACGGTTTTCCAAAATAGTTGAGTATATTCTGAAATTCACTGATAAAAAACACAAGTATCCCTACAACCTAACTAACAGAGCAGTTCAGAGTCTAATGCGCTGATGCAACTATAAATGTCCGAATTAAATGTTAAAAGGAATGCTCGCCATAATTTGATGAAAATACTTCATCAAACGCCACGCTAAATATTTGGTAGAATGTCTGTCCCGCGACGGCACGTGAAAATACGACAATACGCAAACTGAAGCTAGATAATGAAAATCATCCCAGAATTAACACTTCACATGAAATGTTTTCATGGTTCCGCGTATCTCTAGTAACTTAATACGGCACCCGAGGCTGTTTGTAGCAGTGACACTGATGCGACGCGGCTCCCGACACAGATGGCGTGTCATTCAGCGTCTGGAGAGAACTGGGGCCTTGCTGCCTCGCGCAGCGTTCTTATATATAAAGCCGCGGTGCGGACGGCTAAGGGAACGCCTGATCTTTTCGGCTCTCCCGACTAGCCGCTGGGCTAGTAACGCACCACTTCAAGTTACATAATAATTTATAGCTTCTTTTGCTGATGGCCGAAGAAGCTCTTAATTTAAACGTGCATTCAGCACGCAGGTAAGTATTGATAATAAAATTTTGACGTGGCTAAGTTAAATATTTGGGCGAGAGAATTAATTAAATTACACTGCACGCAGTAGATGAGCTCTGAACTGGCCCTTTTGAGATCCGCTATCGCTATAATTTTATAGGTATTCAAAAGAAACTTTACACATCTTCATAGTCATAGCGGACCTCCAACCTATTTAAATCTAAACATCCTAGCCTTATTTATTAGCCTACTTAATCTATCTTGCTTCCTTCAGTTTTGAGATGAAAACCAGAAAATCATGAATTTCCACTAAAATCTTAATTTGTGAAATCCAAAGTACTGTTTTTATTAAATCATTATGAAAGATGAATCTAAATATAAATTTTGTTGCGCCAATGATTTTTTCAGAAAAACGTCCAAATTTCGAAAATGGCTGAAGTTATCAAACTGATATTAAACACACATTAATTTAGTATTATTCCTGACATGCTAGAAAAGTTTTAGGTCATTTGCTTGATTTTTAAGGTATTGCGCAACATTTATGACGTCAGAGCTAGTTACAGCAGACTGGCTGGCACACAATGGAAACAGATGTGAATTTACTACAGCGTGAGTAGGCTGCTTCCCTACAACGCGTTTTCCATTCTTCGTTCTGGTTATTCTCTGGTCGTAGGAATGTTCTTCGCGAAAAACTGTGTGCTGGTACTTCAACCGAGTGTGACGAATTGTCGCTTCCTCCTCCATGTGATGTCGGTTTCTTGCTACACTCGGTGGTATACATAAAAATAAATAAATAAATACAAACAAAAATAAAACGAAAGTAAAAAATAAAAAAAACGTTGTCTCATTAAAGTGCATTGTACCTCTATTCCACGTTCCCTACACATTCTTGGTTCCCGGGCGAGGGATGACCAGTCTTCGTGTTGTGAGCCTGGCCCCCATCCCTCTCCTTGGACGCCAGCCACTAAAGTTCGTTTGGAAAGAAGGAAAAAAGGGGAGGATAGCGTCTTTGGTCAATAATCAAAACATCCTGGGTCCTTGTTCTGTACCTCACAAGTGCTTAAATTCTGAATAAAAGTCATCAGAAATGGCGGCCGAAGACTTCCGGCGTAAGAAGTTCTGCCAATGGCCTTGTGAAAGAGAGCGGAGGAGCGGACAAAGTTTCAGGGCGTTCTCTTGCACTTGTGTTCGGAAACTTCCCTAAAAGGCGGAAGAATCAGCAAAGATCAACGGCATGAGGATGTAGATGGCAATTAAAACCACTGCATTAAAAACACATAATGTAAATCCACAGGGCATGTGCCCTCTATTTGAAAAAAAGTGTCAATGGTCTCTCCACTGGCAAAAGATAGTCTCCCACTCTGGAGGTGATTCCTAAGGGGAGGGGACCATGAGAAAAAGACTGAACCAACGAGAGCTTAATGTTCTAAGAGTTCGGTCGTGGAATGTCATAAGTTTTAACCTCACAAGAATGGTAAGAAATCTGAAAAGGGAAAGGCTAAGCCTCAATCTAGATATAGTGGGCGTCAGTAAAGTGAAATGGAAACAAGACAAGGATTTCTACTCAAACGAGGTAGGGTAATATCAACAGCAGCAGAAAATGGTATAACGGGAATAGGATTCGCTAGGAATAATTTTGTAGGGCAGAAAGTGAGTTACTGTGAACTGTTCAGCAATAGAGTTGTTCTTATCAGAACAGCAAACCGCATCGTACCAGTAAGAAGACTGATGACAAATAAGTAGATAAAAAATTTGTGGCTGAAACTGTATGGTATGAGTACTGTTTATAACAGGTTAGCGGCTGCTACCTGGACTCGGGTAGGCGCGCCGACCCTGGAACTAATCCACACGGTGGATTACCGACGATGGCCGGTATGCTGGCCAGCCTGGATGTGGCTTTTAGGCGATTTTCCACATCCCACTAGGTGAATACTGGGCTGGTCCCCACGTCCCGCCTCAGTTAAACAACTCGCAGACATCTGGAAAACATTCATACTGTATCATGGCTTACACTAGACACAGACAGCTGGGGTACACTAATTCCATCCCAGAGGGTACGGGGTGGCGACAGGAAGGGAATCCGTCCACCCTCTGACACTAACATCGCCACAGCCATAGCAACAAGGCGACCCCACGTTGAAATGGGACGGATGCCCAAAGCGAATTCTATATTATTAAAGCCCAGAAAGGTGCAATAGCGTTTCATTAGGTCTGAATATTTGACAAAGTCCACATGAGAAGTTCGTAAAATACAATTCACGCGAAACAGATATATTACGACACGATAATGGAGGCCGACGCGTCCAGGCTCAATGGTTCAAATGGCTCTGAGCACTATGGGACTCAACTGCTGTGGTCATAAGTCCCCTAGAACTTAGAACTACTTAAAACTAACTAACCTAAGGACATCACACACACCCATGCCCGAGACAGGATTCGAACCTGCGACAGTAGCGGTCGTGCGGTTCCAGACTGTAGCGCCTTTAACCGCTCGGCCACTCCGGCCGGCGAACGCGTCCAGGTAAAATAGCAACTTGACAATGTCAAATACACGACAAAAAAAGGCGAAGTAATTAAGCGAATGGGGTAGGAAAAGGGTAGATGTCATGTACATGTACAGATTAAAAAAATGATTAAAACTTCAGAAAATTTGAATGATTTATTCAAGAAAAAGAACTTCGCAAACTGAACAAGTCAATAAGATGTTGGTTCACCTCTGGCTCTTGTTCAAGGAGTTATTCGTCTTGGCATTGTTTGATAGAGTTGTTGGATGTCCTCCTGAGGGATTTCGATCAGAATTCTGTCCGATTGGCGCTTTAGATCGTCAAAATCTCAGCTGGTTGAAGGGCCCTGCCCACGATACTCGAAACTTTCTCAATTTGGGAGAGATCTGGCGACCTTTATGGCCAAGGTAAGGTTAGACAAGCACAGTGTGCGGGCAGGCATTATCTTGCTGAAATGTAAGCTCAGGATGGCTTACCATGAAGGGCAACAAAATGGGACTCGGAATATCGTGGACGTAGAGCTGCTCTGTATGGGTGCCGTGTATGGCAACCAAAGGGGCCCTGCTATGAAAAGAAATGGCACCCAGACGATCACTCCTGGTTTCCGGGCCGTATGACCAGCGATAATCAGGTTGGAATTCTATCGCTGTTCGCGGCATTTCCAGACACGTCTTCGGCCTGGACTCCATTGACTGACGTAGAACTTTCTTCAGTGATGAGTTCTGATTCGAGTAGAGCCCTGATGACCACTGACGACGAGTCTGGAGGCGACTCGGACAGCGGCGGGATACCAACCTGACTGTCACCCGCCATACTGCCTGGAAATCAGGAGTGATGGTGTGGGGTGCCGTTTCTTGTCATAGCAGGACGTTGTTTTCGACAGTGCTACAGCCCTGCAAATAGCGAAAAACTCTTCGCAGAACGATTCTATAGAGGATGTAAGCACATGTAAATTCATCCTGCTATCTTTGATGCAAGCTATATTACCAATATTTCGTAACAATAGTATCTAGATTATCCACTAAAAACAGCGTCCGCCCCCGGTAGCTGAACGGTCAGCGTGACGGACTGTCACTCCTCTGGGCCCGGGTTCGATTCCCGGCTGGGTCGGGGAATTTTCTCCTCACAGGGACTGGGTGTTGTGCTGTCCTCATCATCATCCTATCATCCTCATCGACTGCAGGTCGCTGAAGTGGCGTCAAATTGAGAGACCGGCACCCGACGGGGGGCTCTAGCCATACGATTAAATAAATAAATAAGCGAAAAAACAACAAACCAAGGCATCCTACTGCGCCTATTGCAATTCCTTTCATACTCTTAAAAATCCGCGATGCCGGCACGTGATCATCCCAATTCCGCTGTTTTGTGTGCCAGATGTCCGTTGGAAGGCTGGAGACACTTCTTCGTGACTATTATTCTTATGTACAAGATCGAACAGCACATTATTCGGACTTGTGAATTGCAAAAGAGGCCAAGTCGGGTGATTTTCTGCCATACTGTGGGGCGAAGAGCAGCAAGTTAGGACGTGTGCTGCAGAGATATGGAGTGAGACCAGTGTTCGGGTCCGCGCCAAAACTACGAGGTATACTGTAACCTGTTAAACGCGACGTAGCTCTTCGTGTGGCCGTTGTGTGTGGCGTTCCAGTGAACGCGGCAGAATCTGTATAGGTCTGACAATTCGCACAGTGGAAGAGCGGTGTATCGAGCGCAGATGACATATTAAACAAAGGGAGCTCGACAAGTCAGCCATTGCTGAGCGCTGCCTGGGAAACGGACACAAAATAAACTGTTAAAACACGACAGTCTTGGCTCATGCGTCAACATACTGGGATTCCATTATAAAAGAGGCGGCTAAGATTAGAATGAGCAGCAACAGTTTTGAGAGAGACTGTGGGTACACACTTAGCAGAGCGTGGGGCGAGCTTCTGATATCTAAAGAAAGCAACGACAAATACTTGACATTTGGAGGGAGTCGGAAGCGGCTGTTTCAAACGTGGCGCCGTCCCCTCGCGCCAGTTGACATCACTCGGCCCTGCTGAGCTGCCCACCCACCTTCTGCGCACGCGTCTTTTCGGCCCTCAAAGCGTTCGTGCCAGAGGCCACAATCGTGGGTACATAGGTGGAAAACCGCTCCAACCCCTCCAGTCAACGGTTTTACTCCCGACGCGGATGTGGGAGATAGACATCGAAAGCTCGAGAATATTATTCGAATGGACGCGACCTAAAAAGCGAGAAGATGTTATTCAGGTGGTTAATTCTTTACAGGATCAGAAATTATGTGGAGAGCAGAAGTACCTGAGCTTAAGTGTTTGAGGACCTCTCGAATATGCCTCTTCCAGTTCAAATTTTCGTGAATAAGTACACCCAAAAATTCTTCTCTGTTTACTGATTCCTGTTCATGTGGTACATCAACTGTCGATATGGCTCTGTTTGCTATACAGAACTAAATATAGTGTGTTTTTTCAAAATTTAGAGAGAGTCCATTTTCTGAGAAGCACTTAATAATGCTTTGGAAAATATCATTTACCATCTCTCCTGTTACTTTCTCTATATTATTATAACACAAGTATCGTCTCCAAAAAGTACCATTTCTGCTTGTTGACTGTTAAGTGAAAAGATCATTCACAAAAATAACGAAAACAAGTGGAGCAAAAATTGTACCCTGTGGGACTCCCTTTGGATTTCTCCCACTTCTCTAAAATTTTATGCCCTTCCAACATTGTTTGAATTATTCAGCACAACCTTTTTTATTCTCTTTGTTAAGCATGATTCGAAACAACTGCACATGAAGCCGTCAATACCATGAACTTGAGTTTTTCTGTATGAGTAACACGATCTACACAACGAAACGCCTTGAAAAGAAGCGGTGGCTGTGCATGGTATTATTGCAGTGTTACATAACTCACAATAATTGATCTTTCATTCGTCTTGTTTTCTCATGTTTTCTGTTTTTTTTTTTGTGGGGGGTGGATAGAATATCCACAATGAAATGTATTACAATAACTACCCTTTGTTACCCAATGTACTACTGCCTCGTAAGGGTCCTAGAAACGCTGCCGAACTAGAAGGAAATTCAGGGGGTTTGCAATCGTGGGGCAACTACCTAGTGGGCAGCGCGGCACATCGTACGTCCAGCAGGGACGAATCGTGACCTGGTCTTAGCGCCAGGTAGCATGCTCCACATGACATCACAGGATGTTGCAGTCGGTATGCGAACTCACTGACAAGAAACAGTTCCAAATGCCAGATTATATCGTTAGATACCACCACTCTTCGGAGGACATTTGTCCCAGCTTTCTCTCCTCCCCCAACGTTAATTTCTATCCAAGCCGATAGTGAACGCAATTCCGCCACCCGCAATGTTAACAATGTTGACGCTTCAACTGCAGTCACAAGAATTTTATTTCATTAAAAAATTTGTTTTGAGGGTCGAAATTTGGAGGCAATTGTTCTCATCAGCATAAATGCATTTTATGTTTTTGTCAGTCATAAAGAGAGCTTAGATTCCATACTAACAACGCGACTTTTGGGAAAGTGGCTAGACTGTTGGTGTTACACTGCAGCCGTAATTTTTATGTTTATCACGCAAGTGAATATTATTTTTAAGAGACCTGCGTATAGACGCTGTTGTGCTTCAAGGTGATTCAGTGTTTTCTAAGCGTTGCTGTATCTGATACGTTCTGGACAGTGATAACTAATTCGTCACATATTTTCTAGGTTGTAGAGTGCGAATGGAAATGAATAACGTAAGCCGAAAAGGGACTAGGATGACTGTCACTAGTTTTAAATATTGTAAAAAATATTAATACTTGGAAATCACAGTTTAAGAGAGCACTTAGAATAGATATTTATAAAAATAGGAATTTGTTACGTGGCTGTGAAGTTGAAAGTGCATGTTCTGTATTTCTTGGCTGTTGTTTGGTTGAGAACACTTGCGGTCCAAAGTGGGAGTTACGGACAGAAATCATCTGGGTACCAAAGCGAAGACGCATTAATCTTCAGATGTTCACATATAAAATTGTTTAAGACTGACACATTTCGGAGTAGCCAACGTAGCTGCGCAATTGAACGCTGCCCATAGATAGAAAACTGCGGAATAAAAGGAAGAAGTTAGGCGCAATAGGTATGTGTTAAATTTGTAAATTGTATTCGTTTCTGTGGTTTCTTTAAATTGGCCTTAAGGGGTCATGATGAAACTGTATCGTCATCAAACCCTCGTGTTTTCAGAGGACTGCTTACTTTTAGCCTTGAATTGGTTGCGACACTAAAAGATAATTTTGATAAAGCAACTGATTTGAGAGTTACATCCAAAACAATTCAGAATAATCTTTTGCAAATTACGTTGGAGGTATTCAATAGGAAATTTCAGAGCATTTAAAGAATGCTTTACCCATAAGGCCATTTCAGCATTTTAAATAAATATTACCAAGATTCGAGAAGAAATTGACATCATTAGTGGTAATGAATTTACCGATTACTCATTTAAGAGCAGAAAGTTGGATAAGACTAAGCGGAAAAGAGAAGCAAAGGAAGTGTGTGATGTGATGATTTCTGAGGCTAAAGGTCGTTTTAGTTTCTTAGGTCATTTTGTAGCTTCTTTATTGTTTCCTCCAGAAAAATTCCCCTTGTACTGGTCTATGCTTCCTGAAGCTATCTTAAAGGACGTGTGTTGACTGGGTGCGTTTTTGGATAAACTGAAACAACGTCGTGAAAAATCTTTTAGCACAAGAATTTTGATCATTGTCTACTGCTGTCGGTCTATCGGTGTTTATAATAAACAACATAAGAAGGAAGACGTTCACTGAGTGCTCTAAACTACTTAATTTAATTCTTACAGAATGAGATTTTCACTCTGCAGCGGAGTGTGCGCTGATATGAAACTTTCTGGCAGATTAAAACTGTGTGCCCGACCGAGACTCGAACTCGGGACCTTTGCCTTTCGCGGGCAAGTGCTCTACCAACTGAGCTACCGAAGCACGACTCACGCCCGGTACTCACATAACATATTGGACCTACTGATAACAAACAGACCCGAACTTTTCGAATCTGTATGTACAGAACAGGGAATCAGTGATCATAAGGCCGTTGCAGCATCCCTGAATATGGAAGTTAATAGGAATATAAAAAAAGGGAGGAAGGTTTATCTGTTTAGCAAGAGTAATAGAAGGCAGATTTCAGACTACCTAACAGATCAAAACGAAAATTTCTGTTCCGACACTGACAATGTTGAGTGTTTATGGAAAAAGTTCAAGGCAATCGTAAAATGCGTTTTAGACAGGTACGTGCCGAGTAAAACTGTGAGGGACGGGAAAAACCCACCGTGGTACAACAACAAAGTTAGGAAACTACTGCGAAAGCAAAGAGAGCTCCACTCCAAGTTTAAACGCAGCCAAAACCTCTCAGACAAACAGAAGCTAAACGATGTCAAAGTTAGCGTAAGGAGGGCTATGCGTGAAGCGTTCATTGAATTCGAAAGTAAAATTCTATGTACCGACTTGACAGAAAATCCTAGGAAGTTCTGGTCTTACGTTAAATCAGTAAGTGGCTCGAAACAGCATATCCAGACACTACGGGATGATGATGGCATTGAAACAGAGGATGACACGCGTAAAGCTGAAATACTAAACACCTTTTTCCAAAGCTGTTTCACAGAGGAAGACCGCACTGCAGTTCCTTCTCTAAATCCTCGCACAACCGAAAAAATGGCTGACATCGAAATAAGTGTCCAAGGAATAGAAAAGCAACTGGAATCACTCAATAGAGGAAAGTCCACTGGACCTGACGGGATACCAATTCGATTCTACACAGAGTACGCGAAAGAACTTGCCCCCCTTCTAACAGCCGTGTACCGCAAGTCTCTAGAGGAACGGAGGGTTCCAAATGATTGGAAAAGAGCACAGATAGTCCCAGTCTTCAAGAAGGGTCGTCGAGCAGATGCGCAAAACTATAGACCTATATCTCTTACGTCGATCTGTTGTAGAATTTTAGAACATGTTTTTTGCTCGCGTATCATGTCATTTCTGGAAACCCAGAATCTACTATGTAGGAATCAACATGGATTCCGGAAACAGCGATCGTGTGAGACCCAACTCGCCTTATTTGTTCATGAGACCCAGAAAATATTAGATACAGGCTCCCAGGTAGATGCTATTTTTCTTGACTTCCGGAAGGCGTTCGATACAGTTCCGCACTGTCGCCTGATAAGCAAAGTAAGAGCCTACGGAATATCAGACCAGCTGTGTGGCTGGATTGAGGAGTTTTTGGCAAACAGAACACAGCATGTTGTTATCAATGGAGAGACGTCTACAGACGTTAAAGTAACCTCTGGCGTGCCACAGGGGAGTGTTATGGGACCATTGCTTTTCACAATATATATAAATGACTTAGTAGATAGTGTCGGAAGTTCCATGCGGCTTTTCGCGGATGATGCTGTAGTATACAGAGAAGTTGCTGCATTAGAAAATTGTAGCGAAATACAGGAAGATCTGCAGCGGATAGGCACTTGGTGCAGGGAGTGGCAACTGACCCTTAACATAGACAAATGTAATGTATTGCGAATACATAGAAAGAAGGATCCTTTATTGTATGATTATATGATAGCGGAACAAACACTGGTAGCAGTTACTTCTGTAAAATATCTGGGAGTATGCGTACGGAACGATTTGAAGTGGAATGATCATATAAAACTAATTGTTGGTAAGGCGGGTACCAGGTTGAGATTCATTGGGAGAGTGCTTAGAAAATGTAGTCCATCAACAAAGGAGGTGGCTTACAAAACACTCGTTCGACCTATACTTGAGTATTGCTCATCAGTGTGGGATCCGTACCAGGTCGGGTTGACGGAGGAGATAGAGAAGATCCAAAGAAGAGCGGCGCGTTTCGTCGCTGGGTTATTTGGTAACCGTGATAGCGTTACGGAGATGTTTAATAAACTCAAGTGGCAGACTCTGCAAGAGAGGCGCTCTGCATCGCGGTGTAGCTTGCTCGCCAGGTTTCGAGAGGGTGCGTTTCTGGATGAGGTATCGAATATATTGCTTCCCCCTACTTATACTTCCCGAGGAGATCACGAATGCAAAATTAGAGAGATTAGAGCGCGCACGGAGGCTTTCAGACAGTCGTTCTTCCCGCGAACCATACGCGACTGGAACAGGAAAGGGAGGTAATGACAGTGGCACGTAAAGTGCCCTCCGCCACACACCGTTGGGTGGCTTGCGGAGTATCAATGTAGATGTAGATGTAGATGTAGATGTACTTCTGCCAGTACCTCGTCTCCTACCTTCCAAACTTTACAGAAGCTCTCCTGCGAGGAGAGCTTCTGTAAAGTTTGGAAGGTAGGAGACGAGGTACTGGCAGAAGTAAAGCTGTGAGTACCGGGCGTGAGTCTTAATTCTTACAATTCCCGTGACGTCGGTTGAAGCAGAAAGGCGCTTATCGACTTCGAAAAGAATAAAATCATTCTTACACAGTTCTGTGATCCAGAAAAGAGTGTCGACCTTGGCGATGCTACACATTGAAAGAGATCTCTTGGCTGAGATCACCGACTTCAATCAGAGGGTGACTGACAAGATTGCATCAATACAGAAGAGGAGAGAAAATTGCAATACGAATGAGGTAATAATAAGTGTGCTTGTATAATTTGTTGCCGGCCGGGGTGGCCGAGCGGTTCTAGGCGCTACAGTCTGGAACCGCGCGACCGTTACGATCGCAGTTTCGAATCCTGCCTCGGGCATGGATGTGTGTGATGTCCTTAGGTTAGTTAGGTTTAAGTAGTTCTAAGTTCTAGGGGACTGATGACCTCAGCAGTTAAGTCCCATAGTGCTCAGAGCCATTTGAACCATTTTTTGTATAATTTGTCTCTTATTTACAGTCTTTTAAACGATGAATGTATTTCATATCTACTAGGAATATAGTCACTACATAAGGACTGCAGTTTTCCAAGACAGTCGATAGATCGTAGCACGCTTTTTGTCACAGATATTTTTCTGTCATAGATATACCTCTAACTTTTCGCAGAATCATAAATTAGATTAAAAAAATTGAATTTTGTGACCTTCCTATACCATGAACTTTGGGAAGCCTAACACCGAGATCAAGAATTTTTTCCCTTGTAAGCACCTCATACAAAAATGCAACATTGAAAGTTTGGTGCAACACCCACACACCTCAGATACCACAGGGCGCCACTAGAAAAATCACAAAAAATACCAAATAGCGATATTTTATTATTGAAGGCTTTTACTGTTTGATGAGCGAATGTGTAAATAATATTCTCAGTCGGTCAATCCTTTAGGAATTCAAACTGTAATACGCTAAGTAAATTGTTTCCGCTTAAGTGTGAAATGAGTACATCACTCTTTCGAAGATTTTGCAAAAATATGTCAGCAAGGAAACTGGACGATAACTGTTTAAGTCGGTCTTGGCACCGTTCTTATGAAGAGGTTTAACAGTTGCATATTTTAAACTATCTGGAGAAATTCCCTGTGGCAGAAATACATTCCATATATCATTAAGGGAATTGCATATTAAGATGGAACAACTTTCCAGAATGCTACTTGAAATTCTATTAGCACCACATGAGCTTTTGTTTTTTAGAATTTTTATAATTCTGTTAATTTCAGTGAAGGATGCTGGAACTACTTCTAGTTGTTTAAAGTTTTCTGGAATTACATTTTTAATATAATCTCTTGCTTCTTAACTAATCCATTTAATCTTATTTTTGCTTCTACGTTTATGAAGTGATTGTTAAAAGCACTCGCAACTTGTGAATTACCTGCCACAACACTGGCAGTTTGTTTAATAATGGTATCTTGTGCACTAGCTGGCTGTCCTGTAGCCGTTTGACAATATCCCATACAGTTTTAATATTATAGCCTGCATTATTTATTTCTGTCTGGACTTGCGTACTTCTGCACACTTTAAAGACTTGCCTTAAAGTACTACATTATTTTTGTATTGTTCAAGTAATGTCGGATTATGAGTTACATACGCATTTCCCTCTTCCTCTTGCATAAGATTTTGCAATATGTTGGCCGGCACGGTGGCCGAGCGGTTCTAGGCGCTTCAATCCGGAACCGCGCGACTGCTACGGTTGCAGATTCGAATCCTGCCTCGGGCATGGATGTGTGTGATGTCCTTAGGTTAGTTAGGTTTAAGGAATTCTAAGTTCTAGGGGACTGATGACCTCAGCCATTTGAACCATTTTGCAATATGTTGTCTGGGAGCGGAAGAAACAGAGTTGTTTTCCAGGACGATTATCACAGAGTGAAACTAATTACGTGCTGTATAACACTGTAGTCTGTAATTGGAATAAAGACGTAACACTGCAGTGTGTTAGAGTGTATTTAAATTACATCCGCCTGTGAGATATTAGTGCGAAGTAAAACTTGAGAGTTACATAATGTGTGGTATCCTCACTGTCCCACTAATCGTTTTATTCAGATTTAAATTTTGTTCAAAATTTCGTTATTTTGGCGATAACGTAACACTACCGCGTCGTAAGGTAAGTGTCAGGCCCCGTGTCGTTTTAGGTCACCACATATCCGCAGAAAACCAACAACGAGCTTCATTTGGTGGGTGGCGTGAGACATGGTACACCAAGGCTACGGCTGTGTTTAAAGGCAGCTTCTAAACGATTTTCATAGCTAGAAAATCCAGGAACGTTTAGAAGTTAACACCAGTGCTGCTGTATGTGGAACATCGAACTTAATGGGACGTAAGTATTTTTCTTATGTGTACTTACGTTTGAGACCCCGACCGTCGTACAGGGATGGACAAAATCATAGGTACACCAAAAACACAACACATTACCATGTCTAATACGATGTAGGCAATCCGTTGGCATTCGAAACACCTTGCAGTCGTCTCGGAATGGTTAAATACAGGTCTTGTGTGGTTTTGCATGAGAATCTTTTACCATTCTTCCTTCAAAACAGTGGCACGTTCAGGTAAGGATGATAGAGGTGGATAGCGATCACGTACTCATGTCTCCAAACTACACCACAAAGGCTTAATAGTATTGAGATCTGGTGACTGCGGTGACCAGCGGAGATACAATAATTCGCCCTCTTGTTGAAAAATCGAGTCATGGACGATGCGAGCTGTGTGAACAGAGGCCCTTACGTCTTGGAACACTACACCGCCATTGGGGAACAAACATCGTACCATGCGACGAATCTGATGAGCCCAAATGGCCACATAGTCCTTGGCAGTAATGCGACCTTGCAGGGTAACCATGGAACTCATGGAATACCTCGATATGGCTGCCCAGATCATCACTGAACACCCAGCACATTTTACTCCTGAGACGTACACTCGGACAGAAGTTGGAAACAGTGTGAAACAGCAGCTATCCGACCAAATGACATTCTTCCATTGCTCAGTAGTCTAGATTTTTTGGCTTTGGCACCACGTTTTGCTATAATGGGAATTTGTTTCACTGATGAGTGGTTTTAGAATTCCAGCTCGCTCTGCAGTTCCCTGCTTATGGAGTTCCCGTTGTGTTGTTTTGACGCTGACAAGGTTCGCGAGTGTGACATACAGTTCTGTAGTGACTCTTACAGCTGTCGTTCTCTTAGTTTTCGCCACAATCGTTTTCAATGACCATTAAACGATAATTCAACACACAATTTCATCCGTGTTCTGACTTGATGTTTTCCCCTTTCCCTGTATGCAGTATAAATCTTCGATACGGTGCCCCTTGAATACCAAACACTTCTGCTACCTTGGTCACAGAGCCAATCATCATCCTTCGAATACACTTAGCTCCGATATAATGCTCTCACAACTACACAGAGCACTGCTCTGACCACGAATGACATTTGAAAAGTGTTTGGGACACTGCAGAGGTGCCGTTCGTAGTCAAATACAGCAGCGCAACCTGCAGGCTTCGCTAGCATCTGCATCCATGTTGGAGCAGAAATTTCTCGCGCTGTTCCCATGTTTTTGTCCAACCGCTGGATCTCTGCTTGTAATAGCAGCGATTCAGCGTTTAGCGGCCGGGGTGGCCGAGCGGTTCTAGTCTGGAACCGTGCGACCGCTACGCTCGCAGATTCGAATCCTGCCTTGGGCATGGATGTGTGTGATGTCCTTAGATTAATTAGGTTTAAGTAGTTCTAAGTTATAGGCGACTGATGACCTTAGAAGTTAAGTCCCATAGTGCTCAGAGCCATTTGAACCAGTTTCATAATTATGGCATTCGCAACCTAGAAGTTTACGTTACCGTATGAAAATGGAAGCAAGTCGCAGCAGAAGTTGCACTGTCTTCAGAAGGTTGGGATGGTTAATACATGTTACGTTATGCCTCTACAGGCAACGCATTCCACCCACTATTCTGTAAGGATAAAAGATGTGGTCTACGGCAGCACAAAAATGCTTGAGAAAAGTCGGAATTATGGCAAAACAAGAGGTCGCCTACTATTGCGACACTGACCGACACACACCTATCGCCCATATTAGCGACCTTTTGTGAAAATCATTAATGAGTCACTAAATATAAATAACTACCTTAGGGTCCTCTGCCTCACTCGCGTGGACCGTTCGGTCTGCATATAATTTTTTTTTATTTTAACCAAATTTGATTCCTCTATTTAACCCATGTAGGGGATTTATTTCTGACCGAGATATGGCGTACCACTTTTCTGAGTTCTAGCTTCCAAATTGCCTTAATAGCCGACATATTTTCAAAACTCCTTTCATCCACAATTTCTACATCTACATGGATACTCTGCAAATCACATTTAAGTGCGTGGCAGAGGGTTCATCCAACCACCTTCACAATTCTCTATTTTTCCGATCTCGTATAGTGCGCGGAAAGAACGAACTCCTATATCTTTCCGTACGAGCTCTGATTTCCCTTATGTGTGGAATTCCACAAAATCGCTTCGTAAACGATGCCTACAATATAAGATCAACACCCTCTCTAAATTACTAATTTCTATCCTTAGCGGTTTGGGATGGGCGATGAGTCAGTGAAACATTCAGGACTTCTTCTTCTTCTTTTGCTGCTGCCTTCTTCCTAAGGGTTCGCAGGATCGGCAGGGTTACAATCGGATTTGGCATGGTTAATTTGAAGGGGTGGCCAGATGCCCCCCTGCCACCACCCTGTACCCCGCGGGACAGAATCAGTGTACCCCTACTGTCTGCGTCTAGTGTAAATCATGAAATAGTGCGAAAGCGTTGCAAGTGTCTGCGAGTCGTGTAAATGAGGCGGGACGTGGGGACCAGCCCGGTATTCACCTAGTGGGATGTGGAAAACGGCCTAAAAACCACATCCAGGCTGGCCAGCACACTGGACCTTCGTTGTTAATCCGCCTAGCGGATTCGATCCGGTTTCAGCGCGCCCGAGACCAGGAAGCAGGACATTTCCCTTTATATATAGAGAAGAGGTCAAGTCACTCCAAGGAATAGCTCATTCGTTAGGTATACAATACCATGATTCTTCATGTAAAAAGCTTATATTCACACTCGGGTGACAATTCATAACATGCCACAGTACGGATGCAAAGAAAAGAAATCATACCACTTCATTATTCCTCCAGTTTTCAAAAACTACGTTCTAAACTCATCAAACTGACCTATAAATATGAAGGAGCCTTTATTGTATGATTATATGATAGCGGAACAAACACTGGTAGCAGTTACTTCTGTAAAATATCTGGGAGTATGCGTGCGGAACGATCTGAAGTGGAATGATCATATAAAATTAATTGTTGGTAAGGCGGGTGCCAGGTTGAGATTCATTGGAAGAGTCCTTAGAAAATATAGTCCATCAACAAAGGAGGTGGCTTACAAAACACTCGTTCGACCTATACTCGAGTATTGCTCATCAGTGTGGGATCCGTACCAGGTCGGGTTGACAGAGGAGATAGAGAAGATCCAAAGAAGAGCAACGCGTTTCGTCACAGGGTTATTTGGTAAGAGTGATAGCGTTACGGAGATGTTTAGTAAACTCAAGTGGCAGACTCTGCAAGAGAGGCGCTCTGCATCGCGATGTAGCTTTCTGTCCAGGTTTCGAGAGGGTGCGTTTCTGGATGAGGTATCGAATATATTGCTTCCCCCTACTTATACCTCCGAGGAGATCACGAAAGTAAAATTAGAGAGATTCGAGCGCGCACAGAGGCTTTCCGGCGGTCGTTCTTCCTGCGAACCATACACGACTGGAACAGGAAAGGGAGGTATTGACAGTGGCACGTAAAGTGCCCTCCGCCACACACCGTTGGGTGGCTTACGGAGTATAAATGTAGATGTAGATGTGGATCACGGCCATATGGCAGATCTGTATCAATAAACTAGATAGCTTAGCGGATGATCACATGACGGTACGTTGACGAAAAATGGCACGACTGTTGTGATTTTAATTGAATGGACGCTCTGGAAGCATTCCCCCAGAAAGACCTGAGATCATATAAGATGTTCATAGAGTAGTTGGTGAAACGAGATCCAGTAGTATTTTTGTTTATTCTTCACACCGAGTTTTATTTGCTACATACTTTCTGATAAGGACCATATAAAGTGTATTGGTTGCTATTATGAAGTATAATCTAAGAAAACTAGCAATTGGTTTATTTTTCTGTTAATAATGACTTTTGAAAACTGTAACGTTCACTACCGGAGTGACGAATGTTAACTTTTTCGCACTGGCAGCGTTCAGTGTTGGGTTTTCGTGCCGTGCTAGGTTATCAGTTTCACGTCACGGAAGCACCATTTCCGCAGTAACTGCGCTGTAATGGTTGCGCCACTTTGTGATTTTGTCACGTCAGATCGATGAACGTCATTAACGATGTCCAGAAACTTCAAAACTTTTCCATAGAAAACAGCATCGAGAGCGCTGAATCATCATTGGATCCATAAATAACTTACTGGCGGATACAAATGTCCTTCGTAGTGTTATATTTTATTACTTCAGACTCACCTTTTGTACTGTATTTATTAGTTTGTCTCTATATAATCAACAACAAAAAATTTCTCCGTGGGAATACCGTCCAGACTTGAAGTTTTATTCAGCGGCGACTACAGCGATATGCAGCCTGTCAGTTTTCTGGTCCACCATTGAGAGAAACTATTTCTTAATGTCACAGAGTGTTCCAGTCTGCATTGTAGACCTATACCCAAGAAACAAAAATAATACTCTGACTTACGTCTGACGATAATATACTAAAGCTATCATATTTCCGAGCCTGCTGATCTTTATCATATTCTCTTCACTTGTGGTTTTCTGAGTGATGTTCGCAGGCTGAAATGTATTATGGAACTGTAGAAGCCTCTTCCACTAACGTTTCTTTTCCTCAGTAACTTTAAGTCTGCTTCCCCGCCCTAACCCCATACTGCAGTACTACTGTCTCCGAAACTCGTTAGGATTTGTCCCTCTCCATACTGAAACCCGTCTGTCAGAAAACGTCTTTCATATCATTTACCTTTAGACAAGTTACAAGTCGCTGGTGAGGTGCCAAGACTCTCTAAGCACTGTTTTCGTTTGCTATGGGAGTCGCGTTCTTTGGCTCCATATCGGAAACATATATGTGCGCGGTACTTTGGAGCGGTACCTCAATGACCAATACCGACACACGGCGTTTTGATATTTGAATCAGCGTCGCGTGTCCATGGAGACGGAGAGACAAAGCACACTCTTGTTTCTACTGACGGCTTAGATAGTCACATCACGTGGATTCTCATGGTTCTATTGGTTCAAATTGGACGACTTTGTCTAACGCTTTACTTCTATTTCATTTCTGCTCTGACACATCCCGGATTTTATCGTGAGAATATTCCCTGCTAGCGTAATTTGGCGTAAAATTTCATTTGCTTGGTTTTTCAGGTTTATAACTGTTTTTTCTTTGTGATCAACTTGGTTTCTGTAGTGTGGCGTAATTTAGTGTGACGTCCATGTTCTCAGCACGACTCTTCCAACGTGTCTACAGTTTCTCCAATGTACGCCTTACTGCAATGGCAGGTATTTGGTATCCCCTGGTTGACGAAGGCCTAGATCATCCTTTACTGTACCTGGTAGTTTCGTGGTATTAGACGTGGGCGAAATACGCATTTGACATCGTGTAGTTTCAAGACTCTGCCGACTTTTCTGCAGGTATTGCCGACGAATGGACGCTATTGATTTGTGTTGCACTCTTGTTTCGTGTTATTTGGGTAAAATCCGTCTAAATCCACTCTTTATCTGCCCGCTGTTGCACCCGCTTCTTCGGAATGCTATCTTCGGATGCCTCAGCCTAGTTGGAAGGCTGTCTTGGTCGCAGGTGGATCGCTTCCTATGAGTAATTGTGCATAAAACGCCTTTACTCCGGAATTGGACTGTTGGAGCCACGTAGAGGCAGATCAGTGTGCGTAGGATGTTTCAGCTTGTCATCCGGTTTCCGTTTCCCCAGGACCCCAAGAAACGAGAGGACTATCCTGTTCCACCACCATGGTGCATGGCATGCTGGAGTGAAGCGATTTGAGATGATGGAGAAATGCACCTAAGCTTGTCACGCCCATGTGGCCAAACGGCGTACGCGTTATCTCGTTATCCACGTAACGGTAGAAACAAGTTGGTTTTAGTGGGTTTTGCTCTAGGGCTTTCTCGAAATTTTTCGTGAACAAATTCGCCACAGTTGGCGAAAGCGGACAGCCTACGGCGACGCTGCCCATCTGCTCATAACAATTTCCACCACACAGCAAATAGTATAGTATAACAACTCGCTGCCGAGATGCTCAAGCAATCTTTCTCTTCCTCGGATTATGTGATTTTAAGAGGCCGTTGAAATTAGGGTCCAAGTTGGTCTCTTAACGAAGATAACATCCTACGAATAAGTTAGATGTGGAACCCTACAGTGAGCCGAGAAAAGAAAAGCGTTCCCCCATAGTGAGTTCCCCACCCCACGACGACAGCGCGAAAGCTGGAGACCACAGTACGACGCAGAGCGCTGGCACCGCTACCACCCGCCGCGGCGGCTGCACGGATAGCGCCAGAAGCAGAGTGATGGGGATGCAGACATGAACAGCGCAGCAGTCAACAGGAACCGCTGAAGAAAGGAATGAGTCTGCCGAAATATCGCTATCACGCGAGTACTCTGTAAGTTATAAATAAGCGGAGTAAACATCAGACCACAAACAGTATGTATCTTTTTATCCACATTCCTATTTCCCTTACGCGTAGCACGATCAGGAACGCATTTCATCTGCACTGTTTCGGGTGAAGTAGTTTCCGCCAAGTGTTGTAAATGAAGCATTATTTAGCTGCCTTTGTGTGTCACAATGTCTTCAGACTGAGTCAACTTCGTCAGCTAATCACTCATCAGATCTGCAGAGCGAACAAGAAGCCAACTCGTCATTTACGCCATTAATAGCTTTGCCTGAGCTTCTTGGAATATTTGAGAATGGTTCAATGGACTACGACAGGCTTACATTGTCAACAGTTTTTTTTTACTTAGTGTGCATACTGCGTCAGTGCACTGTGGATTTTAGTAATAAAAAACTGTGAAACATGGACTGAAAAATCGTCTAGATTGCAGGTCATGTACGAGGGGGGATCAAATATAAACGGGATTTTTGTTCCTGAACGTCAACAGTTGCTAGGGCTGGCCCCGCGCTTCTGCTGTGCTTAGGAGGGACCGTTAGAAGTTAGGAGAGCGTGGCGTTAGATATTTCCCGCCGTTTCATCAGTAACGTTCACGATATCTGGGCAGCATGTGCACCCCTCCATTGCGCAACACATAATTGTCATATTTCTTGCTCGTGATGGAGTTACAACGGTGGGAATTTACCAAAGATTGACTGCACAGTTCGGTGATAAAACATTATCAAAAACACCTGTGTTTACCTGGCATAAAAAGTTAAAGGAAGGACAAGAACGTTTGGAAAAACAGCAGCACGGCGCCGTCCTCGGACCAGCATTACAGACAAAAAAATTCGTGCTGTTAAAGACATTATTGACGACGATCGACGGTCAATAGTATCAGAAATTACACAAACAGTCGGATTCAGTTAATGGGAGCTGTCAAGCAATCATCAAAACGACCTACAGTTCCGTAAAGTGTGTTCCAGATGGGTCCCTAAACTTTTGACCGAAAATCTGAAGTTGAGACGTTTGGGGGTCTGTCAGAGGCTTGCAGCAAGGTTTGCGGAAGAAGGTGATGCATTTTTGAGTCGCATCGTCACCTGTGATGAAACATGGGTTCACCACTACCCTCCAGAATGCAAACAAGCCAGTAAGGAGTCGCGGAGGAAAGGGGAGGCAGCACCAGTGAAAGCCAAGACTCGACTGTCAGCCGGCCGGGTCCTTTCAAGCGTTTTTTTCGATCAGCGAGGCATTTTACTGATTGATTTTTTGCATGAGCGACGCACAATCAGTGCTGCTTACTACTGCGAACTGTTGAACAAGGCGTGAGTTGCATATCGCCGCCGAAGACGAGACCAATCGATTCGACAGGTCCTCCCCTCCCGCTCCACGACAATGCGCGACCCCATGCTGCAGCTCTGTCTCCGAGCTACTAGAAATGCACTGAAATTGTTATAGGTACAGAAAGCTGGCTTAAGCCAGAGATAAATTCAGCCGAAATTTTTACAAAGGTACAGACGGTGTTTAGAAAGGATAGATTGCATGCAACCGGTGGTGGAGTGTTCGTCGCTGTTAGTAGTAGTTTAACCTGTAGTGAAGTAGAAGTGGATAGTTCCTGTGAATTATTATGGGTGGAGGTTACACTCAACAACCGAGCTAGGTTCATAATTGACTCCTTTTACCGACCTCCCGACTCAGCAGCATTAGTGGCAGAACAACTGAGAGAAAATTTGGAATACATTTCACATATATTTTCTCAGCATGTTATAGTCTTAGGTGGAGATTTCAATTTACCAGATATAGACTGGGACCATCAAATGTTTAGGACAGGTGGTAGGGACAGAGCATCGAGTGACATTATACTGAGTGCACTATCCGAAAATTACCTCGAGCAATTAAACAGAGAACCGACTCGTGGAGATAACATCTTGGACCTACTGATAACAAACAGACTCGAACTTTTCGACTCTTTAAGTGCAGAACAGGGAATCAGTGATCATAAGGCCGTTGCAGCATCCCTGAATATGGAAGTTAATAGGAATATAAATAAAGGGAGGAAGGTTTATCTGTTTAGCAAGAGTAATAGAAGGCAGATTTCAGACTACCTAACAGATCAAAACGAAAATTTCTGTTCCGACACTGACAATGTTGAGTGTTTATGGAAAAAGTTCAAGGCAATCGCAAAATGCGTTTTAGACAGGTACGTGCCGAGTAAAACTGTGAGGGACGGGAAAAACCCACCGTGGTACAACAACAAAGTTAGGAAACTACTGCGAAAGCAAAGAGAGCTCCACTCCAAGTTTAAACGCAGCCAAAACCTCTCAGACAAACAGAAGCTAAACGTTGTCAAAGTTAGCGTAAGGAGGGCTATGCGTGAAGCGTTCAGTGAATTCGAAAGTAAAATTCTATGTACCGACGTGACAGAAAATCCTAGGAAGTTCTGGTCTTACGTTAAATCAGTAAGTGGCTCGAAACAGCATATCCAGACACTCCGGGATGATGATGGCATTGAAACAGAGGATGACACGCGTAAAGCTGAAATACTAAACACCTTTATTTGTTCAGGAGACCCAGAAAATATTAGATACATGCTCCCAGGTAGATGCTATTTTCCTTGACTTCCGGAAGGCGTTCGATACAGTTCCGCACTGTCGCCTGATAAACAAAGTAAGAGCCTACGGAATATCAGACCAGCTGTGTGGCTGGATTGAAGAGTTTTTAGCAAACAGAACACAGCATGTTGTTATCAATGGAGAGACGTCTACAGACGTTAAAGTAACCTCTGGCGTGCCACAGGGGAGTGTTATGGAACCATTGCTTTTCACAATATGTATAAATGACTTAGTAGATAGTGTCGGAAGTTCCATCTGGCTTTTCGCGGATGATGCTGTAGTATACAGGGAAGTTACAGCATTAGAAAATTGTAGCGAAATGCAAGATGATCTGCAGGGAGTAACAACTGACCCTTAACATAGACAAATGTAATGTATTGCGAATACATAGAAAGAAGGATCCTTTATTGTATGATTATATGATAGCGGAACAAACACTGGTAGCAGTCACTTCTGTAAAATTTCTGGGAGTATGCGTGTGGAACGATTTGAAGTGGAATGATCATATAAAATTAACTGTTGGTAAGGTGGGTACCAGGTTGAGATTCATTGGGAGAGTCCTTAGAAACTGTAGTCCATCAACAAAGGAGGTGGCTTACAAAATACTCGTTCGACCTATACTTGAGTATTGCTCATCAGTGTGGGATCCGTACCAGATCGGGTTGACCGAGAAGATAGAGAAGATCAAAAGAAGAGCGGCGCGTTTCGTCACAGGGTTATTTGGTAACCGTGATAGCGTTACGGAGATGTTTAGCAAACTCAAGTGGCAGACTCTGCAAGAGAGGCGCTCTGCATCGCGGTGTAGCTTGCTGTCCAGGTTTCGAGAGGGTGGGTTTCTGGATGAGGTATCGAATATATTGCTTCCCCCTACTTATACCTCCCGAGGAGATCACGAATGTAAAATTAGAGAGATTCGAGCGCGCACGGAGGCTTTCCGACAGTCGTTCTTCCCGCGAACCATACGCGACTGGAACAGAAAAGGGAGGTATTGACAGTGGCACGTAAAGTGCCCTCCGCCACACACCGTTGGGTGGCTTGCGGAGTATGAATGTAGATGTAGATGTAGATGTAGATGTAGGGAAAGCTGCAGAGAATTCTTCCGAGTTGTATGGCCGTGGTCCGTGGAACTCTTCTATCCCTGACGTTTCGTCCAAACCTACGTTGGACATCTTCGGAGGTGCTCCTGGTTGTACTGAGTCTTGCCTACTGACGAGTCGGATGTGGAAGAACGGCCTGAATACCGTGGAAAGTGGGCGTGGTCTGGACCCTTGTCAAGGATAAAATAAAACTATCGATCATAGTACGTCAAAGATAAAAACTTCTCATCGGTTCTGTAGCGTCACTGTCCGTATATCGCTGAGTTTCATTGCTTCTTCTTTTATGTTAAAATTACCCCCATGGTTATGTATTTCGATGACTTCTCTACATAGCCGTGGATAATAGTTCGTCAGAGTACATAAAACTTCAGTTTCCGATAGTTTCACTACGTGATCAACCGACTGAAGAGCATGTTCCGCCACGGCTGACTTTCTGTTTTCCCCAGTCGGCAAAGACTTTTATGTTCCTTCAACCGTGTATTCACACTTCTCTTTGTAGTTCCAATGTAGACCCTACCACATGTACATGGAATCTTGTATACACCACTTGCAGACACAGGGGGACGTTTATCCTTAACGGGACGAAGTGCTTGGCCTATTTTCTTAGTTGGTTTGAAAATTGGTCGAACATTGTGTTTCCTTAAAATCTTACCGATTTAATCCGTTACTTTTTTGATAAAGGGTAGAGAAAGCGTGTTCTTCCATCGCTGTGTCCTATCGTTGTGCTTAGGCCTCCTGTCATTCGGTCCCAAAACACTATTTCTTTCCTTGCGAGAGTACTCATTCTTCTCAAAAGCGTGCTTTAGATGTTTTAACGTGGCGTACAGGTATTCCGGCGCACAAATCCATTTAGCTCTGTCCACTAGATTTTTAATTACACATTTTGTTGTTGTTGTTGTGGATGACGATTGGAATCATTATGCAAGTATCTGTCGGTATGTGTAACCTTCCGAAAGACTTTATGTTTCAAGCTGCCATCAGTCTGTCTCATAACAAAGACATCCAGGAAGGATATTGCGTTGTCTTTCTGCATTTGCATGGTACACTGGATTTTAGGATTTATACTATTTAAATAGCAAAAGAATTCCTCTAAAGGTTTTTTGCTATGTGACCAAACCACAAATGTATCATCCACTTATCGATACCATCGACATGGTTTCTTACTTTTCTTGTTCGCTTTTTCCAGAGCCAATTGTTCGAATTTTTCCATGTGAACGATTATCTCTGGAAAAAGCGAATAAGAAACCATGTCGATGGTATCGGCAGCTGAACCATTCGGTCGTGAAAGCCTTCACTGTACAAATAGGGAAAGTTTAATTTTAATCGCTCTGTACAACTTTCACACTGCTGCACTGCAGTGGCTGTGAACCTGTCAGAACCGAGATTTGGACGTCATCTGAGGCGATCCGGGCTAGTTTTACGCGTTTAACGCCATTGTCTTCCATTGTATGCTACCAGCCTGCCCTCGGTGTGAGAAAAAAAGAGCATAGTATCGAGACCGCGAATGCTCAAACTGCAAGGGACACCATTGCGAACATATAGAGTGGCAATATGTATTGTTTACTGGTGAATCCTTCTTCAGTCTGTTCTAGAATAACCGTAGCATACTTGTTAGATGCCGCCCAGATGATGACAATCTGGTAGTTTGCATTTTGAGGTTTTCAGTAAACGGAAAGTGTGATTGTTTGTAACGGCACTGTATATAATGTTCGTTCTCTACAGCTATGCTTTGAGGGCGATCTGAACAGCAGTTGCTACTTCAAGGAGGTTTTAGAGTCCTAGGCAGTGCCTCTCTTACAAGTAATTCTACTTTCCGTATTTCAGTTAATGTCCGGCCATAGGTGGAGACATTATCTCAGTACTCTAATGTAAATGTTCACCTGGCGTGTCGTTAATAGAACATATTCGGGGTATGGTATGGTTGGTTGACAGGTGGATCATCGCGCGCCTTCAGCAACGAGTGTTGATGTTTTTTGGGCTTATGAACCATCCCGTCCTTCTCCTTTCATACCACATTGCTCTAATGAAACACCCGTTCCCTCTCTGTGGCTGAGAGTTAGCCGGTACGACAGCTCAGCGGGTTCAGTGAGGGGACTGGCCACCATATGTACAAAAAACAAACTGAGTGAAGTTTCCAACGATAAATTTAAAGAGGAGTAATGCGACAGCCGAACCGACCTAATGACGAAATATGACGAAGAAACAGATAGAACCGAGAAAAGTCGTAAGCAAATCGGATTGCCAAGCGGAGAAGCTGGGTTCAATTCCCGTTACTGTCAGGGGTTTTTCCTAGGTAGGCGAATTGGAACAGAGTGCATTCATTATAGTGAGTCCAATGATGAGTTACTTGAATGAGAAGTAGCGGCGCCAAACTCTGGAAAGTGACAACGGCTGACAGAGCGATGTGTCGACCACATGCTTCTCCTTCATAGTCCAAATGATGCCCCTAGGCCGGTCATCAACGAATAGTCCTTTCAAACTGATCGCGATATTGTTACTGTTGTGGCGACTCCTCGCCATACAAAATTCTTGAAGTCGGAGTTCATGTCCAGTTGAAACTGTGTACTATCACATAACGACTGGAAATCTCCGTAGGTCACACCAGTATTCAAGAGAGGAAATAGGACTACAGACCCATACCACTAACATAAATTTGCAGTAGGTTTTGTAACGTATTCTGTGTTATAATATCACTAATCACCTCGAAGAAAACGATTTATTGGCAAATAGCCACCACGGATTCAGAAAATATCGTTTTTGCGAAACACAACTAGTTCTTTATTCGCATGATGTAGTGAATGCTATCGAAAGGGTGTCTCATATTGATTCCATATTTTTAGATTTCCGGAAGGCTGTAGACACCGTTCCTCGCAAGCGACTTCTAATCAAATTGCGTGCGTACGTAGTATCGTCTTATTTGTGCAACTGTATTAATGATTTTCTGTCAGAAAGGTCACAGTTCGTAGCAGCTGACGGGAAGCCTTCGAGTAAAACAGAAGTGATATGTGGTGTTCACCAAGGAAGTGTTATAGGCCCTCTGCTCTTTCTGATCTACACAAAAGATTTAGGAGACAATCTAAGGATCCCTCTTAGATTGTTTGTAGATGATGCTGTTGTCTTGTAAAGTCATCAGAGGATGAAAACCAATTGCAAAATGGCTCAGACAAGATATCTTTATGACGCGAAAAGTGTCAATTGATTCTAAATAATGAAAAACGTGAAGTCATCCAATGAGCATTAAAAGGAATCCGTTAAATTTAGGTTACATGATAAATCACACAAATACAAAGGCTGTCAATTCAACTGAATGCCTTCAAGTTACAACTATGAACGGCTTAAATTGGAATGATCACATAGAGAAGGTTGTGGGGAAAGTACACCAAAGACTGTGTTGCAGAACACGTAGAAAATACAAAAGGTCTACTAACGAGACTGCCAACACTATATTTGTCCATTATCTGCTAGAGGAGGTGGAGGAAATTAGGGTTTTAATGCCCCGTAGACACCGAGGTCATTAGAGACGGATCACAAGTCGCAGTAGGGAGGAAAGCAACCGTGCCTTTTCGAAGGAACCATGCTGACATTTGCCTTAAGTGGTTTAGGGAAGTCACGGAAAACCTAAATCAGGATGGCTGGACGCAAGTTTAAACCTTCGTCCTGCCGAACGCGAGTCCAGTGTGCTAAACGCTGCACTGCCCCACAGCTAGAGTACTGCTGTGCGGTATGGGATCATTACCAGACGGGACTGCCTAAGGCCACTGAAAAAGATCAAAGAAGGGCAGTTCATTTTGTATTATCACGAAATAGGGGTCAGAGCGTCACGTTTATGATAAGTGAAGTTGGGTTGCCTATCATTAAAACAGAGGCGCTTTCGTTACGGTAAGATCTGCTCAGGAATTTCAATTTTGTTGGCGCCCACTGCGTAGGGAGAAATGATAAACGTAATAAAACGAGATAAATCGGAGCTCACACGGAAAGATTTATGTGTTCTTTTCTCTCGCGCACTGTTCGAGAGTGAAATATTCGAGAAACAGCTTGAAGGTATTTCGATGAAGTCTCCGCCAGGCTCTTAATTGTGAATTGATGTAGGTGTAGGTGCTTTACGACAAAGTTCGTTTCAGTTGCAACATTAATTGTTGTTGCTGCAATTTTGACATATGCTGATATATTTCGTGGTTCTTGTATTTTAGACAAGAAGTGATGATAATCAGTTGCGTCTTAATTGAGAGACGGATATTTTGATGTAAAGATTTTTAAAAAAAATTAGTTTTCTTTTCTGATGGCACTACATGCCTTATTCGGGTTGTAGACGTAACAGGAAGAAACCTCACTATAATCCGTTGTGATCTATAGGCAGCGTCTATGAACTTTGACTATTTCAGATGGAAACCACAACGTTTGGTCAGACTTGGAGCTCGCGTTTGGCCTGACAAACGGAGTGTACTCAAACAATGATTGCTCCTTGCAGGCAGCGACTGAATTTAAAGTGGATAAATAAAACGGATTTGAACCTTTACCGTGTCGAGAGACCAACGGAACATCATAAAGGGGTAATTTCGTGCTGCAGCGATTTAATGTGCACCTTCCTTCAATCCTCTGTAAGCTCCAAATAATGTAGCGACGTACAAAAGTATTTGTTGTTTCTTTCTAATTTTTCTTGCGTCAGGTAAGTTTTATGTAACAATAGTAGCTACCAGGTAAGGTACTGGCAGATTGAATCTGTGCATAAAATCATGAGGCGTGAGTGATTTGTTCAGCCGGTAAAGAGTATAGGCGTGGAAAAATAGCGATGTAGGCTCGAATTCCTGTCTGGCACGTAGTTTTTACTATACAGAAGAACTGTTTTAATTAATAAATGATAAATGATCACTTTCGCTGTCCGAAGAGTCGTGTGAACTCATTAGTCATTTATTTGAACACCACTTAAGCTACTCATGTCACTTTGTAAGAGAGAACGGTGGGCATGACTACAAGTTAAGATGAGACAATATCAACTCTTCTAAAAGAAAAATCGTCAAATATGGCGATGTCTTTACGTTGAAGAAAGAAGTGATACGATCTGTACTTCTGAGTGAAACTTCTACAAGAGCACGGCCGATTGCAGAAGGTAACCTAGTCCAAGTACATTCGTTCTCTAAAGATCAGTCCTGTCATAGCCGAGTTGAGATTACGTAGCAACCGATGTGTCTAAATTTAGCTCCTAGAATGTGAAGCAGACGTAATGGCTGTCTTTAGAGCGGTTACATTGAAAGTTTCATTATGATAGTGAGGCACCATGGCCCATTAGTGGAATGAGTGTTTGTCACATGACGGGCTGCATACTTCATATTTATGCAGAAGCCATTCGTAGTAAATTGAAATTATCATGATTTTCTAACGATTTTTACGACTACGCTCTGCACAGATTCGACGGAAGGGAGCACTACATCGAAGAATTCAGCAAATGAAACGAGACCAGAAATATTGCTGAGGATATCGGTTAGAGACATATCACGTAACTGTTATCGCTGTCGTCGCATGCCCTCTTAAAATTCCTCTGGAGAGAGCTAGATGTCCGGATTCGCTTTACGACGCTGTCTGAAGTTCTTTTTTACGAGAGTCCACGTTTTAGTGGTGGTGCGAGTTATAGAGGAATTGGATTCTCGTAGCCAGTGACTGCTCAGCCATTAGTGTGCATTGAAATCGCCATTCCACTGGCGGATCGCGTGATAGAAAAGGAGTGATCAGAATACTAATATCTCTTCGCCGGTCCAGTGAAGAGGGCTAAACCATAAAATAGCTCATGAAGGCAGTTCACGCTTTTCGTATTCAACAACATCCGTTGTCCTGATTGGCAGTTTTCAGTGGTTATAACACCAAATCAATTACCGCCAGCATGAAGTGGAAAAGTCAAGGAAGGAAAAGGGGAAGGGGGCAGTGTTGAAGAGTGTACCAGAAGAGTAGAAGGAAGAGGAGTAAAAGCGGCAGGTCAGTACAGAGCCTACGTTCATGGAGTGTCACGTGACTAGCAAAGTCACCAAGCAAATGGCAAGGGGTGAAAAAGTTTACAGAAGAAAGTAAACTAAGTCATGGATTTTTTTCTTTTTACCTTCCCTCCTACGTCATAAGCAATAATGAGTGAAAGTCGTACTGCTCAAACTGAGTCTGTAGTTTATTCAAACAGGTCAGTGTCCAGACTCCCGAAGGCTTACTGTACCTGTTATATTCGTGTCCTTAACGTCTGTTCAATAATAACTCGTGAATATTATTTTGTCCACCGTAATAGCACGTGTACTAAAGATAGATGCAAAATTATAGTTACAAAAATTAGTATCTGAAACTTTGCGCTGTATGCAAAAATTATAAATCAATGATTTGTACGTAATGATAAGATTCACTGACGATATGATATCCTCAGTAAAAGTGAAGGATATAACAAATCCTGTCGAGTGGAATGAACAGTTTCATGAGCACACATTATAGATTCAGAGTAAACCGGAGAAAAACGAAAGTAACGAGGAGTAGCAGAAATAAGTGTAGCAACAGATTTAACATCAGAATAGGGGACCACGAAGTAGACAAAGTATGTGGTCCTGCGACCTAGTAAACAAAATAACACGTGACAGACGAAGGAAGGAGGATACATAATTAGCAGACTAGAAGAGGCAAAGAGGGCATTCCTGGCCAAAAGGAATCTACTAGGATCAAACTTTGGCTTTAATATGAGAAAGAAAGGTCTGAGAATTTACACAGTGGCACTCACCTGAAGATGGCCAGAAGACTCTGTGCTGAAATATCATGGCAGGACGTTGCTGATATCCGGGAGTTCTCCAGTGTTTTTATGGAACAATCAGTACGCCGGGAAAGCTTTAAACATCACATACATTCGAGCACATCGTTGTTTGGACGGGAATCATGGACTGCGGAAAACCGAAAAATCGAAGTATCTGAGCTGAGGTGTTACGGTAGGATGCTGAAAATTAAGTGGATTGATGAGATAATGAATAAAGAATCTCTCCGTTTGACAGACAAAGGTATAAACATAGGCAAAATATTAACTTCTAGAAAGGTTCGTGTGGTAGGACGAAGGTTAAGACATCAGAGAACAACTGCCACGGTACTAGCAAGAACAGTAGAGCAACAGAGATTGAAACACACAGTGTAAATAATTACGGACATTGGGTGTAAGTGCTACTTTGAGACTGGCACTGGAAATCATGGCACCCTTGTGAGGACACAGATGACGTAACTTCCTCGCCATTCTCCCAAAAAATTGTCGGCAGGTAAGATTCTGCTCATGAATATTTATCTGAACGCTTCTCATGAAATAGTCTTAACTCACATTATGACATGATTCTCTTTCCATAGTAATTTTCTAACTTTGTAATTAAACTAAAGTGGATTCTTACTGTTCAGTATATAGCACGCTGTCTGCAATACATCCGAATTTCATCCAGAGTACCTTCACATTCTCTTGTCTAGAGCTAAATTTGGCGTTTGACAACTCAGCTATTGTAATCATTTTCTCGTCGCGCACGTTAAGCAGAAATATCTTTCTGTTATTGTTAACGGTTTGTTCACAACAAATCATGGAGACTATAGTAGCCTAGTGACTGTTGATTTCCGTCTCTGCAGGTCTGCGTTTACTACTCGTATTATCAAAAAGCCAGGATCTGTTTATTACATCCCATTTGTCTCGCAGATGGATTGCCTCACCATCTGGTATTTGATGAAATTAAAATTGTGGTATTACAGTCGTGTATAAGCACAATACCATCTATATTCGCACATTAACTTCAGAGCAAAGATAGGTAAATTGAGACACGTGTCTGTTTTGCAACAAATGGAATAATACAATGTAATGTTTCGATTCGCCGTTTCGAAACAATGAAACAATTTGTGTTTTGTAATCGTATAGACTTGACATGACATCATCTTGAATGTCTACTTTATAAATATTTCCCTATAAACACAAATGAGGTGCAAGAGTTGAAACGTCCCCTTAGAAAAATTGTACAAGACTGTGCTTAAACTGACACACAATATTTTTGGCGCAGCGCAATCTGACTTTCAGCAATCCCTACAAAAGAATGGCCCTGACTAACATTAACCTATACGTTTCACAAATCACTTACCTCAGAAAAATCTTAGTTACTCGAACTACTGCAATACAGCGAGGGCCACTACTGCCAGCTAAATAAAAGATTCAAACTACTGAAGGCACTAACTACTGATAGGCATAGTTAGCAAATGAAAGATTTTGATAGAGAACAAACAACGTATTTACATTAATAGTGTTCAAAAGTCATAATATATATAGCAGTTCATGACATCCAGTCTTACAAATTTCAAAACTCCGCCATTTCTCTCGCCACATCCACCACTGCTGGCGGCTCACCTCCAACTGCGCAACGCTACGCGCTATTAACATCCAGCTGCCCAACACTACAATGGCAGACAACAATGCAAACTAGCCACAGACTGCACACAGCACAGCCAGTGATTTTCATACACAGCGCTACGTGGCGTTACCAATATAAAAACCTAAACAGCCTACTTACAGAGTGTCAATAAAATCGCAGAAAGTATGAAACTTTCACTTAGGTGTCTTGGTATTTTCATATTTCCTGCAGCAAATGCGCTGCTTTCGTGTTGTGTGACTTGCATACTTTCCAATTGGCTGAGGACAGAGTTTGTATGTTCGACATAGCAGATTTTGCCGAAGTCGTTTCCCTGTGCTGCAGCTCCTATTTTGATAGGTTTTATTAGTGAAAATCTGCATGTGATCTTGAAAAGGCATATCATGAGATGTAGTTTATTGAGATAGCATTCTGGGAAGCGAGGCACTGAATTAACATTTATGAGTGTGCCACTCACACTTTCCTTACAGTTAAATTTTCTATTATTTGTCTCACAGAGCAGACCTGCAAAGTGACTGATGCAAACAGACCAAAAAATTACCGTAACAGACTGGAGCATATGACGCAATGGTCAAATATGGTAGTTTTTCATCAAACATTCATGTCAGCTGGATACACTTGATAGAACTGAAGAACATTTCAAGGTAATTGAAATGCAGAGATCGGGATGTTTCCCTGAAGTATAAAATCCAGACTAAGATTTAAAACAATTCATACAATGCAATGCCTTTGTGATACCTACATTATGGCAGATCTGGCCTACACCACTTACAATACTTGCTAAAGAAATTTGTTTGATGTACAGGCATAAGGAGTTCCCTCAAGTACTCACAGCAAGCAGATATTTTTGTATCCCGCCTGGATAGGCGGCGCGTGGTTTTGCTCCTGTGAACTGCTTCTGTAATATAGGCCGAGAGTGAAGGAAGCGAATAGGAGCAGGAAAGGTGAAGCACTTCGGTACTGCATTTAACTTTAACACCTTTTACTAGAGTCAAAAACACAAGTAAATATCGAAGACATACATAACTTTGGCTGGGATGAGCATGTAGGTGTGAAGCCGTAGTCCATGTCTAATCTAATACGAGGGTGAGTCAAATGAAAACCTTAAGTACTTTTTTAAAATATTATTTATTGTGCAGAAGTGGTACAAAGCTGTATCACTTTTCAACATAATCTCCCCCACGTTCAATGCAAGTCCTCCAGCGCTTACAAAGTGCATAAATTCCTTTAGAAAAAAATTCTTTTGGTAGTCCGCGCAACCACTCATGCACCGCGTGGCGTACCTCTCCATCAGAACGGAACTTCTTTCTTCCCATTGCGTCTTTGAATGGTCCAGACATTTGGAAATCACTTGGGGCTAGGTCTGGTGATTGTGATGGATGAGGAAGACACTCAAAATGCAGGTCTGTGATTGTTGCAACTGTCGTACGGGCAGTGTGGGGCCTTGCATTGTCATGTTGCAAAAGGACACCAGCTGACAGCAATCCACGTCGCTTTGATTTGCTTGCAGGCCGCAGATAATTTTTTTAGGAGTTCTGTGTATGATGCACTGGTGACAGTGATCCCTCTAGGCATGTAATGCTGAAAAATGACGCCTTTTTCGTCCCAAAAGAGAGTCAGCAAAACCTTCCCTGCTGATGATTCTGTTCGAAAGTTCTTTGGTTTTGGTGATGATGAATGGCGCCATTCCCTGCTCGCCCTCTCCGTTTCCGGTTGGTGGAAGTGAACCCAGGTTTCGTCCCCAGTAACGATGCTTGCAAGGAAGACATCCATCACCTTCTCGTTCGGCTGCCATGGCACCCGTCTTGCAGACACTTTGTGAAACTGGAGCACATCATGCACAATGTGGTGTGCTGACCCATGACTAATCTGTAAACATGCTGCAATGTCATTCAGAGTCACTCGGCGGTTTTCCTTCACTGTGGCTTCAACTGCTGGAATGTTCTGTGGAGTCACAACTCGTTGTGCCTGACCTGGACGAGGAGCATCTTCCACTGAAGTCACACCATTTGCGAACTTCTTACTCCATTCATAGACTTGCTGCTGTGACAAACTTGCGTCACCGTACTGACCCTTCATTCGTCCATGAATTTCAATAGGTTTCACACCTTCACTACGCAAAAGCCGAATAACAGAACGCTGTTCTTCCCTGGTGCAAGTCGCAAGTGGGACGGCCATCTTTATGCTGATACTGCGACGGTATGTGTGCATCTGCACTATGCTGCCACCCAGGCCATTCTGCACGCTGTTTGTAGCACGCTTACCAACTTACAGGATATCGGCGCGAAATTGCGATTTGTTATTACAAATTTAAGGTTTTCATTTGACTCACCGCCGTACAAAGTCTCAATAGCAAGCTAGCCCACTCGCGAGTAGAAGCGATATTTCTAGGCCGTCTTCTCATGATGAAATGGGCAGAAATCAAGACGGCACTCGCTGAGCTCCACAGCGTCGGCCAGAGGGCGCTGTGTTCGGCGTAGTTAGTCTCCTCTCGTAGTGCCAACTTACGAGAGCGTGCACCTACGTTCTGGCATCGTAATTATCGACGCCAAAGATATATTATCATTTTGTGTAATAACCAAACAGAGCACATTTTCAAAACTAAACACACAAACATACACATACGTAAATCAAAACACATAAATAAACGTACTCAAAGAATTAAACTCACTGAATGGTGAACAAAAAACGTATCTTCTGTGTGCATCAAATTTGAGAAATATGTTCTTATAAGAACATGTAAGATTTAGTGGACTAAACAAAATACAGTCAAATACAAATTCAGTGCAAAATCCAGAGAAGAAGAAAATCAACGGAAATTCTACTGTTTCATTTCTGAGTAGATCTACTATATCTATTCTAAGTTGTAGTTTACAAATGTCGTTTTTGATACTTTTTCGCTTGAAAGACGGGATCGTCTGCCTGTTATTGTTTGCTCCTGCTTTGAAAATATGCGATCACATAGAACAGAGCTGGCTGTAATACAAAGACGTCGTTTCATTACTTCAAACAGCGGAGGAAACAACACACGATTTTCTTTCCAACACAGCAACGGATCTTGTTATGTGGCATCTTCATATATTTATCAAGCTCGACTATACTTGCAACATGTGGATTTTCTACACTTTGGATCAACCCTCCTACACCCTCTCAAGAAACAAGCGTCAAACGAAAAAAACCACAAAGAACGTAACTTGTCTAGCTTGAAGGAGGAAACCAGATGGCGCTATAATTGGCCCACTAGGTAGCGCTGCCATAGTTCAAACGGATATCAACTGCGTTTTTTAAAATAGGAACCACCATTTTTAATACATATTCGTGTAGTACGTAAAGAAATATGTATGTTTTAGTCGGACCACTTTTTTCGCTTTGTGATAGATGGCGCTGTAATAGTCATAAACATATAGCTCACAATTTTAGACGAACAGTTGGTAACAGGTGGGATTTTTAAACTAAAATACAGAACGTAGGTACGTTTGAACATTTTATTTCGGTTGTTCCAATGTGGTATATGTGCCTTTGTGAACTTATCATTTCTGAGAACGCATGCTGTTACAGCGTGATCACCTGTAAATACCACATTAATGCAATAAATGCTCAAAATGATGTCCGTCAACCTCAATGCATTTGGCAATACGTGTAACGACATTCCTCTCAACAGCGAGTTGTTCGCCTCCCGTAATGATCGCACATGCATTGACAATGCGCTGACGCATGTTGTCAGGCGTTGTCGGTGGATCACGATAGCAAATATCCTTCAAATTTCCCCACAGAAAGAAGTCCGGGGACGTCAGATCCGGTGAACGTGCGGGCCATGGTATGGTGCTTCGACGACCAATCCACCTGTCATGAAATGTGATATTCAATACCGCTTCAACCGCACGCGAGCTATGTGCCGGACATCCATCATGTACATCGCCATTTTGTCATGCAGTGAAACATCTTGTAGTAACATCGGTAGAACATTACTTAGGAAAGCAGCATACATTGCACCATTTAGAATGCCATCGATAAAATGGGGGCCAATTATCCCTCCTCCCATAATGCCGCACCATACATTAACCCGCCAAGGTCGCTGATGTTCCACTTGTCGCAGCCATCGTGGATTGTCCCTTGCCCAGTGGTGTATATTATGCCGGTTTACGTTACCGCTGTTGGTGAAAAACGCTTCGTCGCCAAATAGAACTCTTGCAAAAAATCTGTCATCGTCCCGTAATTTCTCTTGCGCCCAGTGGCAGAACTGTACACGACGTTCAAAGTCGTCGCCATGCAATTCCCGGTGCATAGAAATATGGCACGGGTGCAATCGATGTTGATGTAGCATTCTCAACACCGACGTTTTTGAGATTCCCGATTCTCGCGCAATTTGTCTGCTACTGATGTGCGGACTGGCCGCGACAGCAGCTAAAACACCTACTTGGGCATCATCATTAGTTGCAGGTCGTGGTTGACGTTTCAGATGTGGCTGAACACTTCCTGTTTCGTTAAATAACGTAACTATCCTGAGAACGGTCCGGACACTTGGATGATGTTCCAAGTGTTACGGATGCTTAAAAAAAAAAGTTCCAATGTTCGATCAGCGTCCGATCTGCGTGAAGTGGTTAGATACACAGTAGTTTAGCTTGTTCATTTTCAAGTACTTTCTGTGGCTTATGGACTTCCCAGACCTTTGCCACAGGTACATGGTATTTATAGCATAAATTCAAACGTATCACCGGCCGGTGTGGCCGAGCTGTTCTAGGCGCTTCAGTCTGGAACCGCGCGACCGCTACGGTCGCAGGTTCGAATCCTGCCTCGGGCCTGGGTGCTTGTGATGTCCTTAGGTTAGTAAGGTTTAAGTAGTTCTAAGTTCTAGGGGACTGATGACCTCAGATGTTAAGTCCCTATAGTGCTCAGAGCCATTTTTTTTTCAAACGTATCGTTTGCACGAAACGAAGTACTTCTACTTGTAATTCGTATGTGTGACCTTTTTGCAACAGTTCGGTTCTTGGATGATTGTTTCATCAGCTTCTTTTCGAAGTTTGCACTTTAGATCTTCTGAAGAATTACAAGTACGGCTTTGAGAGTATTTTTTCTTTTAGCTTGCTCACATATCCTAAGAAACAGTACTTCTGTTTCCATTATTATTATTATTAAACACATCGGACAAAAATTAGTCATCTCGCGACGCTACTACGAGAATACAGAGTAATGCGGACTCTAGCCTGCATAATGAGCTCAATTCGGCTAGGATGAGAATCCACAAGTTTCTGCAGGTGTACCATATCCATCTGATCCTACTAACTGATGATCAGATTACGCAGAGGCAACAAACTGCGGGGATGTTGATTGCAACGTTTCACTCACTGTACCCATTAGGGAGGTGCAGATCGTTGAAAGTGGTCACGACCCTGAAAGGTGCTGCTGCCTGCCGGGAAGTGATCAAATTAGTTCTAATGTACAACAACTTCAATGTTGTTAGTGAGTTTGACAGAAGTAGCTAGTTCCGTTAGTTTTTAGTAAAAACTTTTCTGATTTTCACTCGTCAGATGTACGGTAAGTCATTTACATTATTCTTGTTGCCTCACTTACATGTAGAGTAATACTTTTTTTACAATATCAGTTTTTAAACATCTTATCGAGCCACCTTGGTCTATTTTCCCGAGAAGTAGTGTGGCCACTTTCCCCAGCAGTTTATTTTTCATCCGTTTACCCAAGTGAAAGTTAAGAACTTCCATACATCGCCGATGATATTACTGATTGATTTCTATATCACTTTAGATAGAAGCCTGCCATGCGTGATTTTATTCCTTTGCGACGATTTTAAAGTAATTAATTAAGAATTACGTTTAAGCCATCTCTATTCTATTATATTTGGCGTTGTACAAACATCCGATGGAAAACGGTCTGCTGCAGAAATAAACACACTGTTGAAATAGACACGTTGGTTCATATTCAAGGCAATGTGACTGGCAACATCCAAGTCATAGTACGAAAAAAATGCCTAATACATGGCAAAACCACGTCTGGCCACACACTACTTGTTAAACGGCTCGCAGGGCTATCGGTACACTCGACGCCTTACGTATTTTGAAAAGAAGCGAAATCGCCTCGTTATCAGACAACGTAACACGCCTCCAATCAGCTTTTGACCAGTTTCTGTGTTTAGATAGCTGAAGACGTGCTGACGGTCTGCTCTGGTGTTCCGTCTCCACATCGACCCTATTGCGCTCTGACCATACAACCCATTAACAAATGCGACTTCACTACTGTGATTTATGTCAGCGGTGGAGTGTCCCATCACCGCCTGGTGCCAGTTGCACATCTGCAGTGCCCAATGCGACCACTGCGTTCATTTTAGAGGACGACTTAAATTATGCCCCTCTAATTATCTTTTTATTGGTTTGGGTTACTGAGAACCACGTCAAATAACTTATGCCTACTTTCTTTTCTACTTTCCTTCTTACAAGGGGTTTTTCATTCGTTCCCTACGTTTTCCTCTTATTTTGCTGTCCACATTACGCCCGTCTTTTTCCTTGTTTTCTCTTGGAAGCCCTTGAGACTCTTTACTTTTGCTATGAGCTTTTCTCTTTCCCCTATTTCGGCTTCCATTACTTCCATTTCCCTCGGGTCTTCTTTACCTTCTTTCATCGACGTCACTGAGGGTTTTCGGTTTCCGTCGTAGAAATTAAAAATTCTTTCTCTGATACTTTTTTCGTCTAGCTTTTTCAGGAACCCATAAAATACAATTGTTTTATTCACTGTACCTAATATTGCTTCTATTCATTTATAAACTTTTTTATTTGTTTGTTTCCATTTCCCACTATCATATTTTGGTCCCAAGATTTTTCTGATTGGTTTCCTTTCCTTCTTTCCTATTTCACCTTATTGTCTGGCGTATTTAATAGAAGGAATTATTATAAATAATGTTATTATTATCATGGCCGTGATAGTGTTGCGAGTAGAGCGCTAGATTCCGGCACTTGTGGTTGGGGGAAGGGGGGGGGGGGGTGATTTTTCGAAATTACAGTCCCTCCACGAAGACTCAGGACCACTTAGACTGCTATATAGTGAGTATGGGGGTCTTTCCGGGGGTTAAAGACGACCGGGTTACTTAGCCTTCCACCCTCCCCCTCCTAGTAGCGGGGCGAAGAGTGGCTGTACCCTAGCTACAGTCAGACCAATAACCTGGTCACGTGCTTGATTTATTCGGTTTCCGTCGTAGAAATTAAAAATTCTTTCTCTGATACTTTTTTCGTCTAGCTTTTTCAGGAACCCATAAAATACAATTGTTTTATTCACTGTACCTAATATTGCTTCTATTCATTTATAAACTTTTTTATTTGTTTGTTTCCATTTCCCACTATCATATTTTGGTCCCAAGATTTTTCTGATTGGTTTCCTTTCCTTCTTTCCTATTTCACCTTATTGTCTGGCGTATTTAATAGAAGGAATTATTATAAATAATGTTATTATTATCATGGCCGTGATAGTGTTGCGAGTAGAGCGCTAGATTCCGGCACTTGTGGTTGGGGGAAGGGGGGGGGGGGTGATTTTTCGAAATTACAGTCCCTCCACGAAGACTCAGGACCACTTAGACTGCTATATAGTGAGTATGGGGGTCTTTCCGGGGGTTAAAGACGACCGGGTTACTTAGCCTTCCACCCTCCCCCTCCTAGTAGCGGGGCGAAGAGTGGCTGTACCCTAGCTACAGTCAGACCAATAACCTGGTCACGTGCTTGATTTATTATTATTATTATTATAATTTATATAAATAAGGAACAGGAGTGGCCACAACACTGATCCCTGGGGCACCCCCCCCCCCTTCCCCACTTAAGCGCACCCCACGCTCAACATGAATAATGACCTTTTGATGTCTGTTGTTAAAGTAAGAGGTGAACCAATTGTGAGCTGTTCCCCATATTCTATAACAGTCAAACTTCTGAAGCAATATTTTATGATCAACACAATCCAATGCCTTAGTGAAATCAAAAAATATGCCTAACGTTCGAAACCTTTTGTTTAGCCCATCCAGTACCTCACAGAAAAAAGAGAATATAGCATTTTCAGTTGTTAAACAACTTCTAAAGCCGAACTGTTCATTTGATAGCAAAACGTGTGATCTAAAATGATCAATTATCCTTACATACACAGCCTTCGCAAGAACTTTCGCAAACACTGATGGCATAGAAATAGATATAAAAACTTTCTCCCTTTCTCCCTTTTTTTTGAGCGGCTTTACTTCGATTACTTTAATCGTACAGGAAACTGACCATTCCTAAAGGAAAAATTACAAATATGGCTAAATACAGGGCTAACATGTGCAGCACAGTATTTCAGTATTCTGCTAGGCACTCCATCATAACCATGAGTCTTTAGTCTTCAGTGATTTAATTATTGACTCAATCTTACCGTTGTCTATATCACAGAAGAGTATTTCAGACATAAATTTCGGAAACGCATTTGCCAAGAAAGTTATATGATTCACTATAGAAAGTAAATTTTTATTTAATTCACCAGCAATGTTCAGAAAATGATTAACTACTATACATACATCAGATTTATTTAGTTTTAATATTATCCTGTGAATTAGCTATTCTATTTGCATACGAGATACTCTTTGCCTTCCTAATAACATTTTTAGGCACCTAACAATACTGTTTGTAATGGGCTACTGTGGTTTGATTGTGACTACTTCTAAAATTTTGGTATAACTCCTGCTTTGTTCTACATGATATCCTTATCCAACTGCCGGCCGAAGTAGCCGTGCGGTTAAAGGCGCTGCAGTCTGGAACCGCAAGACCGCTACGGTCGCAGGTTCGAATCCTGCCTCGGGCATGGATGTTTGTGATGTCCTTAGGTTAGTTAGGTTTAATTAGTTCTAAGTTCTAGGGGACTAATGACCTCAGCAGTTGAGTCCCATAGTGCTCAGAGCCATTTGAACCATTTGAACCTTATCCAACTAGTGAGCCACTTGGGCGGCCTGTTACTGCTAGTACCCCGTTTAGAACGCTCTAATCGAAAGCAATTCTCAAAGAGCATGAGAAATGTGTTAAGGAAAGCATTATATTTATCTTCTATGTTGTCGGCACTATAAACATCCTGCCACTCTTATTCCCTGACAATGTTTAAAAAGCTCTGTATTGCTGTTGGATTAACTTTTCTACATAGTTCGTAATTGCATGTCACATTTGAGTACAAAATCCTTTTAGTGTTAAAATTTGTGCATCATGGTGTGAATGACCATTCACCCTTTTACTAACAGAATGCCCATATAGCAATGAGGAATGAATAAGAATATTTTCTGTGGTTGTGCTACTGTTCCCTTGCACCCTAGTTGGAAAAAACACAGTCTGCAACAGATCATATGAATTTAGGAAATCTACCAGCATCCCTTTTCTTACACCATCGTATACAATATTTATATTTACGTCACTACAGATATCTAATTTCTAGTATTTCCTACAAAGTGAATCAAGAACTCTCTCCAGCTTGAGCAGAAATGCTCTGAAGTCAGAATTAGGGTACCGATAAACAACAATTAGAAGTTTAGTTTCAGTAAATTCAATTTCCCCTGCACAACATTCAAATATCTGTTCGGTTCAGTGCCGTGATATGTCTATGGACTCAAATGGAATATTGTTTTTTACGTACATAGCCACTTCCCCCACCCTCAAGGAACTCCTAAAACAGCCAGCCAATCTGTATCCTGGTAAAGGAAGCCTCTGAATTGAATCCAGGAAATACTAAAGATACTAAAAGGTATCAGATAGATTATAATTATAATGGTAAGACAGAGATTTAGGAACCAGGTTTTAAATTGTAAGACATTTCCAGGGGCAGATGTGGACTCTGACCACAATCCATTGGTTATGAACTGTAGATTAAAACTGAAGAAATTGCAAAAAGGTGGGAATTTAAGGAGATGGGACCTGGATAAACTGACTAACCCACAGGTTGTACAGAGTTTCAGGGAGAGCATAAGGGAACAATTGACAGGAATGGGGGAAAGAAATACAGTAGAAGAAAATGGGTAGCTCTGAGGGATGAAGTAGTGAAGGCAGCAGAGGATCAAGTGGGTAAAAAGACGAGGGCTAGTAGAAATCCTTTGGTAACAGAAGAAATATTGAATTTAATTGATGAAAGGAGAAAACGTAAAAATGCAGTAAATGAAGCAGGCAAAAAGGAATACAAACGTCTCAAAAATGAGATCGACAGGAAGTGCAAAATGGCTAAGCAGGGATGGCTAGAGGACAAATGTAAGGATGTAGACGCTTGTCTCACTAGGGGTAAGATAGATACTGCCTACAGGAAAATTAAAGAGACCTTTGGAGAGAAAAGAACCACTTGTATGAATATCAAGAGCTCAGATGGCAACTCAGTTCTAAGCAAAGAAGGGAAGGCAGAAAGGTGGAAGGAGTATATAGAGGGTTTATACAAGGGCGATGTACTTGAGGACAATATTACGGAAATGGAAGAGGATGTAGATGAAGATGAAATGGGAGATAAGATACTGCGTGAAGAGTTTGACAGAGCACTGAAAGACCTGAGTCGAAACAAGGCCCCGGGAGTAGACAACATTCCATTAGAATTACTGATGGCCTTGGGAGAGCCAGTCATGAGAAAACTCTACCATCTGGTGAGCAAGATGTATGAGACAGACGAAATACCCACAGACTTCAAGAAGAATATAATAATTCCAATCCCAAAGAAAGCAGGTGTCGACAGATGTGAAAATTACCGAACTATCAGTTTAATAAGTCACAGCTGCAAAATACTAACGCGAATTCTTTACAGACGAGTGGAAAAACTGGTAGAAGCGGACCTCGGGGAAGATCAGTTTGGATTCCGTAGAAATGTTGGAACACGTGAGGCAATACTAACCTTACGACTTATCTTAGAAGTAAGATTAAGGAAAGGCAAACCTACATTTCTAGCATTTGTAGACTCAGAGAAAGCTTTTGACAATGTTGACTGGAACACTCTCTTTTAAATTCTAAAGGTGGCAGGGGTAAAATACAGGGAGCGAAAGGTTATTTACGATTTGTACAGAAACGAGATGGCAGTTATAAGAGTCGAGGGGCATGAAAGGGAAGCAGTGGTTGGGAATTGAGTGAGACAGGGTTGTAGCCTCTCCCGAACGTTATTCAATCTGTATATTGAGCAAGCAGTAAAGGAAACAAAAGAAAAGTTCGGAGTAGATATTAAAATCCATGGAGAAGAAATACAAACTTTTAGTTTCGCTGATGAAATTATATTTCTGTCAGAGACTGCAAAGGACTTGGAAGAGCAGTTGAACGGAATGGACAATGTCTTGAAAGGAGGATATAAGATGAACATCAACAAAAGCAAAACGAGGATATTGGAATGTAGTCGAATTAAGTCGGGTGATGCTGAGGGAATTGGATTAGGAAATGAGACACTTTAAGTAGTAAAGGAGCAAAATAACTGATGATGGTCGACGTAGAGAGGATATAAAATGTAGACTAGCAATGGCAACGAAAGCGTTTCTGAAGAAGAGGAATTTGTTAACCTCGAGTATAGATTTAAGTGTCAGGAAGTCGTTTCTGAAAGTATTTGTATGGAGTGTGGCCGTGCATGGAAGTGAAACATGGACAATAAATAGTTTGGACAAGAAGAAAATAGAAGCTTTCGAAATGTGGTGCTACAGAAGAATGTTGAATATTAGGTGGGTAGATCACGTAACTAATGAGGGGGTATTGAATAGGTTTGGGGAGAAGAGAAGTTTGTGGCACAACTTGACTAGAAGAAGGGATCGGTTGGTAGAACATGTCCTGAGGCATCAAGGGATCACAAATTTAGCATTGGAGGGCAGCGTGGAGGGTAAAAATCGTAGAGGGAGACCAAGAGACGAATACACTAAGCAGATTCAGAAGGATGTAGGTTGCAGTAGGTACTGGGAGATGAAGGAGCTTGCACAGGATAGAGTAGCATGGAGAGCTGCATCAAACTAGTCTCAGGACTGAAGACCACAACAACAACAACAACAACAACAACAACCTATCAGCTGACTTCAATCTAAAAAAGATGTTGCTGTAGCACCAACTACTACAGGAATTTTTCCAAGTGTGATCCCACCACCACCCACTACACTCTCATCTATAGGCTTTACCAGACTGCCCTTCCCATACCTACTGAGGTGCAGGCCATGCCTAGTGAAACTCGATGTAATGATAGAGCCAAATTTACCACTGCAACGTGACCAATGTTCTCTGCTATCAGTGCCTTCTCCAGCCCCATGTTCACGGGCTCAAGAGCCGCATCAAGATGCCGATCATGACGCTGAAACAATTACACGAAATCCACAATAGTGCCTCCAGTTTGACTAGCTATCTTTACCAGGTCACCACCTACATCATATACCCCATCCCTATCGCCGGGCGGAGTGGCCATGCGGTTCTAGGCGCTACAGTCTGGAACCGAGCGACCGCTACGGTCATGGCATGGATGTGTGTGATGTCCTTAGGTTAGTTAGAACTAATTAAACCTAAGTTATAGGCGACTGATGACCTCAGAAGTTAAGTCGCATAGTGCTCAGAGCCATTTGAACTATCCCTATCAAGACTGTTCCCTGCTCCACTCATATCACTACCTGATCCTCCTTCGTAAAATTCCTACGTAACTCCCCTATGCTGTCGGTCACCTGAGCCAACCCTGTACCAGGCTTCACAGTGCTTGTGACCTGGTGCTCAATCCCCAACAGTTACTGCAACTGCTGGCCCTAACGTCTACCGTGCGAACTACCTAGCAACAGAACATTCTTCTTTCTGTTAGACTTTGCAACTGACGTAGACCTCCTAACTGCCTAGGACTGCTGAATGTTCCCTACAGCTACAAGAGGCTCCTCTCCACTCACCTCTGACAGTTGGTCAAATATATTGCATAAAATCAAAGTATAACTGTCTGAATAACTCCTCCTCCTAGCTGCCTTCTTGCCAACTGCCAGATTCCATTCCTCACCACCCTTCACCCTCCTAAACCTATGTAGTTCGTCTTTTGCGCGTTGTAACTACACAGAACGGCACAGATCTTACGCTCCTGCTCCTCTATCAACTTATTTCTACCACAGATTTAGCGTTCCCAGGAGAGGCTCTCGCTAGAATGCCCACTGGCTTCCCCACTGCGTTCCTCCAATGAAAATACTTTGAACAAATTCCATACCGTAACGCACTACTCACAAACCTACGACGGAGCCCACACTTCTGACTCATGGTAAAATTTTACAGTTATGAAAAAACTGTACGTCTACGTTACAAAAGTTGTTTATGTTTCTATGGTAACGGAATAGTATCACTGCTGCTCTAGGCGACTACGGTTTTCAATCCTACTGACGCCAACTTTTTGCAACATGCTCTGTAAAACCTTTAGGACGAGCTAAATGACTTAATACAACGCATTAACTACTTGGTAGAAAAAATGAAATTGCGTGAGCACGTTGCCAGGGGTCTCCCAGTGCTGCAGATAAAGTTGGACGTGACACCGCGTGAAGTCATCGTGACTATAGTGCCAAATGCGACTGACCCCACTACACAAGGTAGCTGAAGGAACGGGAAAATACGATGTTTCTTTATCAGCCAGGAGTTCAGGTGCACTGTGGTGGTGGTCTTCACTACAACATGGCCCGGAGGTAACGTTCAGATCACTTCACGCTGGGAATAATTGTCTGGAAACTGGAAGAAGGGCGGAGGGTGACGATTATAGTCCTAGCGTTTGGTACTGCTCACAACATTGTTTCACGTGTACGTGAGCAGGAGCAGTCGATGTGGTCGACCATGGTCAGCCACGCCAGCAGATGACAGCTACAGGCAAGAAGAAATCTTTGAACAATTTTAATAAACGTTTATGGAACAGCGATCAAAAGAGTAAAAAAAAAATTTCTTTTTAAAATTCAGTCTTAATCGCACCTCTTATGCTTCAAGAACATAGGTGACAGGTTTCGGTCATATCACATGACCATCATCAGACCTGTAATTTAATTTAGAAAGTAATACAACACTTACTAGATAGACAATAAAATATGACAAAATGTTTATACGGATGAAAGACAATAAGACTTGTTATACCCATGGCATCCTCCGAAGATGGTAGGTGGAGCACTCTTCTCAGCTGCTGTGATGTCAGCTGGTGCCAGCAAGAGACGGGCATACGCTTACAATCGAAGATGCTCCGCCTACCTCTTCTCCCTCTACCTCACGTCAACCAATCAGTGTAAAACGGGTTCACATAATCGTCAAAACGCAAAAAAACAAAGTACAATAATAACATAAAAATAGTTATATGTAAATTCTCTTTACAACCATGGAACTACTTTAGTATTGTATAAAATTAAAAGCTTTAAAGTAACTGTACAGACGATGTATACTCAGTGCGCCCTCTATGGGGTAAGGTGGTACTACCACAATGCTTTCAAAGTCAACGAAGGACTTTGTCAATACGGCATCATATCGATATGTGAGTTGTGACTCGACTGCAAGTATACGCCTATGGTACAGTCAGTCTGTCTGTCTTTTATTAACTTTATTTGCCACTGGTGATATATGTAATAATGGCATTTTGTCACATTTTAATGTCAATCTGGTAAGGTTTCTATTACTATCTAAATTAAATTACAGGTCTGATGATGGTCATGTAATATGACCGAAATCGGTCACCTATGTTCTTGTAGCATACATGATGCGATCAAGACTGAATTTTAAAAACAAAAATTTTTAAGAAGAAATCTCTATCAAACAGCAGGTGCAATACAATCGCATTTAACTTAACTGCAAGGCACACAGTCTCACGCTCCACAGTGGCATTGCGAATGCAGGGGTGTGATCTGTTTGCCCGACGACCAGCACATCGGCGGCACCTTCCACGATGACGCAAGGAGTGTAGGGACTGGAACAACGAGAAGATGGGTCACTTGCTCTTATCGAATGAGAACAGGTTCAGTCTGTATAGTGATTCTGGACGTATTTTAATGCGGTGAGAGATGGGAACATATAATGGCTCCAGGAACATGATCGAACATGACCACTTTGTTGATCCAGTTATTATGGTGTGGGGAGGCATAATGTTGCTTGGACGTAGTGGCCACCAGATTTTTGAACTCGGTACACTCACTGGTCAACACCATAGTGACACTGTGCTCCTTCCCCGTGAGCGTGTTTTCGAGAGTGCATTCGGCCCTGATTTCGTTTTTGTGAATGACAATTCGCGGACGCATCAAACGGCGCAGGTGGATGTGCTCTTTGAATGAGTGGCCTGCCCGTTCCTCGACTTACAACGCATCAAACACGTTTGGGATGCGTTGGGGGAGACGTATAGCAGCACTCCCGCTTGCAGTAACCATCATCCAACAGTTGTAAGTCGCTTTGTTGGAGGAGAGGAACGCCCTACTCCAAGAACTCCTCATCAGACTTGCGACCAGCATGGGAGCACATCACAGAGCATGCATTGCTGTCCGTGGCGATCACACCACCTATTAAGAACCGTGTCCGCGTTCTACAGTGTCCAGGGGACCGTCATAAACCGTAGTGACTTCGTTGCAATTTTTGCCTTTGAAAAAAAGCGTGTTTTCCCTAAGTACCGTTGCATATTTTTTCAGTTACCTTCTGTACTATACTGTACAGCTCTTTCTACGTATGGTCCAAGTTCCATCCAGCTAAGTCACTTCGCAGTGACACCTTACGCGAAAGTTACTTCCGTCCTTAATTAAGCGGGTGAAAGCTGACAACAGCGCCGATAGCTGTCAGGAATCTTCTCTCGCCATATGGTTATTAGGTATTATGTCACTGTCCCGGTTTCGATTCCCGGTGGGGTCAGGGATTTTCACCTGCCTCGAGAGGACTGGGTGTTTGTGTTGTCCTCGTCATTTCATCATCATTCATGAAAAGTGGTGAGATTGGACTGAGCAATGGTTGGGAATTTGTACGGGCACTGTTAACCGCGCAGTTGAGCGCCCCACAAACCAAACATCATCATCATCATCATCATCATCGTTTGGAGTCACGTACGTCTAAAGAGCTGCGAAAGACTTCCCGAACCCTCGTCACGTAAAATCGCTGCTGTGTTGAGTTCCAAAGGCTAGCGCGTGAGTATCAATTTTCTCCATTGTAATTCATAGACTGGTTGCATGCAGGAAGAGGCTTTCGACATCCTCCTGTGTGAGCCTGAATTATTAAGTAATCGGTTTGCGAGATTTACGTAAGGAAACTATTATGTTTTTGACTAGTTTTTGAAAAATGAACCTAGAATCGATGATATGATGGCTCTTCGCTATGCAAAATGTCTTGAGAATGAAAATTTCAGTCTACGGTGCAGCGCTTGGGTAGCTCAGTCGGGAGTTTCACAATGTGTTCCCTGTAATGCCTTCTACTGCTTCCACTGCAGTTCGTTGACCATATTTACGATAATCTCTCGCTGACTAAGCAAATCTGTGACGAACTGTGCAGTTCTTATCACATACTTCAACTTATTAAGGTTCCCAGATTGAATAACAATAGTCAAAACTGGTCTAACGAGAGTATTGTAAGCAATCTACTTTCCACAGGGGTAGGCATTTATATGGTCGTTCCACATTAAATCACTATGGATAGAAACTCCTACACTATCTCATCACGAGCATCCGGACACAAGATGTAATGCGGAGTTGCCCACTAGATGTCACGAGAGGCACCCGCCAGTATAAAAGGAGGGGAGGAGTATTGTACTGTCAGTAGAGAAGGAGTAACAGTAGAATGAGTCGGTCACGAGAGCTCAGTGAGTTGGATTGTGGACTAGTCATTGGATTTCAGCCTGAGTAACAGCTCCATCAGGGATGTTTCAACACCTCTAAAACCGCACACATCTACTATTGCTGCTTTGATCCGCAAGTGAAACATGAAGATACAACCACAGGTAAACCAAGATATAGCGAACAGGGAACGTCCATAATCGCGGAAGTTGGTTGTAGATAGCTACATAAAATCAGTGGAAGGAGTCACTCGTGAGTTGCAAAGTCCTACAATTAGTCCAAACAGCACAGTAATTAACTGTAGGGGGTTAAAGCGAACGGGGTACAATGCTGGAGCAACTCCTCTGAGCCACACATTTCTGTAGTCAGCAGTACGCGACGACTGAGGTGATGCAAAGAGCGACGTCACTGAACTGTGAGTGACTGCAGACGAGTTATCTGTAATGATGAATCCCGGTTAACTCTGTGGCAATCAGATGAACGGGCTTGGATTTGGCGATCGCCTGGAGAACCTTACATGCTATCATGTGTACTGCTAACAGTAAAGCATGGAGGAGATGGAGTTAAGGTATGTGGGTGTTCTTCTTGGTTCGGCCGTGGCACTCTTACTGCGCTTAAGAAGATGCTAAATGCGGAAGACTTGAACACGTTTTTCAGCATTACGTACTGGGCACAGTGGAGGAACATCTCTGAGACGATGACAGTATGTGACAACACGACAATGCGCGCTGTACTAAAGCAGCATCTTTAAGGATACGGTTTGTGAACAATAACATTCCTGAAAGGACTAGCTTGCTCAGAGTCCCGACGGAACACCTGTGGGATGAGTCAGAATACCGACTTCGCTTCAGACCCCAGCGTCCAGCCTCTGGTTTCGGCTCTTGAGAAGGAATGGGCTACTGTTTCTCCACGAACATTCAGACACCTAGTTGAAAGTGTCCTCAGCATAGTTCACGCCGTCGTAAGGACTAAGGATGGACCCATGCGATTTTAATGTCCACTAGTAGTTATGCGGATACATTTGATGAGTTAGTATAGATACTTGAAAGTTCTGATTCCACTGACCGTTTGCCGATCACGTAATCAAACGATGCCAGAGCCGTTCGTCGAATTATGTGTCTTACATTACGTTTGTCTACTTTTAGAGCACGCTGCGATTCATTGCTCCAGGCGCTGATCATCTGCAAGTTTCTGTAATGAAGCGCCAAAGAAACTGGTACAGGAGTCCGTATTCAAATACAGAGATATGTAAACAAGCTGAATACGGCGCTGTGGTGGGCAACGCCTATATGAGACAACAAGTGTGTGGCGCAGTTGTTAAATCGGTTACTGCTGCTACAGTGTAAGGTTATCAAAATTTAAGTCACTTTGAACGAGGTATTATAGTCAGCGCACGAGCGATGGGACACAGCAGCTCCGAGGTAGCGATGAAGTGGGGATTTTCCGGTACGACCATATCACGAGTGTACAGTGAACATCAGGAATCCGGTAAAACATCAAATCTCCGACATCGCTGTGGCCGGAAAAAGACCCTGCAAGAATAGGACCAACAAAGACTGAATAGAATTGTTCACCGAGGCAGAACTGCAATCTTACCGCGAATTGCTGCTAATTTCATTGCTGGGCAATCAATAAGTATCAGCGTGCGACCCATTCAACGAAACATCATCGACATGGGCTTTTGGAGCTGAAGGCCGACTCGTGTACCCTTATACGGGCTGCACAAGACAAAGCTTTACGCCTCGCCTGGGCCAGTCAACACCGACACTGGACTGTTGATGACTGGAAACACGTTTTCTGGTCCGACGAGTCATGTTTCAAATCGTATCGAGCGGATGGAAGTGTACAGGTATGGAGACAACCTTACGAAACCATGGACCCTGGATGTCAGCAGGGAACTCTTCAAGCTGGTGGAGGCTCTGTAATGTTGTAGAACGCGTGCAGTCGGAGGCTATGGGACCCCTGGTACGTCTAGATACGACCGTGACAGGTGACACGAACATAAGCATCCTGTCTGATCACCTGCATCTATTCATGCCCATGATGCATTTTTACGGACTTGGCAATTCCAGCAGGACATTGCGACACCCCACACTTCCAGAATTTCCAGAGAGTTGCTTCAGGAACACTCTCCTGAGCTTAAGCACTTCCGCTAAACACCAAACTCCCTAGTCATGAACATTATTTAGCATGAAACTTCCTGACAGATTAAAACTGTGTGCTGGACCGAGACTCGAACTCGGGACCTTTGCCTTTCGCGGGCAAGTGCTCTACCAAATGAGCTACCCAAGCACCCCCTAAGCTGTGGCTAAGCCATGTCTCCGCAATATCCTTTCTTTCAGGAGTGCTAGTTTTGCAAGGTTCGCAGGAGAGCTTCTGTAAAGTTTGGAAGGTAGGAGACGAGGTACTGGCAGAAGTAAAGCTGCGAGGACGGGGCGTGAGTCGTGCTTCGGTAGCTCAGTTGGTAGAGCACTTGCCCGCGAAAGGCAAAGGTCCCGAGTTCGAGTCTCGGTCCGGCACACAGTTTTAATCTGCCAGGAAGTTTCATATCAGCGCACACTCCGCTGCAGAGTGAAAATCTCATTCTGATTATTTAGCATGTTTGGGATGCGTTGCAACGTGCTGTTTAGAAAAATTCTCCACCCCCTCGTACTCTTACGGATGTATAGACAGCCCTACACGATTCATGGTGTCAATTCCTTCCAGCACTACTTCAGACATTAGTCGAGTCCATGCCACATGGTGTTGCGGCACTTCTGCGTGCTAGCGGGGGCCCTACACGATATTAGGCAGCTACACCGGTTTCTTTGGCTCTTCAGTGTATTTTGTAACAGGTTTATAATGTTGTCATCTCACTGTACACTTCTGTGTCGTCTGCTAGCAGCTTGCCGCGCTGAATTAGACGAGCGATCTAAGGCGCTGCAGTCATGGACTGTGCAGCTTGTCCCGGCGGAGGTTCGAGTCCTCCCTCGGGCATGGGTGTGTGTGTTTGTCCTTAGGATCATTTAGGTTAAGTAGTGTGTAAGCTTAGGGACTGATGACCTTAGCAGTTAAGTCCCATAAGATTTCACACATATTTGAACATTTTTTGCTAGCAGTTTCATAATGTTTTTTTTTTTTTTTTTTTTTTTTTTGGGTAGGGTTTAAGGGCGCTCGACTGCTGAGGTCATTAGCGCCCATCATAATGTTTAAATGTGTGTGAATTCCTAAGGGATCAAACAGCTTAGGTCATCGGTCCCTAGACTTACACACTACTTAAACTAACTTATGCGAAGAACAACACAGACACCCATGCCCGAGGGAGAACTCGAACCTCCGGCAGGAGGGGCAGCTTCATAGAGCAACAGATGTTGCCTATCAAGTCATGTACATTTACATCACGATAGTAGTGGCCTTATCTTACTATCTCAAAGCCAGTTTCTCATTCAAATGAGTAAGAAATAGGCAAAGTTTGGAAATTTTTTTGGGAGAATGAAAAGACATACAAAGAATCTGTTTGAGGATTATTTCAGATTGCTAATAAAAAAGCAAAATGGCACCCGTAATTATGGATTGATCAAGGGCTTGCGAGTTTGAAGTGCGCAGACTGCTTGCTCTGTAGCCCCTCAGGAATCATCTGTAATCAAAAATGGATAACATTAGTCGATACAACATTAAATTTATGGGTGCTTACCCAATCACAAAGAATGTTTGAGGTTTTATCTCTCTCTTTATGGCTTTATAAAAATTGTTAGTGTTAACAAATTTCGTGTATTATAGTTATAAGCTTCCCAAGAAAAGTGTTTACTTTTAGGGTGTCAAAGGTAGAAGTTAATAGGCAGAACTGCTTTTACGTTAAGCTGCACGCTGTTTTGACAAATCGTTTCTCGAGAAAGACCCGTTTAAACTTTAGGAAAAACTTTTGTATTTATTGTTAGTTCAATTTGCATTAATCTGAAGTTATATTTCCAAAATTCATAGTGGTTAATTCAATATGGCGCACAAAAAATTATGTTTTTCCCAATTTTGACAAAAAAGTGTTTTCTTTACTTACTTGCAGTCTGCAATTCAAGGACCGAATATCAACCCTTCCTCGCGTTAAGCACGTGCACACGTTATTCGTCTGCTTTTTCCGCGAATATGTTTGCATCCGTACTGCAAATAAATAATTTTGTGAAAGTTCGTCAAGGCACGACAAGTTTTCTATATGAGCCGTGCGTCTCCGTCTAAGAGCGACCCCCGGTGGCCATGACGCTGCTTCGAGCGATGGACTGTAGAATCTTTTGCAACGCACGGATTAAAAAATCTTTTCGTCAACATTGTAGATACACATACCTTTCAATAAATGTAATAAAAATCAAATTCTCGACCATTTGGAATGAGAACGTGGCCTTATGGTACTGTGGAAGTTAATTCTGTTTCTGATCATGGTCCCAATTAAGGACACCATAGTCAGTTATGTTTGCTGGACAGTCTTGAACCCAGCCATATACTTGTTCGGCTACCTCGTGTATAATTACTATGCGTCTGTACGAAACTGTATTGAGGCTTTAGAAGTTGCGTGTTATAACTTGACAAATTTCGAAAAATTGCGTTTTGCGTGTCTGCTAGTCGCGAATAGTTTTTCTGCCATATCTGCGTCCACGGATTGATTTTCCATGTAGACTCTGCTGCTTATGCTATACTAGTTTATCTTGGATAAGATCTCTGCGCGTGAGGTCAGTCGCCTGACGGCGCGTTTCGGCGCGGGCCCTCCCGTTGCCGGCGCGTCGTAAGGCACGGAAGCTCGCACTGGGGCGTATCGCTTCCAGTCGGGTGTGCCGCGGCAGTCCTCACAGGGGAAGTGACGCGTCTCTCATAGCCTCTCCTTCCCAAGTGGCTCTTTCTGCCTTCCCGTGGTGCCAGATGTTACGCTCGGCATTCTGCCTTGCGACAAAAGGGAGAGCTGCGATCCAACCCGATGCGAAAGCGAAGGGTGCGTGGCACAGGGGGAGCTGTGTCAAGGGACCGAACACCAGTCCCTCTCTGTTCGCAGGGTACAGACCATCAGGTGCTCTGCATGCCGGAGACCTCGTTCCTCGGCGTGGGATCGCGGCGCGACTCGGCAAGGGTGCTTCGCCGCGCTCCTGGGTAACCGGGGCGTCTCCTGCCAAACCCAGGAGGTGGTGACATCGCCTGGGCTAGGTTAGATGGGTCCAGACCGCTGAACGACTGGGTGACCGACCCACCACCTGATTAGGAGTGGATCCTTGGCCGAGAGGTGGAAGCTCGGGCTAGTAAGCGGCGAAGGACGAGAGGTGCATCCGCCTCTCCGGAGTGCGGGGTGCACTTGCCGAGAAGCGTCGGGTAAAATCGACGATGACGGAGCCACCGAAGGGGACCAGTGCGCTGGCAACGGCGTGCTGAACCCTGCAGTTCGAAGAGTGCCCTTGGCCTTGGGGCGAGGCCGGTGGGCGAACTGCAGCAGTCCCCCCCCCCCCCCCCCCCATGCCAGAGGAGCCGGTCCGGGGGTAAGAGACGGGCTCCCAACCTTTTTTCACTCGTCAATCAATATGGCCGAACAAGAGACGAATGATACGAGTGCGACTTCGAGGGCGAGTATGTCTACTGTCCCTACCTCGCAGGAGGAAATGGGACATGATGATGAAAATGTCTATGACAGACACTGTCGCATCAGCAAAATTTTAGATTCCAGCATTAAGAATGGAAAAATAAGCCAGACTGCGGTCCTGGCAATAAAGAACGAACTCGCTGCCTGGGTTATCGCAAACGCGAAGCTTGAGGGGCGTCTCGAAGAGCTGGAAAAAGAAAATGCCAGACTTAGACAACAACCAGTCAAGACATGGGCCGGAGTGGTGGCGCAAACCGCCACGAAGGCTCAAACAACTAAGGAAACAATTGCGAAGATCTCGAAGAAACCAGACACGGCGGTCTTTTTAAGACCTCTGCCTGGTCAGACTATCAAAAAGGTGCAGGAGATCTTCACAACAACAATCGACCCGGCAAGAGACAAAATTAAAATCAATAAGGTAAAAGCCACAAAAAATGTAGTAGTTGTAGATCTTGCCACCGAGGAAGACAGAGACAAAATATTAAATAATTCTAAACTAAACAAGGCTATTAAATGCGAACCACCAAAGAAAAGAAATCCTCTGGTGATATTGTACGATGTACCTGTGGCCCTAACTGAAAGCGACATATATGAAACGATGTACAACCAAAATTTTGATGACACTGATTGGGAAACGTTCAAAAATGAATTCAAGCTGCGCTTCAAGACGGGACCTCGGGAACGAGATGTTGTCCATCACGTCGCCGAGGTCTCCGGCAAAATGTGGCGTAAACTTACCGCTATGGGGAAAATTTATATAGGATTCCATGCAATTAATGTTAAAGACTACGTAGTAGTCCCCCGATGCCACAACTGTGGCGATTTGGACCATGTCCACAAACACTGTGACAGGAAGCAGGCCTGCTCCAGGTGTGGGGCAGAGGACCACACAAGAAAAAATTGTAATAAGAACGCAACCTGCATTCCATGTGCAAAAAGGGGAAGAAAACCCTGTAACACCACTGGTAGGAACTGCCCAACGTATAGGATGCTAGAACAAAGATTAATTTCTCGAATTGACTATGGCTGAGGCCATACCTGAACTCAGGAAGCCAAAAAGGAAATCCCCAAGCAAGAGGCTGAGGGACGCTCTGAGGGCGAACAAATTTAAAGAATTTATTCAAAAACTCACGCAAACACGACCTCTGGTGACAACAATGAAAGACGTTTGCATACAAACTGACCCATGTGAAGAAAACGCTCCCTCTCCTCCCTGCTGGGGACCTAGGTCGAACCAAGAGCATTCTCGACCACGCAGGCATCCTGTACTTGGGAGTTCACAATCTCACTACAAAGAATTACTGACTACTGAACATGTCCAATTTAATGAAGTGAGCAGCCCAAATTCATCCTCTGACTCACCATCCCAGAGAGGATTGGGAATTGATCCCCAAAGAATATACCCCAACCTGGAGCATGCACTGCAACTATCAAGATTAGAGGAGCTGGCAATCCTCACTACCGCACTGAGACATGTGGTACGTGTCGGCCACGAGTATGGTAGAGATGTCACCTTTCCAGTAATGGAGGCTGTGGACAGAATCCAGCTAAAGACAATGAATCTCCCCACCGACTTCGGAGCCCTGCGAGAACTAGTCAAAAAGGTTTTCGAATGAAGAAACGAAAAATTCGATATAGATGAACTATACTATCAATCGGTAATAACTAATGGCAGAGTAGCCCACGACTGGTCCCAAAACTGGCCAGAATCACACATCCATACCTACTTCCCACGTGAGCCAACTAAACGTGGGTCAGATAAACACCCATAATAGTAAACTAGTCTTGCAGGAACTTCGGAAGGTGGTGGAAGAGTCTAGATGTACTCTGTTTACAGGAACCGTGCTCCCAAGCGGGTTGGATCCCATTCATGGCTGCCAACTGGCAAGTAATACATTCTGACATAGAGCCAAAAGCTGCAGTGGTAATTATCAACAAATCAGTAAAAGCCACAGTCATTGCGCAGTTTTCTAGCGAACACTGCAATGTCGTGGAACTGCAAACACCTACAGGAGTGATATACATCTCCAACATATACTTCCAATATGGTAGGGAAATAGACGAGTTCTTGGAGACACTCACACAAGTTGCCACGGCATTGCGGGGACGCAGGATGCTCGTGACGGCGGATATAAATGCAAAGTCCCCCCTATGGTTCAGTGGCACGCACGACGATCGGGGGCTAAAGGCTGAGGAGACAATCATGGCATTGCAACTGGTGGTTGCCAACCAACAAGGGACCCCCCCCCCCCCCCCCAGCTATTCTGGTGGCGGGGGAGAAGGCACAAACATTGATGTTACGTTAGTAACACCAAATCTTATTACAAAAATCGACAACTGGAAAGTGTGGGACAAAGCAACCACCAGTGATCATAACCTAATCACATTTAGTGTTGGGGAAAGGGGGTGCCACTGGGACATTGGGGTGGAGCTGCAGCTCAATTACAACCAGACCAACTGGGACCGTCTCGTGGAAGAGTGCAACATCCCGACATTGCTGGAGGGTGACGAAAACGTGGAAGAGTGCGCCGAAGAACTGGTACAGGCGATCACCAGGGCGGTGCGAGCTGCTGTACCAACCAGGAGGAGAGCCGTTGCGGCCACCCCCACGCCATGGTCGGTCGAATTAGGACAGATGCGCCAGGCTGTGAGGGGGGCAAGGAGGTACTACCAGTGGAGTGTCGTCTGGGGTGAAAAACAAAGATGGCTGCAGATCTATAGAGAATGCAAGGATCAGTTTCAACAGGAGCTTAGGGCAGTCAGGCTCAGAAGCTGGGAAAACTACGTAAAAAGCCAATTGGCTACAGACCCTTGGGGAGTCCCGTACAAACTGGTACGGGAAAAAATAAGATCACCCATGGTGCTATCCACCGTCAGGGACGGGGACCGGATGACGGGCTCGTGGCAGGAAACTGCTGAGGCCCTCCTTCGGGTCCTGTTACCTGACGATGTGGAGGAAAACGATACAGAAGAACAGAAAAGAATAAGGAGTGAAGACCGAAGGGATTATAACAATAATATTAGAACCTACCCCTTCTCTGAGGAGGAGGTTGCTGCCCAGATCAAGGCCCTCAAAAGGGGAAAAGCTCCTGGCCCGGACGGCATTACTGTGGAGGTGGTGCAATTCCTTGCCCCCCAGCTCGTAGCTCCTCTCACTAAGTTATACAACGAGTGCCTGAGACCCGGGAAATTCCCAGCAATATGGAAAAAAGGGTCCATACAAAGATCCTACAGAAATTAAGTCCTACAGACCCATCTGCTTGCTAGACATACTGGGCAAACTTTTTGAGAGGCTACTGGCAAACAGACTGACAGCACACCGCATGCTGTGCGGGATGAGTGACAGGCAATTTGGTTTTCGGTCTGGGCGTTCTGCGTCTGACGCAATCGCCCTGGCCGCCGAGGTCTGTGGCTCCACCCCGCACAAGTATGTCGTCGGCATCATGGTGGACATCAGTGGCGCCTTCGACAACCTGTGGTGGCCCTCACTCATTTCCTGCTTGCGGGAGAAGAACTGCCCAGGGCTACTGTATGGCTGTCTGAGGAGCTATTGTACAGACAGGGAGGTCTGGCTATCGGCCCCTAGCAGCATACTCAGGAAGACTGTGACCAAAGGATGTCCTCAAGGCTCTGTCCTAGGACCTCTCTTTTGGGACATCAATATGGAGCCACTATTGGAAGATCTGAAGAACTGTGACGATGTGCTAGAGGTCATAGCATACGCAGACGACCTCCTCCTGCTGGTCGGCGGCCGTAGCCGCGAGGACTTAGAGCCCAAAGTGGAGAGAGCCTTAACGGTACTTACATCATGGTGTCATAAAACCAAAATGACGATTGCGCCCAGCAAATCAACATATCTACTTCTAAAAGGCCAACTGGTCAGAAACCCTACCGTAAGAATTAATGGGACGCCAGTTCTTCGGCGCCGCGAGGTCCGATACCTAGGTGTAATCATCGATGAGAAGTGGAACTTTGCATCACACATTGATACCGTATCACAAAAATCCTTGGTTTTATTAAACAATCTCATTGGAATTGGTCACAAGCGATTTCACCTTCCACCCAACCTAATCAAATTATACGATAATAGTATCTTGACCTCAATAGTAGGATACGGATCAGGGGTCTGGGCACACAGACTCACGAGGGTCATGCCTGCCATGGCCGTAAGAAGAGTGCAGCGGAACATGCTTCTACGTTCAGCAGGGGCCTACAGGACAACACCTGGGGGAGCGCTTTTAGTGCTAATGGGGATCTGTCCATTGGACATAAAAATTCGTGAGCAGGCCGCCTGGTACTGGGCAAAGAAGGAGAACAGGGACAAAGTTAGGGACATACTTGGGGTTTATGCTGGGGATAAGTACGCCATCAAAAAGAGAGGCATCGAACTATGGCAGGAACAGTGGAACAATGAGGATACGGGACGCAGAACCTATGAGCTGTTACCGAACATAGAGGAAAGGATAAAACTTACATTTTTCACGCCTACAAGAGGAATGCTGCACTTTCTTACTGGACATGGACCATACACAACATATCTATGTCGGTTTGGGAAGCAGGCTACACCAGCGTGTGACTGTGGTGCTGTGCAGGGTACCCCGGAACATGTGGTGTATGAGTGCCACCTCTTCGATGACGTAGCCCATGACCTAAGACCACAGCTGCCAAACAATGACAGCTACCACTTATTAAGGCATGACAACACTTTTAACATCCTAAATAAACTCACTGATGAAATATCCCAAAAAGTCCTTAGGAACTTTTTAAGGGACAATCAGTAAAGGCAAAACTTTTCACCGACTTAGACTTCGTGCACCCTTCCTGTACCGCCGGGTAGGGACTTGGTCAGCCGCTTCACGGCTGGAATCCGCCTTGCCCTGGACTAGGAGGGAGGGGGGTTCATAAACACTGGACTGGAACTCGCACCGATTATGACATATGTAATTTATATTAGATGTAGAACATAGGATAACACCTTAGAATAGACTGCAGCGATACCAAGTTAAGGGCCAGCCCAGTGCCAGGGGCATGCCCACTGGGATTAGCTCAGTGGGCCTGGCCAACACCCAGTAGGTTTATAGTAGCACTGGCACACCTGTAACGCTGCAGGTAGCATGTAGTTTCCTTGTAGATTAAGTAGCTTAGAACCTCATAGCGGTAAGATTAGATTAATAATAATAATAAAATTACCTGTAGTGTAGAAAATTACCTGTAGTGTAGAATAGAAAGCTGCATTTTCTATGTATCATTATTAGGACACACTAATGTAGTCAGGTAGTGGGTTAAACATGTATAATACAATAAATTGAATAAAGATTAAAAAAAATCTCTGCGCCGTGTGGATTGAGGACGCTGTTTCGGCCCGCATGGCTTATAAGTTTGAAGGAGAACAAAGCCGTCATCTTCGTCTTGTTTCGTTCGGCCCTATACTGGAGTCAAGCTGTGCTTTTGCTTGTGTGTGATGTGTTGTGTGTTAATGAACATGGCTGCGTTGAATTACACAGAGAAAAATGTAAAGCGATATATCAGACCAACACACGGTTCGTATTTGTGAAATGATACTGAGAATTGATTACAACATTTCTTGAAGCGTCTACTTGCGAAGACAATGTAATGTTTTTCTATACACTGCCGAGAAAAAATAGTATATCCTTTTAGATATCTCCAATTCACTCAAGATTTATTGTTGCATCAGTGCATATGGACAACAAGCAATGATTACATTTACAGGTAAACAAAACAAGAGGTTCTGAGATACCAGATGCTGAAACACCCGTATTAGTACGTGATGTAGCCTCGACGGGCAGCAGTGTACGCGCTCTCTATGGCACCCAGTAGAACGTACAGATAACGAATACTGTCCAGTTATGTTATTCCATGCCTGCTTCACCTGTTCACGTAGTACTGTAAGAGTCGTTGGCTGACGAGTTGCACTAGTCACTACTCGTCCCATCACATCCCACACGTGCTCGATTGGAGACAAGCCCGGAGATTGTGTTTGCCAGAGAAGTTGCTGCACGTCTTGCAGAGCACGTGGAGTTCCATAGGCAGTGTGTGTGCGAGCATTAGCCTGTTGGAATAATACATCACCTCCCTTTAGCAAGGACGGCAGAAGAACGGGTCTAACAACGTTCTACACGAACCGAACTCTGATTAGCGCTCCATCCAGAAACATTAGAGATGAACGAGAGTTATAGCTTATCGCACCCATACCACAAGGCGTCGGGTGGGGCCAGTGTGTCTCGGACGAATGCACTCTACGAGACAGCGTTTACCAAAGCCACGTCGTACGCACAAACGACTATCACATGCATGCAGACAGAATATGGTTTCATCACTGAAGACCACGACGTGCCCTTGCCTCTTTCAAGGGATTCTCTGACGGCTCCAGTCGAGCTGTGCACGTCGATGCTGTGGCGTGAGTGAGAGACGGGCTAGAGGTTTGCATAACCATAGTCCGCAGCAAGTCGTGTTGACACGTCTGGGCTCACCAGTCTTCTTATCTGTGCTGTGGTAGCTGTACGATCTGCCACTGCTGCCCTTACAGTACCACGATACTGGCGGGCGTCTGTGCTGCGTGGACGTTCAGAACTTTCTACAGGTGTGAGGACGCTCACGTGTCCACTGCTACCAGCATCGTTGCATGACCGACGCAGCACGTCCAACTTGTGTGGTAATTCGCCGTAATGACCATCCCAACACTCGGGAGGCCACAGTTTTATGCTTTCAAACTCGCTCAGTTGGCTGTAGGAAGATAGGCCGTGTATCGCGCCACATTTACCCGCCCGAGCCCGCCTGCAACCGGCGGGTACCTTGTGCTTCCCGCACCGCGGGCAGTCGAGCTCAACTGTGCCGAGATAAGAGCGCGAGCGGCGATACGCAGCCGAGGCTCGCGGTTCTTTTAGGTTCCCTGCCCAGCCCAGAGTGTCAAAAGGGCTTGGTGCAGTAGGGAAACAGACAGAGCTGGGAAGGCGAGAATGACGGGCCACAGGCGACCGGAATAGCTTTCTGAGTCGTCTGCACTCCTCTGAGAATCGTGGAAGTTTGAGATACTAGGAAGAGGATGTTCCAAGCCTTTATAAAGAAAAATAACTCGTAACGTTGTAAGAGGTCCATGACTAAGGAATTTATTGGTTCAAATGGTTCAAATGGCTCTGAGCACTATGGGACTTAACATCTGTGGTCATCAGTCCCCTAGAACTTAGAACTACTTAAACTTAACCAACCTAAGGACGTCACACACATCCATGCCCGAGGCAGGATTCGAACCTGCGACCGTAGCAGTCGCGCGGTTCCGGACTGAAGCGCCTAGAACCGCTTGGCCACCGCGCCGGAAAGGAATTTATTGCTAGCGCACTCGAGCAGATGTGATTTCAATGGATTGCTCACGCGCTGCCTGCGATATGTAAGCTATAAGAGAATCGCAGACCAGAGAGCAGTGCCGCCAGCAGTAGTAGTTGTAGCTCCGGCAGTAGGAGTCAGTAGTAGTAGCTAGCAGTCGGGTGTATGGAGTTGGCGGGAGCGGTCGTGGGGAGCGATGGCGGTGCCTGAGCGATGTAGTATAAGGTAAAAGCAACCGCGCGCATAGATAGTTTGTTACAACTAAATTTTTACTATTGTTATATGAAGTCCCATGTAAATGTTTAAAAAAATCTTTTAATGATAATCTTTTTTATAAAATTAACTTTCTGACAATCATTCATCTGAATTTAAAGAATTTACTAATTTCTGCAATCCATGGTCATCCCGATTATCGTAATAAATAATCAGTTGTTTCTTTTTATACATGACAAATTTTGCGGCCAGCACGGCACTGGGCTGTGCCAGGAAAATTTCTTATAGGAGCAGATATATTCGCGTTATCCGGCGACTTCATTGAGGTAAGAATTTTCAATTTATTCAGAAAGATCTGTCAGGGCCATGACGCAGCACTGCTCACGTCCAAATTTACCATTTTGGATTCGCAGTCAGTTAATTATTGAAAGGTTATATATGAGTCACATTTTTTATTTGGGGGGTTAGTCACGTTGTTGTTGCGAGGTTAAGGAATAATAAACTGTTGGGAGGTTGCACTGAATGTGAATGCTATAATAATTTTTACTGTTGGGAGGTTACAACGTAAAGTAATGAACGCAACATAGTAATGCGTAATTCAGTAATGAACGTATCACAAGCAAATTTTTTTATGGAAGTAATCCTTTCCTTTTACCGCTTCTTTCTCAGGTCTCCACATTTCTGAGCTCTTTTGTGAATCTTGGTCTCACATTTTGTAGTTAAGCTTTTATTACACTTTGATCCACAGTTTTATATCGTCTAGAAATTTTTCAACTATCTGTCTGTACACCCTACTTTTTATACACTTCTTCATGAAACGTTCCTGGGTGATTTTCCACAAACAACGTCTTTTACGGTACAATTTTGTAAGCTTTCGATGTTTTTGTACCCTGCCTGCAAGGCGGCGCGTGGGTCTGCTCCTGTGATCTGCAATATAGGACGAATGAAGGAATCGAGTAGGAGCAGATGACGTAAAGCACTTCGGTGCTGCAAGTAAAGTTAAAGCACCTTTACTGGTGTATAAACACATAAAAACATATTACTTAACTTTTGGTACAGATGAGCACGTAGGTGCGAAGCCGTTCATGTATCAAAGCTAACAGTTACTAGAAGTTACAAAGGCAAAGTCTGTAATGGCTGTCCCCCCTACAAGTAGAAGCTAAGTTGCTAGGTCGTCTGCTCTTGATCAACTGGGCAGAAAGTAGAGCCGCGCTGGTTGAGCTCCACAGCGTCGGCTGGAGGACGCTGTGGTCGGCGTAGTTCGTCCGCTCTCGTAGTGCCAACCTACGAGCGTGCATCTACGCTGTGGCATCGGAACTATCGATACCACAGATGTGGTCAGTGGTGTGCTCTTTGACCATACTGAAAGCAACTAGAACTTGCTCTCACGTGCAGGAAAACTCGTGGACTCCGTTGCGACACTTGAGTAACAGCAAAGGTTGTCGTAATAGTCAGATCAATAGTAGTGGCAACCTTCTGGCGTCAGCAAAATCCATTGTCCTGGAGAAGTGTGTAACAACGTACACAAGAGATCTGTGCTTCTTCATCAAAGGGGCGGGAGAAGGCTTTCCAGATCTTGAAACAGAAGCACAGTACCCTACTGCCAGTGCTTCCTCACCCACCAACAATTTCTCGCCATGGAAGAGAAATAGCAGACGAATACCGTGCGGCTGTGGTCCGCCAAGTGTTGCAGGATACGGAGGATGGGGCCTGTGCATGCACAACTGACACGCCGACAGACGCGTACACTAAAAGGCATTACTTCACTCTTATTACGCATTCAATATCGACAGAATTGCAGTGCTACAATAGTGTTCCGTTTGTTTCATAGTTGCTGTTTGTAGGAAAAAAGTGCTACAAATGTACGGGACTAAATTATAACTAACATAAAAGAGTTAGGGATATTTGCAAGCCATCTCCTGGATGTTGCGTTCGTTACCTGTCAGGGGGCATATGTGTGAAAGTCTCTAGAGAACTGTTGCCGCTTTCCATACAATCACCACTCTTTCAGCACTGCTCTAAAATGGTTCCAGGAATATTGTCATAATCTTCACCCATAGTTGGAATAAACGAAACCTGCCGTAACTTATTTATAAACGAGTGACCGTGTAGAAGACCCACGATTGTAGTTTACCGGAAGCAGCACTTTGAGCCTCACTGGAATACTTTCTGTGTCATGCTAAAATCCGTGTTTATGCAGCATGATTAAATTGGTGAAGTTTTACACGAATTCGGGAAAAACACTTGCTTGGGAACTGGGATTTCCAGGTAGCTGACAAATTAATTTATTTTCTAGAAGTATTTTAAGGGGATGGCTAGTTTATGGAAGCTGGCAGTGATTCGACGCTGCAGTTGTAATTAGTGGGGGGCGACCTTTAATAAAACTGCATCTTAAGGTAAAGTTTCTTCCATGCACATAACAATAAGCTGATTTTACAATTACAAGCAACGGTGGAAATTTAAGTATCTCTCTTGTTCCTGATGTTAGAGTAATCAGTCATTTTAATGTAACACCAGAGGTTAAGTACTGTGTCGGTAAACACTGTGCGAAGTAAGAAACTGCTTGCATACGGGCCGCAGAGATTTCGTTCTGCGCCCGCAACGGTGTGGTGTTTGTCGGGCACGCGACGCGACGTGACGAACAGCCTAGCAGCACGGGTGCCCAGGCGGACTCGGGTTCTGGCGGAGCACCACTCGGCACGGCGGGCCCCGGTACGACTCACCCAGCGGACCGGGCAGCGCGAGCCAAGGTTCGCCCGGTAGCCATGGCTGAGGTCCCGGGCGTGCCGCTCAGGCTCGATGCACGCCTCAGGTAGGAAGCATGAGTGGATCTCCTTGGCGTGGTTGCCTGGTTGCTTCACACGTTTACACGACCATAAGCCTTCTGGCTGTGAGCATTTCCTATTAAAGAGTGCATACAGATGCCACTCTGGTAGCTACGCCATTACGCGGATTGTCGGCTGACGACGTTGGAACCAAAGTCAGTACATCTGCCATCCCCCAGGTGGCATGTCCCGTCATCGACTCAAAATCGACATCGTCTTTCCAGGTGTACTAATATTTTCTCGGGCAGTGTGTATACGAATTTGTAAAAGTAAGCCGGCCGGTGTGGCCGAGCAGTTCTAGACGCTTCAGTCTGGAACCGCTCGGCCGCTACGGTCGCAGGTTCGAATCCTGCCTCTGGCATGGATGTGTGTGATGTCCTTAGGTTAGTTAGGTTTAAGTAGTTCTAAGTTCTAGGCGACTGATGACCGCAGAAGTTAAGTCCCATAGTGCTCAGAGCCATTTGAACTATTTGTAAAAGTAATATTCCATGCTTACTGAAGCAGAATGTATAGTGGAGTGATACTCATGGTTATGGTTAATATGGGGCAATTTCCATTTTGTTTTCGTGCTGTATTCGATTGTAATCGAGTTTAGCAAATTTTCGTGCTGTATTCGATTGTAATGGAGTTTAGCAAGCCGATATTCATTCACCGAAGGCTTTTTACGTTTTGTATTTTTCATGACTATCCTGAAAAGCAGCTCTTTTAATATTTACCTTATTGTTCTATGTAAAACAGCTGTATTCTTTGGGATTTAATAAGCACGACCCAAAAGAAAATACAACATCTTCATTTAAATTTCTTTCGTGTCATAATTTTTATTAAATGAAATATACGGTTCACGATGGTGGGATTGAGTAACCATAAGGTCTTGCACTAATACCCTGCACGGAAAAAATAAGAGAAATGATCTAGTGAATGCAGCTCGGACACTAGTGCAATGATAACCGTACTCATTGTACAGACAGAAAGCGCTTCTATTACTTTAATAATTCTGTTTTCAGATTCCAGAAAGTAAGTTTAAGTGGAGAATCCCAGACTAGCACTTGTTCGCCGTACTAATACAACGTTATGTGGGGACGAGGTATTACTAGATACGAACACTGAAGCCCCATAAGCCAGAACTGAACCCGCAGTTGCGATTCCTGTCTTTCCTACTAGGCGTAATCTGGATGATGTTTTGGGGTACAGGGATAGATTCAGAAACTATAAATTTTCTCAGTTAACTATTGTAAACCATTCCAGACGTCAAAGAATGTCTGTTGTGCTAAGTATGTGTGTTTGTATCGAATCACACCTGATGGGGATTCAGATCACGTAATAATATTATTTGTTTGAGATTTATTCACTTAGTAAAAAGGCGTCGTTAATCATCGAAATTTTATGTTGAACGTATTGACCACTACTACTAGAAACGTATTTTGCAAATACCGTACAGCTTTCTGGTAGTTAGAAAACATAGTGCCAATCCGTGCTCTGCTATCTTCTATCTCAGGAGAGAAGAGAGGCAAGCTGCATTTAATACGATCGATATTGTTGCCTGCGAAGGAAATGTTAGATGTGAACATATATATTTCGCAATTCTAGAAGAGTTAGAAGTCACTTCAAGATCTAACTTCACTTCGTCGCAATCAGTTTGGTTGCTGTATCTTCTGTGCACTGACTACAGCCTACGGAGTGCGGCGGAGGTATCTGAGCAAACAGGGAAACTACTCCCGCCCAACAAACTGCATCACCCACGCTTACACATAAATATTACCTATTGAAACAACTACAGATGTCCACACACAAATACTCAATTCTCATGTTACTGCTGTGCAAATAGTCCTTGCCTGCTTTCGTGTTCCGTTCAGGGACTATGTCCAAATCGGTGAATACGATTATCTTCTTCCCGGCGTAGACACAATTCCGTGACGATGTCCTACGTTGCCGCTGGACAGCTAATGCCACGTTGGAGTTGTCACTGGTGAGCGTAGCGTTTCCTTTTGCCAACAGATAACTGCTCCTCGGCAGGTGAGCTACGTTGGAACTTCTGGTCTCAGTGGAACTAAAAATGCCCGTGAAGCTGCGGAACGCGGCTAATGTCCTAGTCTGTGCAGAGTTATGAAATTGCGCATTGCTTGTTACACCTGATTCCTGACATGCAGCGTATTTCCTGTTATACCGGAGATCTCTGGTGAAGGCCCTCGAATTCCTAGCGGTCTCGCTCCCCCTGGCGAATAGGCTGTACCGTGCAACTTGCGTTGCTAGAGGGAAGGCTGGCCTACAGTGGAGTTGCGATCACGCGACTCGCGGTCACAACACTTTTTGCATCGCTCTTGCATCCGTTCATGTTGACTGGAACGACCTAAGCTTTTTCTAGACAAGTGGCACGCTCTGTTGGTGCACTGACGTACGATAAAGTGATGCCAGAAGTGGAGCTAGTTCCTACGCGTGTTTGCCAACAACATGTCCTCTGGACTTTCTTCCATTTATCTCACCTGTTTTTCAAGTCCTCACTTACTTATGTATCTTCTATTTCGCATCCGGCAACTGGACAGCGTAGTAACTGGCTGGGGCGGTTCAGGAAGACATAGTTTAGTATTTCGAGGCTCATTTTATCTGCTTCCATTTTGGCTCAGACATGGTCGTTGAATAACCGGCCGCTGTGGCCGAGCAGTTCTAGGCGCTTCAGTCCGGAACCGCGCTGCTGCTGCTGCTGCTGTCGCAGGTTCGAATCCTGCCTCGGGCATGGGTGTGTGTGATGTCCTTAGATTAGTTAGGTTTAAGTAGTTTAGGGGACTGATGGCCTCAGATGTTAAGTCCCATAGTGCTTGGAGCCAACTGAATGGTAGTCGAATATTTGTACAAATGACTTAAATAATTAATTAACTTTGCGTAGTGTCAGAATCTTCTCTTTTTTTAGCAGCTAAACATATTTGATCCTGATTTACATGAACGGTTCTCCCCAAGCTATCTAAGTGGTTGCTTTCACTTCCTTGAGATTTTTTTCAAGAATTCGGGTTTATTTTTAGCAGCTTACTAGTATTGCTGTTGAAATGACTGAGGATCCTTCCCATCTTTCACTGTTTTACAGGGACCGAATAATCTAACACGCGATCTACAATACATCTGGATTTCTGCCAGAAATCCTCCAGTTTCTCGTCTCCAGACCTAAATATTTGCCTGATCAATGATCAGGTAGTTCCTAATCGTTTTTCCCATTGGCGCATCTTAAGCATAATCAATGATTAATTGCGTTATGACAACTTTATAGCCATTTCCTATCACTATGCTCACTGAATTGAAATGTTCGCCCCGTTCATGCTGTTGAGTATCTTAAATTCAGCATCGCATCGTCATCGTCCTCATCATCATCATCATCATCATCATTCTATTCCAGCAAATGCAAAACGTTTCCATCGCGGCTAGGCCTGTGATCTAAATTAAGTTCGGCCACACGTATAGTACAACGTCGCTATATTCTATGTCCCTGTCTTCCTTTTTAACATGTGCGTTTCCCAGACAGTACATGGCAGATCAAGTCCTATCACTGTGGCATGAACGGGGGCATTCAGTTATGTTTCCATGCTTTTTCCGGAGTATGTTATCAGTCCCACAGCTGATGTGTAGGAATGACGGTAACATCCGTATAGTATTTTAGGTCCACCTTGGGCTCTCAGTATCGTCAATACTGTCTCACAAACTGCTATGTATATCTCATGATAGGTTTAACAGTTCTTCCTGGCAAGAAATACACCTTGATCATTGGTGTCCAGTGTGTATTTTCAGTAAACATTGCTTTCTGAGTTATGTATTTCACAGTTATTTATGTCTGGTTACAACCTATTTTCTGTTCCAGGTAGTACACGTGTGTTTTTACTGCAACGGGTGGGGGTAACGCTGGGACTTTTCTCTGAAAAGTCAGGTAGTTACTCAATATTAGCTTTAAATTCTCTTTTTCTGCACTGCAATGATGTTTATTTGCTTTCATGACAACCACAGGTGAATCGCATTGAAACTTAACTTGTGAAAGTTAGTTCGTCAGGTGAGACTTAACTGTTGCTTATTCAATTTTACTCTTACTGCGAGAGAGACAGGTGGACTTGTTTGTTTGATAATTGCGTACGAAATAGAGCCTCTGGCGTAGATTCGTTATGTTTTCAAATAGATTTTACAGGGACACCGTCTGAATGAATCCTATCATTAAACTGTACATTAACCTCAACGAAATCAAAGACTTATTAATTAGTAAATAGGCCACAGTTCAGGAAAATGATCATATCTTCATTGGCACTGATAATTCCTTACTTAGTTCTCGAAGAGAACTAGTTTGGGAAATGGGTCAAAGATAGCCTGACAGTCAAACATGTGTTCAAGGTCGATGTAGAAGAGGCCCGACAGGAATTGATTAAGTAGCGGTTGAGTTGTTAACAACAAGAGTACCTTTCACTACACATTTATTCTTGGATTAAGATTTTTAAAAAATGAGCAAGCATATTGTTAAGAATTTTGAACTATCAGGGAGTGTTGATACTGAAAACCATTGGGATAACGCACGGACCAACTGCATGACTGATTTTGTCATGTGGAAATTGAGAGTACAGTGGAATACAACGATTACACACGCACACATCCAGACTACCTATTCAACACAGAGAAAGAAGTTACTCATAAATTCAAGAAAGACCCAGTATCTAAAATGCGTTAGAGAGAAACTATGCTCGATGGTTGAGTACTCGGGTACAAAATTACACAGAAATTCACAGTAAAAATTACGCTGAATTACAGTTACGGCACGAGAAGAGAAATTACGTTCTGTGAACAATTCTTCCTAAGATGGGAGCAAACGTAAATTAATGGTAGGCATGTGGCTATCCACTAAAAAAGAAACATCGAACTATAACAGAAACTATAAGAATCACAACAAAGAAAGATCACGAAACCAAGCGCACGAGGATTTATTTAAAATCGAAAACTGGTTCATTGTTGAGTGTAGAATACCGCGAACACCATCTCCCAGACACGCGGTAACGGGTATGCAAAGTACACACGATGAAAGTCACTCAAATCTCCACAGAACTCAGCGGGATTTTACTATGACCACCGGCATGCTACATACACATGCAATGCTCATAACCAGTTACACGACTGATTACGAAAACTAACTAGTCATACACGCCCGAGGCCCCTTGCACCCCTTTCGTAAAGTTATAGACCACTACTAACACCCCAATAAATTCCGAAACTCCTGAATTACTATCAATTCCTACATATGCAATGGATTCCGAGCTGGTCTGTAATATCTGAAACTAACAAACATTATTTAGAGATTCAGTTAAGCTGGACTTACAGATTCACAAAATTATTAACACTAAGGACCAAAACAAGTTGTTCTCTCTCCAACGATTCCCAGGCCAGTGAAGCTACTCGCTCCCTCCCCAGTGTCCTCTGGCAGACCAGAAGCCTGCACAGACTGTATGCGCGTTCTACCTGCGCCAATTTTAACAAAGCGACGGACGGGATTGCCTCTTGCCAGTAAAATGCTTGGCTGCGTTGACGTTTCGGACCGGAAACCGGAATCGCTTGAGTAGCTGTTGTAAACGCCTGGTTGCAACGAGAAATGAACAGTTGAGGCGGAACTCTACGCTCGAGTGGAATATTATTGTACATTCGTGGCTACAAAATTCGTGTACTTTTCCTCATTTTTATCCCTCAGTTATACACAGGCACTATAGAAATTAGCGAGTGTACTAAAATGACTAATTGCGGTCAAAAGGAAAAATATGGTGCTAATTGCGTTTCAGTTGTACTTAAGAACTTTCACCTGACAGAAAGAAGGCGTGTGATTGCTATTTTTATAACACGTGTGTAGTAGTTGATTCAAAATTGAACAGTAGTCAGCATTTGTTGTAACGTACGTGGTCAAGTTAATTATCGATGTTCATTAAATACTAAGAAATGTATTACGGAACTGGAGAATTTATCGCAAAATTAATATAAGACCAAACCATAAGCTACTAACACATTAGGGATTACTATAAACACATTTATGCAGGTATTTTAAATGTACTTATTACTCTACGCCTATAAATTACTTTGGCGTTGTATAATTATGTGTCTAGATCAAGTAAACAAGTTTCAAATTTCAAAAACACTTCTCTGTTAGCATTTGGTCTGTGACACGAAACTTCCATTTTTTTCTAGGCGCCTGTATCAGTACTAGCGGTAGTTCGTTGACATTTTCATCTCAGCGAAGTTAAGGTATGAAGATTTATGCAGTCTAAAAGCGAAATATGGATTATTACCATGCGGAGGTTCATGTACGTGTACATCACGTCTTTGTGATATTGACTGACACAACTTTTGTTTGCATTTGGAGTAAGGTATTTTTTTGCGTACAATGGTAATAAAATAAATGTTGTAAATCACTGAGAAGGATGGAGTGTATGATTCAGTCACATATTCAATATTCTTTTGATAGCTCTGGTTGTTTCCTATTACTACAGGAACACAATTACTGTACTTCAGGGTTTCCACAGAGGCTTATACAAAGAAGAACATTTTAACAGAAGAAAGTCTATCATATCGATGTGAATATCAGATCAGGAACTCAGTTGATTTCATACGTCGTTTGGAGCGACTGGGATTGCTCTGACATTTTAGGAAGTTTTGATGTGGTCTCTCTCCTCACTCGTGTTCCTCTGCCTGATTCGTTGCGGTTATTTGAGGTTAGGTTTGGTGCCGAATTAACTAATCTCTTTCGGCTTGTGTTGACATCCACCTAAGTTTTATTCAATGACCAGTATTACGAACAGAGAGATGGAGTTGCGATGGGTAGTCCGTTGTCTCCTGTGATCGCAAATTTGTTTATGGAAGATTTCGAGGAACGTGCATTGGAGTCGGCGTCTTTGAAACTCACCTGTTTCTTCAGATGCGTTGATGATACCTTTGTTGTTTGGTCTCATGGTAAGGAGAATCTGAATGCCTTTCGAGAACATCTGAACTCGATCCACCCGAACATTATTTTTACTATAGAGGTGGAAGTGAATGGTTGCCTTCCATTTCTTGACGTTTTGGTTAGGAGGAAGGATGATGCATCATTGGGACATGCAGTTTACAGGAAACGTACTCACACCGACTTGTATTTACAGGCTAATAGTTGTCACCGTCCGGCTCAGCGTGAAGGGGAACTTCGTACCTTGGTAAACAGGGCACTTGTCATTTCCGACACAGAGACTTTTCCAGCTGAACTGGCCCATCTTGAAGCTACATTTCGTCCAAATAGTTACAGTGAAAGACAGATTGAACGTGCGTTGCGCTATTGACCAACTGTGCATCGGGTGGCTGATGATAATACTGGGTCGACACCTACGTCTACTGCCTTTTTGCCTCACGTAGGAAGCACTTGCAACAAGATCGGTCGTATTTTATGGACATACGATGTGAAATGTATTTTCCGACCTCCATCTAAAATTAAAGTGTTTTTGGGTTCCGTTAAAGGTGATCTTGGTTTGCGTAAGGCGGGTGTATATAGCATTCCCTGTAGCTGTGGCATGGCATGGCATATATTGATCAAACTATCAGGACCGTGGCGGACCGATGTACTGAGCATAAACGGCACACACGATTACAGCAGCCAAGTAGATCTGCTATTGCCGAACATTGCTTGGATACTGGTCACCCTATATTATACAACAACACCGAGGTATTGACATGCACGTCCAGCTATTGGGGCAGTGTTATTAAGGATGTAGTTGAGATTAGTTTAGGGAGCAACCTTGTAAACAGGGATGGAGGTTTTTGTTTAAACTCTGTTTGGAATCCTGCTCTCTCCCTTGTCAAAAGACAGAGGGACAAAGTCAATGTTACCTCACCTACTAGTTCGTAGTCTCACTATAGATTTCTCTGACTTGTCATCTTTGGTGGCACTAGTGTTCAGTGTGTGTGTTATCTTTCCTGCATTAGTCCAAGAACCATGGTTTTAAATTTGCCTGTACATCGCCTGTCCGTTCCAGTTTGCCTTGAAAATGGCGGGGTGTACTCCCGCCGAAATATCGGCGGTCGCTGTTAATATTACGTAGCTAAATTCCCGTAAGTTGTTTGAAAATCATCGAGTGTAGTTGATGTATCCTTGTACACTGCGTCTTTTGGATTTCCCCTCAGAAAAGAAGTCTAGAGGCGTCAAATCCGGGGAACGGGCTGGCCAAGGTTGAGATCCTCTGAGCGAGTCTAATGATTTGGAAACAATTCGTTAAGGCATGCTGTAATACTTCGGGCCTCTGAGTTGGACAGCTATTATTTTGGCACCACAGCTTCCTCCTTGTTTGGAGAGGAACGTCTTCTAGCACCCGTAGAAGAAGGCCTGTTAGGAGGCTATATGGGCCCATCACTAAGCAAAGTAAATGATATATCTGGAGTATCCTGTCTTCATGACCACGTACAGAAGTTAACCGATTCTCATAATCGTTTCGATGCAATTCTTGTTCGGGAGTGTTGTGATAGGGTGGAACATGTGTCTTTGGAAAATGTATAGGACACTTGCCTGACTTATGTCACTTTCTTGTGCGATTGCGTGGGAACTAATGTGCGAATCAACTGCAACAGCAGCAAGAACATGAATCTCCCTCTCTTCTGTCGTCACATGTTTCCTTCTGTTACGTTGTCTAGGTGTTACACTACCACTTTCACATAACTGCTTGAAGAGGTTGATAAATAATTGCCGAGACCGTTGACGTATATTGGAATATGTTGCCGCACACACCGTACAAGAACGAAATGCATTATTCGTACAGTCTCCAAACACCATAAGCATGTCAGCTTTCTCTGCATTGGTTCACTCACGACATACTGCTTGGACTGTCACACACTAACTGGCTAGCAAGTCGTACTGCACTCTAGGAACACACAAGCACACTGTAAGGAAACATAACAACATCGTACCTAGCAACGACGCAGGTTGAATGGCACAATCAAGTGTCGGTGTGGAAATGTTCAAAATACGATATCTCGTAAATGACTCACGCTAGAATCCTGCAACAAACACCATTGTCCTTCTATTTTACCCAACTTTTAGTTAGTTAATGTCAATAGGCATTGTTCAATTGGAAAAAGTGTATGACTGCACAAAAATACACTTTCTAAGCCGGCCGGTGTGGTCGAAAGGTTCTAGGCCCTACAGTCTGGAACCGCGCGACCGCTACGGTCGCAGGTTCGAATCCTGCCTCGGGCACGGATGTGTATGATGTCCTTAGGTTAGTTAGGTTTAAGTAGTTCTAAGTTCTAGGAGACTGATGAGCTCAGAAGTTAAGTCCCATTGTGCTCAGAGCCATTTTGAACACTTTCTAAGTATTATTACAATTTGTCAACAAAATTCTTCTGGGTTCGAGGCCTTATTGTCAACTATAAAATTCCGACGTTCGGCAGTTAGCAGTACACCCTGAGGAAGGCGTCTTGCAATAGTCGCCGAAACGTCGGAATTTTAAGTTGACAATGCGGACTCAAAACCAGAAGAATTTTGTTGACTGTCACAACGGCTGTGGAAGCCTACCTTTACATTAATAGAATTTGTTTATTGGTTAACAATAGGAACCCATGACTACCAATCCATTCTGAGAAAACTGCTAATCAATAACACTTTCCATTTCCGCAATATTTGCGGGGCAAGTTTTAGGTGATTTATTCTGTATATCAGCCGAGTGTGTGCCTTATATGTCGGTTGAGATCTAGGTGTATGACCAGCCGTTTGACTGAGTTCAGCTATTAACTCACTGTTATTTAAAATATTAACTCACTGTTATTGTAAATAAACTCACTGTTATTTAAAATATGGATGTCACATGAAAAAACAATTAAGAGACGTACTTTCTGTCCCTCTTAAATTATGAGGTCATATATAGGAGTGATTTGGCAGCAGCTGAGCGAGTTTTCAGCGTATAAAAAAAGGTCATTAGAGTCATAAAGGATGTAAACCTAGAAACTCCTGTAAGCTCCTGTTTAAGAGTTTAGGTATTTTACTTTTTCCGTATATTTACATTATGGAGACTCTCGTTTTTAAAAACTAACGTAATGGGCAAGGAGTAGAAGACTATTTAAACAGTGGCAATGATCACCATAATAATGTTATTTTTGTTGCAGTCTTCAGTCCAAAGACTGGTTTCATTTAGCTTTCCACACTACTCTATTCAGGGCAAGCCACTCCGACTCCGAATAACTATTGCAATCTGCAATCTGCATCGTATTCGCCTCTTTAACAGCATATACTATATAAAAATAAGTAAATTTCAGCAGCGAATATAACGACGGAAATGAAAGAACAAAGAAGGGAAACGAAATGAGAATAAGCAAGCGATACAGGAGCACGCAAGTGTAGCACACGGCTTAATAACAACTTTCATGCGCAACCAGGTGTTTTCTGAAGTCCGGTGGGTATGGTCACGTGATGTCAATTTCTGTTCCGAAACGTCGGCGCAGACAACCGTTTCACTTGCGCGAGACACTCCCAGCGACGGACCATTGGTCGCTGGTGTATCTCTGACCCAGAACAGTTTCCCTTAGCTTTACAGAAAGGCTGGCTATGCTGTCCCTACAGTCAGAGAAATCTACCCCAAGGCGAAAGACACATGAACGTAAAAATAAGCAGACGACATGTGCGCTTCCAAGCAGACCACAATATGATGGTATGTGGGAAAACACAGGGCGACGACGCAAATACATGATGATTGCTTTACCGCTTCAGTTAAACGCTTACTATGTATATAATTAATATGGAAAACAATTTGTATATGAGATACACTTCAGTGGTGGTAATATAATGTTGTTGAAACAGAACGAGACCTGAGTAGAAAAGATCAAACAAGTAAAATACGCGTAATGTTGATTTTATTAGTAACCGCTGCTTACACGATTTCTTCAATTTGAGGACCGGAGATGCCGACGAGATGCTGCATCCGCAAAATAACGTGATCAGTAGTTGCTTGCAGCATTTCCGGTGGAATGTGAGCAACGTGTTCCTGTATATTGGCCTTTAGATCAGGTAGAGATCGAACGTGTCCCTGGTATCGCAGTTCTGTGTATTCATTTCACCCTGTAGTGTAAAATTTGCCTCGTTACTCCCTAGAATACTGGCTGACCACATTTCATCGACTTCGATCCATGCCAGAAACCGACGAGAATCGTGAGGTTTCAGTTGCTGCACCGTCTGGGTCATGGACGGGTACCGGTGCAAAATAGACGACAAAAGATTCCGTACTTATGACCGTGGGATGGGCAATTCTCGTCACACTGCACGACCACTAGCACTGCCGGGGCCACGTGCTGCCTGGTCAGTTACAGCAACATCAAGCTCGTCAGTAGGACGCCTCCCTCTTCCAGGCGCAACGTAAAGCTCAACCGCGTATTCGAGTTTCAACATCATCTTCTTTTAGCCTTTAATGATGTCACATGTCTACTCACTTTTCAGTCGGCGATACTCTCTCAGTGGCGCACTGTAATTGCTGCCGTTCACATAAAACAGTTTCACTAACAGCGCATGGTCTCTCTTCACGATGGTCATATTGTCCACTCACGTCTTGACTTGTCAAATGAAAGCGTGGATGTCATACCGTGATACAGACAGTGTACACCGCCAGCTTTGCACCTGGTGGAGAAAACTGAATTTTTTTTCTGCAGTGTAAATCGGTTCCGCATCAACGCATTAACTTATATACTAAGTTTCGCTGCCATACAATAGTAATCACAACTCACACTTTACCTCCGTAGCATCTGCACTTTAACTATAACCGCCCAGTACTTCCACGACTGCCACAATCCTAGCAACCAGGTTCATGTGAGTGTCCATCGGTGTCTGGTAAACTGGGCTATTTAGATGCTCTAGAAGTAGCAGTCTGTTGATATCGTATCTATTGACCGTGCGGATCGTGAAATACGAACACGCCCACGAATCCGTTGTCGTCCAAACTGAGCATCGGGTACAAAATGTTCGTTTCTGTGAGGTCCGTTTAGGTGACTTGACAGGTTTTTTCAGAGTTTTGAAGGTATTGTCACAGAATCAAAGGTTGTTGTTGTTGTTGTCTTCAGTTCTGACACTGGTTTGATGCAGCTCTCCATGCTACTCTATCCTGTGCAAGCCTCTTCATCTCCCAGTACCTACTGCAGCCTACATCCTTCTGAATCTGCTTAGTGTATTCATCTCTTGGTCTCCCTCTACGAATTTTACCCTCCACGCTGCCCTCCAGTACTAAATTGGTGATCCCTTGATGCCTCAGAACATGTCCTACCAACCGATCCCTTCTTCTTGTCAAGTTGTGCCACAAGCTTCTCTTCTCCCCAATCCTATTCAATACCTCCTCATTAGTTATGTGATCTACCCATCTAATCTTCAGCATTCTTCTGTAGCACCACATTTCGAAAGCGTCTATTCTCTTCTTGTCTAAACTATTTATCGTCCATGTTTCACTTCCATACATGATTACACTTCATACAAATACTTTCAGAAACGACTTCCTAACACTTAAATCAATACTTGATGTTAACAAATTTCTCTTCTTCAGATACGCTTTCCTTGCCATTGCCAGTCTACATTTTATATCCTCTCTACTTCGACCATCATCAGTTATTTTACTCCCCAAATAGCAAAACTCCTTTACTACTTTAAGTGTCTCATTTCCTAATCTAATTCCCTCAGCATCACCCGACTTAATTCGACTACATTCCATTATCCTCGTTTTGCTTTTGTTGATGTGCATCTTATACCTTCAAAGGTAACGGAGGTAAAAGACCTAATGCATGATAAATATGTGATTACTCTGTATCGAGTTACCACAGACTGTGTGTTCCGTATGAGAAAATAGTCGGGAAATATCCCTGAAATACCTCCGACAGTTTGTAACTGTAGCATGTTAACTATAAAAATATTGCCGAGACACACGAAACTAACGGATATGGAAATGCCGCGTGGCTAGGGCCTCCCGTCGGGTAGATCTTCCGCCTGGTGCAAGTCTTTCAAGTTGACGCCACTTCGGCGACTTGCGTGACGATGGGGGTGAAATGATGATGATCATGATTATGACAGCACAACACCCAGTCCCTAGCGGAGAAAATCTCCGACCCAACCGGAAATCGAACCCGGGCTGTTAGGTAAGACATTCTGCCGCTCTGAGCACTCAGCAACCAGGGGCGGACACAAAACTAATAGTAATGAGTTTTCATATAACTGTGAACATTGTCTTCTACTTGTCCTAATTTTAATTTGAGCAAAGCATATTCTGAGAAGCAGGTAGGCACTGCTCGACATCGAAGTCTGGAGTATCGCACTCAGTGTTCGGGTTGATCTGGAGAGGTAGAATTTGTAATGTCTGTTGGGTCGGTCAAGGGGTGAATGCCAAGGAAGGGGTGGGTACTGAAACAGAGAGCGAAATAACGAAAACGTATGTGATATGTATTGCACGATAGTTTACTTCAGTTCAGCAAGTCCAATTGTAGTTCAACAGCTGAAACAGGTCTATTGGGAGTCTGTTAGTGCATTTCTGGAATTTATTCATACATTGGATGTATCAAACGCTAAGTGACATTATTTATTATTCGAGCGTAGTCTTTCGTTAGAGTAGTTGCGTCTCTGGAAGATGTGTTTGTTTTGTCATCGCTGCTTGGCAGTGAGGAGCGCGGGAGTTCTATCGTTAAAGAAGTAGGGAGAAAGACGCCGAGCAAAGGACTCGTGGTAATGTAGACATAAAGTTAAGTCCATCCGTATGTGCATTTGAATATTGTGAAACAGGGAAGAAGGATTTGGTTGGTGATATGGAATGAAAAGAGTGTGAAGAGGAATTAAGGTAATATTTTTATTTATTGGCACCGCAGTCGCGAGTAGTTAGAATCATTGTTGAATGAGACAGCCCTGCCAGGGAAGTTTAGATTTTTCATTAAAGGATTGAGTACTTTTCACTGTAATATATTTTTCATGTTTGTAAGTATTTGTCTAACATTTATGAGAGTAAGAGTTTGGTATCAGTGTTGTACTTTGTCATTGTTAATGAGTGTTGTAATAGGAATTGTATACTACTAATAATATATCAGATAATTTAAAAACAGTGTGTTAAAGGAATATTTCTCCCAACAACATTGTCCACATACTCGACCCAAGTTATTTTTATTTAAAGGGGTGTCTCACTCAATGATTAGTATAAAATAGTTTACTTGTCTGGATCATTGCACTAAGCTCTCAGCAATTATAGTCAGAAATTTGTAGGTGGCGCACAGAGAGCAGCAAGCACTGCTTTTCCAAGCAATTACGTTATGAGGTAAGGTATTTCCATTTCAGGACCAGTTTGCTACGAAAATCATCAACGCGCATGGACCATTTCCTGGTTCAAATGTTTCAAATGGTTCTGAGCACTATGGGACTTAACATCTGTGGTCATCAGTCCCCTAGAACTTAGAACTACTTAAACCTAACTAACCTAAGGACATCACACACACCCATGCCCGAGGCAGGATTCGAACCTACGACCGTAGCAGTCGTGCGGTTCCGGACTGAGCGCCTAGAACCGCGAGACCACCGCGGCCGGCTCCCATTTCCTGAATAGCATTGTTAGGCAGATCATTAACGCACAGGGACCACATTGTTTAATTAAAGATATTAGTAGTAAAGTTCCGGATTTAATCAGTTTGCACATTTTTTACAAAGATTATAAAACAAGGCCAAATTCTTGTTGTATTCTCGCAGGCAGTTATACAGAGTGAGTCACGAGGTTTTCCCCCGGTTTCTGGAGGGTATTCCTTAGGTTATTTGGAACAAAAAATGTAAATAAAGTAATGGGATCAGATCCATAGTCAAGGAAATACAGTAATTGAAAAACTCAGGAAAATGGTAGAAAGAACTTTTATTATAGGATTTAACTATAAAAAATGCACATAATAATTAATTTAAACAATTTTGTAGCAGTCTCGTGCGTTCAGAGTGGATTTAAAGCAAGTGTTCAAAATTTCCTCCCTGCATCTGAAGGCATAGATCGCATGGGAGTGAACCGCGCGAGTAGCATTTCGTAATTTCACATGCTCGTTCCTTATTGACGTTGCGGCATTGAACATGCGTTGTATCAATTCTTCTCGTGTTTCCACGTTTAAATGGTACACGATGTCTTTCATCCACTCCCAGATGCAATAATCTAGGGGTGTTAAATCTGGGGATCTGGCAGGCTAGTTGATAGGGCCCCCGCGACCTATCCATCGATGTGGGAATTGCTGATTGAGGTAAGCTGTTACCTCATGGTGGAAGTGTGCAGGTGCCGCGTCATGTTGGACGTACATGTGGCGTCTTGTTTCCAGAGGAACACCTTCAAGAAGCTGCGGTAAGTCTTCTCGTAAAGCGTTTCCGTACATCTGGCCATTTAATTTTCTCAGGAGAGTAAACGGTCCCAGTAACTGGTCACACACAACACCACGCCAGACATTGAGACTGAATCTGCGTTGAAACCGAGATCCTATCGTGGCATAGCAATTTTCGTTATGCATGTTGTTGATGCCATCTCTTGTAAAGGTTGCCTCATCACTGAAAATATGAAGTGATAGAGCTGCTGATTTCCATTTAACCAGTTACGAAATTGCAAACACTTGGCACCATCATGTGGCTCTAAATGGTGAACTATCTACATATGAAAAGGATCCAGTCCATTCTCATGAAGAATCCTACGTACCTTAGATTGTGAAACGCTCAGTCGGGTAGCTAGGAGTCTTGTACTTGAACGAGGACTACGCTCTACTGAATTAAGAATGTTTTCCTTTTCTTGAACGTCACGATGTCTTTTGCAGTGAATACGAATACTGGGAAGAGTATCAGTTTCTAGCAATGTTCCATATGTTCCACTAAATGTTTTGGCACTCGGAATCCTACGGTTAGGCTACCGACGGCGATATTCGGCAACAGTAGCTTTCACATTACCATCGCAGAAGCCCAAGATGTACACCAGCTCTCCGTACTCCTGCGATGAAAATTTGTACGGCATCGCAGAGTGTACTGTACACAGGAGACAATAACAGTAAAGAGTGACTGCAATATCAACAACGTGGTTGTTATGCAAACGTACCACTCGCTGCACTTGTCTAGGTTAAGACTGATCGTGTGTCCTGTGAACACAAGTGCAGCGCTCCATACACCGTGACATGTTTTGGAACTCCGTTGTAGCTTCTTAATTATGGATCTGATCATATTGCTGTATTTACAGTTTTTCTTCCAAATAACCTACGGAATAACCTCCTACCTCCAGCAACCGGGGGAAATCCACTTGTCTCACCCTTTATTTGGTTTCTCTCGCAGCTGGAAACGCATGAAGTCACCCAATGCTAAACAACAGCAAAGTTACAGCCAACCATCCAATCCAGCACGAGTTCACAATCAAACGGAATCAAATTTATTAAAGGAAACTTTCGAAGTCCGTTACACAGGCACGTTCGTCGTGCGTAATAACACCTAGAGGTGAGGCTAACTAGGAAGCTTCGAGTGTTTCGAGTGAACTTTTCTATCCGACTCGGCTGGCATTGGCAGAGCGTTCTCTTACGTCGGCTCGATGGTGGCACTACTTGCGCGTACAATATGTGCGTGTCTTCGAGCGACCGGGGCAGTCACTTGAGCTACAACTAACCTCTTGACGTTGACTACCTGGCATGTTGTCGATAGTACACGGAACAACAAAAATGGTTCAAATGGCTCTGAGCACTATGGGACTTAACATCTGAGGTCATCACTCCCCTAGAACTTAGAACTACTTAAACCTAACTAACCTAAGGACATCACACACATCCATGCCCGAGGCAGGATTAGAACCTGCGACCGTAGCAGTTGCGCGTTTCCAGACTGAAGCGCCTAGATCCGACCGGCCACGCAAGAACAATTTCAAATAATACCGATACGACAGGTACATATTTTGTTCAATTTAAGCGCGAGAGGTAAGGTAGGAGAGAGCGACGGATCGGTAACGCAGTTACACGTGTTGGCCGCAACAACAGTCGGTGACGTAGAAAGTGCTTTCCATGCCTACCCTCTCCAGCATTGCTTTTAGGAAACATTACGACGGAATACTGGAATGTTACGGTATTGTATCTGGGGGAGTATCATAACAAGAAGTCTCATTGCTATTATATGGCCGGGTTACCCAGGAAAAATTTTTTGTATAACATTTTAACGGTAATCAATGCAAGAAGAATCACAGTAGTCGTTTTCGTGACAGTACGATTCTGTCCAGTAAAATCACGACATTGAAAAATACCGTGAAAATTTTCCAAGCTTAAAGGCCCCGGTCTCGCAAATGCCTTTCGTCCAGAGACTCCTCCCGCCCCCTGATGAGCAAGCCGGCATATTGGTGAGACACTGCATTCATATTCAGGAGGGTGGTGGTTCAAAGGCATGATATGCTGTGACTAGGACAGACAACTGAAGTCAGTCAGTTCATACTCAAGTCTGGGTGCAAAAATTTACAAGCGTATGAAATGACGTTATCTCACAGGCTCAGTCGTAGTTAAAAACAGGCAGTAGACTTCGGTTCATTGGCGGGTTATTGGAGAAATTTAGTCAATCTACAATGCAGACTGCGTACAAAACACTTACGTGAGCCATTCTAGAATGCTGGTGGACAAGAGTGTGGGACCTACACCGAAGAGGACTGACGGTATTTAACGTATACAAAGAAGGCCAGACTAATGGAATACTTGAGTAAATATAACCTCCTCAGTGAAGGACAGTGTGGTTTCGAGAGTAGTAAAAGTACAGAATCAACAATGGTAAAGTTTATAAATGTGGTACTTGATGCACTAGACAACGCTGAATGTGTAAAAAGTGTACTTCTAGATCCATCAAATGCCTTTTGACTATAAGCACAGGCTTCAAATAGTGCAAATTTTTAGTTAGACGTTAATTAAATACTAAATATATTGATATAGGAATCCCTCAGAGCAGGCTCTTAGGACCAGTATTGTATTTGATATTTACGAATAACTTTTCAAACAATGTTAGACACAGGGAGAAAATTGCAGCTACACTATAATCACAGATTAAATATCATAACTTTTAGTGAGAAATCAGATGAAACTCTACAAGCTGTTTATAATTGGTCATCAAGCAATAAACGTACACTGGATATAAAAAAAATAAACAGAAGGAATTTCTCCTTAAAGAAGGTAAATAATTCTATAAAATTAAAATTGTATGAAAAGTTCATAGACTGTATAGCAAACATACAGTTTTTAGGAATTAATGTTGGCAGTCATCTGAAGTGGAATGAGCGCATACACTAACAAAGAAAAATTAAAGAACGTTTCATCAGCGTACTATGCCCTCAGATCCCTGTTATCAAACTGTAACAAATAGTGCCTTATAGTTACATGCTATTCCTATATCCATTCCATCTTTAGCTACAGAATCTTTTCTTTTCTTGGGGGGGGGGGGGGGGGCTATACACTGAATATGGACACAGTCTTCAAACTGCAAATAATGGCCATAGAACAAAAACTTAAAACGGTAGATGAGTTCCATGTAAAGATCTGTTTAAACAGCTGGGATTCTGATTGCATAATGTGGGTAAATCTACCGATCTGTTGTGCACATCAAGAAAAACTTCAGCAGTCATCTCACAAACAGCAACACAGCAGTATTCATGACCATGAAACAAGAGAAAGACTAAACTTAACATTTAGTAAGACAATAAATACAGCATTTTCTACAAGGGACGAAATTATACTATAAACTGCTCAAAGAAATTAAAGAGACAAACAGAACCCAAATATATAAAAAGTCAGTTAAAGGATAGTAAAGGATAGTAATTCATACTAGAAAGTCAATGACTGTTTAGATAACACAGATTTGGGAGATTTATCAACTGTCATTCTACAGTAAACTGTGTAATTTAATGATTCTTACTGTAAAATCCTATGCCCAGGATCTGTGATGTATAATTGAAGACTTTTTTCCTTTTTTTTGAGCTCGACATGTCGTCGTGATCAGGTGCTGAAAATCAGACGTGCCAAGGGGACAACAGGAAGTATTGTCAAGATCCTGATACCAGCGCGCGCGCGGGTGTGAGTGAGTCAGTGTCTGTTGGTGTGTGTGTGTGTGTGTGTGTGTGTGTGTGTGTGTGTGTCTTTTCATTCTTCTCACGATCCTTTCGCGACTACAACGGGGAAAACCGTAATAGAGATATAATAAAAAGTACACTGTGCCACGTTTCACATTGGCTTGCAGATAAGGGATTTAGACGTAGGTCTACATATTATCACACAGATTCGTCTCCGCTGCAGCAGTGGGCAGCTGCCTGAAACTTTTGAACCGCGACCAACGCAGCTTGCAGCTGTTTTCCTAGGTGTGTGTCAGTAGTAATTAAATGTAATAGAGTACGTGAGGAATTTAAAGGACCAAAAGTTGTGGTGTTTGGTTAAAGCTGGCCGGCTTCCAACATATGTGACACAAGCGCTATACAGCTGAACGCTGTACGAGAAGTACCGTTACTGCTGGTGTTTCTACTGGCTACTGCTCCATTGTCTACAACCGGAGCACTACTGTTCGTAAACAAAAGCGGTGAGCGGCCAACTCTGAGATTTCCTTGCTTGAATATCACAAGCTAAAGTTCTCGAAAACAGCTTTCGAGCTTCACTTGACGTGAGTGAGTGGCTCTCGAAACTGTGGCAGTTCGATGAGGCTGCCCCAGGGCTTCCTCACTTTTCGGCATAATGGAGCACTTCCCGCCTGAAGTCAGTCATTGCTGCACATCGAAAATAGGAACTGTCGACGTTGTATGGTGACTGCCGACTTGGACATCTTGCTAAAGCCGTTAGTGCGACGAGATCGCCACCAAATGAAATTAAAATCGATCTCAGCACACCGAGAATTCACCGTAAATGGTGATTTCTTACGTCAGTTTCACATTGGCTTGCAGATATGTACATATGTATATGTAATTTAATTTCATGATATGTCTATATTAGCCATACGCTAAATAAATAAATAAATAATTACGTCAGTTGTCTCTGTGCAGTTTAACGTTTGAAAGATTTCAATTTGCATCATTAGCTGTTTCCTAGACCGCTTAGACTAGATTGTCATAACATTTCCGATCTTGTATTGATTGTTTGCCAAGTGAGTTATAATACCATGAGAATGTAACACTGCCAGCTATTAAGGTTCAGAAGAACTTTGTTTGCACTACATTCAACAGACAGCTGATGAATCGTGAAATTCCACGATGTGTAGACATAAACATTACAATTTAAGCTACGCTTATCTTTCGCATAAATGTTGCGGATAAGGTCGTAGTGACACTAAAATATACGAATGTATACAACAAGAAAAAATCTGTAATGATACCAAGCTACGTACAACATTGTGGAACTGCTCAATGGAAATCTTAAATAGTTCAGGAATGCAGCTACAAAGCAGTTTAAGTTTTTTCCCTTCTTTTTTCCACTTGTGACGAGAAGTGAAACATGCCCTATTGAAATGTAATGGTGCTATAATCTAAAGAACTTCTGAAATTGGTGGTACTGAACGTTGTGTAAAACCATAAAAACTTACTAGTAATTCGTTGGGACAAACATAAGAAAGTAATTGTTTGCTACGTACTATATGATTTGCCTTGGTCAAGGATAGCACACTGCCACAAAAATCTTTAATTGTTTGTGGAATAAAATCGAATGTCTGACAGAAAATTAAAGCAAAATTAAACCTGAAGTGGAACCGTTTTTCTGGACATGGCCTTATGTTCTTCAGATGAATTTTTAATGAAAATGTAGAAGACATGCAACATATGAAACAAAAGTGTTTACTTTTGTATTTAAGTTTAAGTACTCGTATCTTCACTCATGACATGAATAATACGAGCAACTAATAAGTTTATTTTTATTAAACTGAAATAATTTTGATATTTAATAACATACAAATAGGCAGCTCGTAACCATTAGCCATTAACACAAAAAAAATCATGTATGCTAAGGTGGTACGAAGGAAAAGAAGGGGGAGAGAAATGAGACTGAATGGAAGTAAAATAAGGGTATTATGGTAGTTGACAGTTAATCCAAATAAACACTTACCTGCACATCAGTTTTTCCTTCACTTAATCTCATCCCTGTTACCACAAATGCCGTGGAATTGTCTCCATTTGTTCGGTACATGCGGAAGATGCGAGAGGCCTAGTCCCGTTCTGCTGCTTCGGGGTAGAACACAGAGATTCTGTTACATTTTCGCTACCACGTATCTTCTATAGATGCCGATGGGGAGTGCAGATATAGAGCTCACGTCGCGAGTTCTTTGTTATTGAAGTGAGGCTGTAATGTAACTAGTGAAATGGCTAAGGCTCCTAATTCTACGAAATGACCTGGTAATAGCTTTTTTTAGTAACAACATAAAAAGTAGATAAAGCAATGAACCTCTAATAAGACTTTTCGCATATGTCCGATTACAAAGTCACACGTATCACAATTCATATTAGAAACGACCACAATCTTATTACGTTAAGTCTTGTAGAAAACATTTTCACCAAAGTTATACAACCTATCATTCTGTTGTTCCCTACTTTTCAAGCAGAATCTCGTTACTTAATACAATATCATATGGCGCGCATCCGAGATCTTATTATGCAATCAGTAACGCGAACCATTCTTCGTAGTTCACTATTGTTGGGAGGCGAAGGTGCACGAATTGCTTCAAATGAATATTGTTAATGAAAATTGTTATGAAATTAAGATCTGAAATAAGTAGATTGAAGCTTCCTAATGAGTGTATTCAGCATGATACACACTTAAATCTGAACTATGCTTTATCAGATACTAGCGAACCCGGCACTGCTTTGCAATTGCTAAATATATGTGGGAGTTAGAGATACGTCCTAATCACCACCTCTTCCTACCTCTGTCCATTTCCTCCTTCCCTCTCTCTATTTCCATTGCTTTCCACTCCCCCCTCCCCCTCTGTCCATCACCGCTTTATTCGCTGACCTTGAGCCTTGTTGATTCTCATAGTCAACAAGAACTAGATTGGGAACTGAAGTCGCTTAAATTATATGGGTGAATCGGTAGGGATCATTGATACATGCGGCATAAGAGATCTCTACTGCTGCTGAATCTGTGAGAATAGCAGCTTCAATGACAGCATTTCGTATAGTTAAATCTGCAAAGAGGTAGGTTTACCAAGCTCCGTACGATAAAGATTCCGCAGTAGTATTCTAATCATAAAGCGATAGCAATTCATAAGCGTTTCTGTTTAATGTTAAAACCGACTGTGATGAAAAAACAAAACAGCCCACAGCTCTCGATACAATTTTTGTTTAAAATTATACAGCGTGAACCACTAACTATTGAGTCACTAACTATTGCCACCAAGAATAACTCCGAAAGTGTGATAGGAGCTGAAAAGTTTGTGGGACAAAAGTTGCATGGGACAATGGGGACCATAATAGGCCGTTGGTTTTTTGTTGCTAGGTGCGGTCGCTTCATTGATATGAAGGTCAACTTTGTTTTTTAAATTCGATGCTATAGTTTGGTATTTATTTTCTGACAGCGGCTATCGTGGCGAATCCAATGACGTGTAACAGTAAGGTCTTCGAAGGTCAACGATGGTCACAAGGGTGGCATGAACGTCCATTTACAGAAGGTGTTCGAAGTGATGACCATTGGTATCAATGCAGTGCTTCAGTCTTATTATCATGGAATGAGTGGTATTCCTTATCACATCGGCACTTATCGAAGCACATGCTGAGACAATTCTCTCTCGCATATCTTCAGGTGTAGTTGGAACGTCTTTACGCCAGGCGAACTAGCCGGCCACGATACATGTCCTCTGCGTCCAATCCAACGATTTCGGAATTGTCTCTGCAACGCATTTCTAGCCATCAGCGAAAAATGTGCCGGGCACCCATCCTGTTGATACCGAATTCTATTCCTTGTTCCTAAAGATATTTCTTCCAAAAACAGACCTAACGTTTCTTGCGGGAATGTGGTGTACTTCCTACCATTAAGATTTCCTTCGATGAAATAGGGGCCTATAATTCTGTCCTCTAGAATCCCACACCATACATTCACCGACCACGGTTTTGGTGTGCAACTTGCTGCAGCCAACATGGATTTTCAGTTGCCCAATAATTATGTTATGCAAATTAATGTTTCCATGGTTCGTGAACGTAGCATCGTCAGTAAATAAAATCAAATTAATAAATGCGTCATCTCTCTGAATCTGAAGTTGAGCCTACCGGCAGAATTCAATGCGACGTATGCAATACGTACCAGTTAATTCTTGGTGGAGACTGACATGATAGGTATGACGTTTATGGCGACGCAGAACACGAGCAACACTACTCTCGCTCATGCGAGGTTCCGCAGCGATTTGACGCGAATTAACACAAGGATCTCGAACCACAGTGACAAGAGTACCAGTTTCCGTTTCCACGTTAGTAACTTTTCTTTGCGGGATAGGTTTCCGATGCGTTAAAGATCCAGTTGTTCTAAATATATCATACACATATTTAAACGTATGGTGTGTAGGGTGAGTACGTTGACGATATCTGTCAGCGTATAAGTCTCTAGCTCTCACTGAGTTTTGTTGGCATTCTCCGTAAATGAGAAGATATCGACTTGTTCTTCGAAGGAATACATAACTCACATTCGCTTGATTCGACGATACTAGTCTTACCGTTCCTATTAGTGTTGCATTGCTATACCGTCGAATGGTGATTACATGTCAATGGCACGTTAGATGGATACGCCATATTCGGCGAATATTTACTATTTGCACGATATATGAGAGAGATTTGTAAGAGCATGTGCTTCGGTAAGTGTTGAAGTGATAAGGAATACCACACAATCCATGATAAGAAGATTGCAGCACTGCATTGAATATTGTAATCCTCAAATCCTCCAAAATACACGACAAATATACCTATTAAAAAAAATCAGATAAAAATTCACTTGACGCCTTCCACTAATTCCAAATTAATAAAATAAGTGTAGACGCCGGCCGGGGTGGTTCAAAATGGCTCTGAGCACTATGGGACTCAACTGCTGAGGTCATTAGTCCCCTAGAACTTAGAACTAGTTAAACCTAACTAACCTAAGGACATCACAAACATCCATGCCCGAGGCAGGATTCGAACCTGCGACCGTAGTGGTCTTGCGGTTCCAGACTGCAGCGCCTTTAACCGCACGGCCACTTCGGCCGGCTAGGCCGGGGTGGCCGAGCGGTTCTAGGCGCTACAGTCTGGGACCGTGTGACAGCTACGGTCGCAGTTTCGAATCCTGCCTCGGGCATGGATGTGTGTGATGTCCTTAGGTTAGTTAGGTTTAAGTAGTTCTAAGTTCTAGGGGACTGATGCCCTCAGAAGTTAAGTCCCATAGTACTCAGAGCCATTTTTTAAGTGTAGACCCTATGTGGCTTGTACTCAAAGAAATAGTATCGGCGGTAACTGAGAGATTAATACGAAATAGATTAACAAACGATGGAGCTGATCCTCCTTGGTACACAAAACGGTTTATAACACTGTTGCAGAAACAACGAAACAAACATGCCAAATTTAAACAGACGCAAAATCCCCAAGATTGGCGATCTTTTCCAGAAGGTTGAAATTTAGCGCTGTCTTCAATGCGAGATGCTTATAACAGTTTCCACAATAAAACTTTGTCTTTAAACCTGGCAGAAAATCCAAAGAGATTCTGGTCGTACGTGAAGTATGCTAGTGGCAAGAATCAATCAATGCCTTCTCTGCGTGATAGCAATGGAGATACTATAGAAGACAGTGCTGCCAAAGCAGAGTTACTAAACACAGCCTTTCATAATGCCTTCTCAAAAGAAGACGAAGTAAATATTCCAGAATTCGAATCGAGAACAGCTGCCAACATGAGTAATGTAGAAGTAAATATACCAATTAGGTTGCTTTCGGAGTATGCTGATGCATTAGCTCCGTACTTCACAATCATATACAACCGTTCGCTCGACGAAAGATCCTTACCTAAAGACTGGAATGTTGCGCAGGTCACACCGAAATTCAAGAAATGTGCTAGGAGTAATCAACTTAATTATAGGCCCATATCGTTGACGTCGATATGTGGCAGGATTCTGGAACATGTATTGTGTTCGAACATTATGAATTACCTCGAAGAAAACTGTCTATTGACACATAGTCAACATGGGTTTGGAGATCGATTCCGTTTTTCTGGAATTCCGGAAGGCTTTTGACACTGTACCACACAAGCGGCTTGTAATGAAATTACGAGCTTATGGAATACCGTCTCAATTATGTGACTGAATTTGTGATTTCCTGTCAGAGAGGTCACAATTCGTAGTAACTGACGGAAAGTCATCGAGTAAAACAGAAGTGATTTCTGGCGTTCCAAAAGGTAGTGTTGGAGACTCCCTATACTGCGCTTGTCCGTCTCTTTTAGAATACTGCTGTTGCGGTGTGGTGTCCTTACCAGTTAGGACTGACGGAGTACATCGAAAAAGTTCAAAGAACGGCAGCATGTTTTGTATTATCGCGAAATAGGGGAGAGAGTGTCACAGAAATGATACAGTGTCTGGGCTGGACATCATTAAAAGAAAGACGTTTTGCTTTCTCACGAAATTCCAATCACCAACTTTCTCCTCCGAATGCGAAAATATTTTGTTGACACCGACCTACATAGGGAGAAATGGTCACCACGATAAAATAAGGGAAATCAGAGCTCGTACGGAAGGATATAGGGGTTCGTTCTTTCCGCGCGCTATACGAGAGTGGAATAATAGAGAATTGTGAAGGTGGTTCGACGAACCTTCTGCCGGGCACTTAAATGTGATATGAAGAGTATCCATGTAGGTGTAGATGTATATGTAGATGTATGATTCACGCCTTCCTCTTCTCCGGAAGTGCAATGAGGATTGTCGATCAATCCCAGGGGATGTAAATATTTTTTAAAATGATCGTGATTGAATTTCATTCGTGCAGTGGTTGTAGAAAAACGCGTTGACACCATGTGCTTCATGTGCTTTGATGGGGTCATAGGGAGTATCGCTCTATAATATTCCCCTGGTTGTCGTTTCTATGTAATCAACATGATTGCACAATTTGACTAAAATGTTAATTGTTCCTAAAATTTATCACTGACAAACTAAGTAGTACATCATTCTTACGGGAAGCTGTCATCCATTTTGCTAGTGCTATAAGTTTTCTCATGACTTTATTAAAATGTGAAGTGAAGCAAATTTTAATTACCAAAACAGTAATCGGCTGGAAAGAATGTGAAACATATATCCTACCTAGCAGATGCGATATTACTATAATGTGTAGCTGCCTTCGTTGATTAATTAAATAGAATTTTGATTAGAATTGTGTAAAATGTATTTTATCGATGAAATATGAGGTCCCTGATAAAAGTAGGATACTCGGAAGGAGCGTCTCGTGAAGCTCATTAATCACAAATTGATCATTGCCCTGGTTAAGCGAAAATGGGATTGGAATTCCACCGTTTTATAGATCTGTTATTACCCAATCATGTTTCAGCACTTTATGTGCTTTCTTCACTGGTATTTGTATTTATATTCTTTCTGGAAAATTGTTATTACATTTTAACCACTTGTGTATGTTAAATGAATTTTAGGCTCAAAGATAAGGACAAGTGTAACTGAAGTCAGACATTATAAGTTGTTTACTTAGCTATGTTAAAAATTTAAGTCCAAGATACGAAATTTGGAAATAATACAGTCCTATATTCATCCCATACCTCAGATGATGATATCAGTTCTGTATGTTAGCAGTTCTATATCTACCCTACACTCCTAGCTTGCCATCTATGATTTTTAATACTTCATACTCAACGGTATGGAGAGGTGGGTTTCAGAGTCATAGGGAGGTTGGACAGGAGCAGAAATGATTGAAAAACATGTAAATACAGTAAAGAAAGTTTTACTTAACTTGTAGCTTTCTTCAAGCGTTACGAAGAAACTTTACAAAAGAATAAACAACAATAAAATTCAGCTTTTACAAGAATAGCATCGTGCAGAGTGGGACTCCCGCTACTAATGCTTGAGCGAAATGTCGAAGGCTGACTAAGAATGAAGACTTTCGAAGACTGGAACCGATGCTGGGCCGTGTAACTGCCGCCGGCCATCTTATATTACGATGGCAGAGAGGACTCGTAGTCGGAACCACTGAAGGTGTGGCGCAGTGGGCGCGCATCATTGGATCCGCTGGGTCTGCTACCAGCGTCTGCCGGAAACGTGCGCTTTCGTTACCAGCTGTGAGATGCCGGTGATGGTGGTATCAAATGGTTCAAATGGCTCTGAGCACTATGGGACTTAACATCTGAGGTCATCAGTCTCCTAGAACTTAGAACTACTTAAACCTAACTAACCTAAGGACATCACACACATCCATGCCCGAGGCAGGATTCGGACCTGCGACCGTAGCAGTCACGCGGTTCCGGACTGAAGCGCCTAGAACCGCTCGGCCACCACGGCCGGCGGTGGTGGTATCGACCTATGATCCCACATTCTATTTTTCTTTTTTTCTCTGTCTGCCAGTGCAGTCAGTTGCCTGGTCTTGATTTAGCTAGTATTGACCCATTGTGTTTCCATTTAACTCACATCACCAACAGTCGACTCTGGCATCCTTAGGGTTGAAATGTCTCTGATGGATTTGTTGCTTAGGTGACATCCAGTGACCAGCCAATATTCGAAGTCACTGAGCTCTCATGACTGACCCATTCTTCTATTACTGTTTCCCTACTATCAACATAACACTCACCGCCTACTTTCATACTCGTGGCTCCGCTTCTCGTGACATCTAGTGCTCAGTTCCACATTACGTAGGGGAGTCCATATACTTTTGAACAGGTAGTGTATAGTGAGTGACAAAAGTTGGATGCAAATTCTTATGTGCCTGGTCTGCTGAATTTATCTGTGCGTGTTTCCTATGTTCTGAATTTCTTCTGAGTCTTGTTGTCTCTCCTGTACCCTCTTAGGACTCCCTGTTTCTTCAACATGTTGCCTATTCAAAAAATGGTTCAAATGGCTCTGAGCACTGTGGGTCTAAACATCCGAGGTCATCAGTCCCCTAGAACTTAGAACTACTTAAACCTAACTAACCTAAGGACAGCACACACATCCACGCCCGAGGCAGGTTTCGAACCTGCGATCGTAGCGGTCGCGCGGTTCCAGACTGAAGCGCCTAGAACCGTTCGGTCATAGCGGCCGGCTTGTTGCCTATTGTGCGACCTATTTTATTATTGCAGGTTAGTATGCGACATTTTGCTTTGTGCATGGATTCTTCGTCTGTTCACTATGCATGTTCATTCTTCATATGTTGAGTTCTTTTGTGTTGTTGTGCAAAGTATTGTGTGCATGTGGCATATTCACTCCCTGTCTGTTCACATTTATTTGGTTTACTTTCTATGTCATATGCGTATCATAACCATTCTTCACTGTTATTTGTTTCATTGTCGCTATGTCCTGTGTGTAGTTCTATTTGTTTATGGGCGTTCTATTTAAACTGTTGAACATGAATCTGAATGTTGCTTGTTTGCATATCAATGGGTGGTCTGACTGATTGTGAAGATCGTCTGCCTGACGAACTGCATACACCCATAAAACAGCAACACGATGGAATATACAATGTACACCCAAAAATTAGACACTATAATTCCAATCATACATTGACACACAACATGCAAGCGTCAACAATGTTGAAAAATAAGGTAATAATCACAACGGACATGAATTGTTTTACATTTAGTTTCATTACTGTGATTATTATTTAAAACATGTCTACGTTGTACAGAAGTGAATAAAAGTACCCACCGATGATAGTACAAGGGTACTGAAATATGTTGGGTGATTATAACCAACAATTGTCTACGTAATGGGCGATCCTGAATTACTGTAATTAGATTTTTATTTAACAACCAGGTAGTCTCAAAGTTAGATGTTCTGCGCCTAGTTTTGTAGTGCAAGTAAAATGACGTGTAAGATAGGTTTGATAGACCAAGTCCAATTCCAAGCAGCAAATCATCTCTAGAAATGGAAAGTAATAAGTTGTTTAATATTTCAAAGCAAATTTGTTTCTGAGATTTCAATTAATTACCGATATCCTGATCGATTTATGCTGTGTCAACTGCGTGGAATTATATGGGTGGAACATTTCAGTTAGATGCTGACAGTAAAATGATCACAGAGGCAATTCATGTAAAATGAAACCATCTATGGATTGCTGTCAACAAAGTATAGGCAAGCCTAATGCGTTGCATACACTGGATGTTTTCCACAGCAAATTACGCCAAAAATGTGCGTATGTCTTGTGAATTAGTGTAATAAGTGATTATTCATTATGGTGCTGTGTCTCCTTAGTTACGAACGATTATTGCGACGAATATAAAGGCGAGGTTGAAACGTAGACATGCTTGAGGAACTTAAATGGGCATTCCGGGAAGAAATACCACGTAGTTATCGTGAAAACCTGTTGGGTAAGTTTAAAGAACTTGTATTCGAAGAGGACTGAGACCATCGGTCAATACACGAATAGAATTAGAAAGAAAATCAAAAATATTGGTGCGATGTCTGAACAGTGGTTTGCGTTGTAGATGTAGACATGTAACATTTTTTGAGTCATCAGTGTATTGCATGGTTTGATGTGGCCCACCACGAAATTCTCTCCTGTGCCAACCTTTCTATCTCAGAGCAATACCTGCATCTAACGTTGTCAATTATTTGTCGGATGTTTTCCAGTCTTTGTCTTCCTCTACAGCTTTTATCCCCTACAGTTCCCTTTAGTCTCATGGAGGTTATTTCCTGATGCTTTAACAAGTGTCCTATCATGCTGCCATTTCTGTCTTCGCTGATTCTGCAGAGCGCTTCCATATCTTGTCAGTCCACCTAACTGAAAACATGGTTCTGTAGCACTACACATCAAACGCTTCAATTCTCTTTCTTTCAAGTTTTCTCATAGCCCGTGATTTATTGCTGTACATTATCAGAATTTTTCCCTCAGATTAAAGCAGATGTTTGATATTAGTACGCTTGTTTCAACCAGGAATGCTCCCTTTACCTGTGCTAGCCTGTTTTTTTATGTTCCCCTCGCTTCGACCTTCATGTATTATTTTACTTCAAGGTACCAGAATTCGTCTACTTCGTGATGACCAATGTTGATTTTAAGTTTATCGCTAAACTATTTTCTGCTGCTCTCATCACTTTCGTATTTTTTTAGGTTTACCTTCAATCCATACTGTGTCCTCATTAGACGGTTCGTCTATTCAACAGGTCTTGTAATTCTTCGTCACTTTCATCAGCAAATCTTATAGACATCATTTCACTTCTTCTTCTTCGTCTTCTTCTAGGCTCCTAAGGGATTAGAGGCTCCCGTGCCGATCTCACATGTACCTCCAAATGTTTCTATCTTGTGGTACTTCCTAGCAGCTATTTATGCCGATCCTGTGGCATACTGTTTTTATAACATTTATCCGTGTATTTCTGGTTCCCCCTTTGCTCTGTTATCATTCTCCATGAATATTCTTGAAACTTCGCGATCCTCTTTTATTCTCGCCAGATGGCCTGCCCATTACTGATGCTTGTTGTGATACCATGTAGTTTTCCGAGTTACATCTTCTCTTCCAGCTTCGTGATCCGTAGTCATAGTAGGGACCGAAGATTTTCTTATGAACTTTGTTTTCAAATATTTGTAATTATTGTTCCTCCCTTTTAGTTGAACTCCACGTTCCTGCTCCAAAGGTTAGAATTGGTCTGATGATCGTGTTATATAGCTCCATTTTAGTTTTCCTTGTCAACAGGGTAGGGACTGGCGTTTTTTATGTAGTAAGCTCATTTAGTATTTTGAAATTTCACTTTCACTTCCACTTGTCTCTGATTTTGTTTGTCTGTCATTTTGCCGAGAAACATGAACTGTTCAACGCGTTAGAACTTACGTTTGTCTACTGTTAGGTGCGACTGGTTCTCTTGTCCATCGCTACATCTTTGAACCTTCAAGTATTTTGTTTTCTGATCGTTCACATTTAGGCCAAACTTGGATGCTTCTTCTACGAGCTCCACAAATAACAGTCTGATCTCTATTTCACTATTTATAATGAGCGCTTATCGCCTGCATACACTAAGTAAGTTGATTTGTTTGGAGGATGCCAGCAGGTACTAGTTTGAATTTCCTCACAGCACCCTTCAAGACTACATAACGAGAAGAGGGGACAGAACATCTCCCTGTCTTAGTCTAGTTTTATTCTTAAAATGGTCAGATTTTATTCCATTAACCAAAACCTTGGCCGTATTATCATCCATGCACATTTTACGGGGATTTTGTAGTTAAATTGGGAATCCCAAGTCCAACATTACATATCACATGCTTTGCCTTTGAATGGAATCATAAGCTTTAATAAAATCGATGAAAAAGTAATTTGTTGTTTACATTCCCATACTTTTTCGTTTATTGGTTTCATTACAAATATATTGTCTGTTGTGGATCTACTTCTGCGTAACCCATTTTAATAATCCCCGAGCAAATTTTCTTCGTTTGGTTACAAGTGGTTTAGCAATAAACAGGGTAAAATCTTATACGCAATGTTAGCTTATGATATTGCCGTATAGTTCCTGAACTCTTACCTGTCTTCTTTCACGCTGAATGTTAACCCAATCCTGAACCTTTCTTTTATTTCCGTCATTGCTTTTTTCGAAGTATAGATTGAACTGTAGTGGGGAAAAATTGCAGCTATGTCTTACACGTTTTTAAATAGAGTACTTATTTCTTGGTCTTCCATTCTTATTGGTCCCTCGTGGCTCTTGTACGTATATGTCGTGTATTACTCACCTTTCCCTATTGCTTGCTCCTATTTTTTCTCAGAATTTTGAACATCTTTCAGCATTTTACATTGTTGAACGCTTTTCCCTTACGTCTTGCTTCCACTAGCGGTCGCAACATCAGCTTCCACTACCAGGCGCAACATCAGATCTGTGTGGTACCTTTTCTTTCTAAACATCAAACTAATAGTTTTTAAATTTGCTTTTCCATTCCTCTGTACATTATTAATGTCAGAATCTCAAATGCATGCTTAAGCTTATGTAGCCCGTACGATAGTTCCGCACTTACCCGCTCTTGCTATGTTCAGGATTGCGTGGATGATATTTTTCCTAAAGTCTTCAGTGTCATAGATTCTGCACATTGATCCGAATAGTCATTTGGTTCCCACTTCTCTCAGTTCTTTAGAAATTCCAAAAGAATATTATCTGTTCCTACCATCTCATTTGATAGAATTTCTTCCAAAGCTGTAGTGAACTCTGACTTTAATACTCGATCCTCTACGGCTTCCATATCGACACCCATTTCTTCTTCTGCCACGTCAACAGGAAAGTCCTCTCCCTCGCAGAGTCCTTCAGAGCGCTTTTTCTACCTCCTACTTTCTCTCCTACGTTTAACAGGGGAACTTCCATTGCACTCTTAATGTTGACGCCCTTTACGCACAAAAAAATGTACAAATGTGTGTGACATCTTATGGGACTTAACTGCTAAGGTCATCAGTCCCTAAGCTGACAGACTACTTAACCTAAATTATCCTAAGGACAAACACGCACACCCATGCCAGAGGAAGGACTCGAACCTCCGCTGGGACAAGCCGCACAGTCCGCCCGAGACCGCTCGGCTAATCCCGCGCGGCGCCCTTTTCGTACTTGCTTCTTTCGTCCGTCATTTGAAATATGCTGTTACTCAAGGCTTCTTCGCCATTACCTTCCTTGTATGTATGTTTGTCCAACCTATGTGATTGGTCTTTTCAGAGCTGATCATTTCTTTTTCAAATGAACTTATTATAATAGTATTCGTTATCGCTATATCTACAGTCTTAGAAAATATAAACACTCATCAGTACTTCAGTATCCCACTTCTTTTCACGCTGATTCTTCCAGACGATTCTCTTAATCTTCAATTTACTCTTCAGCTTTACTAAATGGTAACAGAGTCTAAATCTATTGCTGCATAGCCTCAGAAGCCAATATCTGATTTCGGAATCTCTGTACAAGCATGATATAATTCAGCTGGAATATTACTGTGTTTGGGTCATTTCCGAGTACGGCTCATCCTGCTGTGGTTTTGAAACGGTTTATTCGTTATTACTAGCTGAAAATTATTTTATAACCCAATTAGTATTTCTCCTCTTATTTGTCCCGTAACTCTTTGTTCTATTCCTTCCCTTACCACTGACCTCCATGATTATTAGAGTATCATTTCTCTTTACATACTGGATTACCTACTCACTATTCTCATACACCGCATCTATCTTTTCATCTTCTGCTTGTAACATCGGCATTTATACCTGAACTATTGTAAATGGCTTTGGTTTGCTAAAAAGTGGCCGGCCGATGTGGCCGAGTGGTTCTAGGAGCTTCAGTCTGGAACCGCGCGACCGCTACGGTCGCAGGTTCGAATCCTGCCTCGGGCATGGATATGTGTGATGTCCTTAGGTTAGTTAGGTTTAAGTAGTTCTAAGTTCTAGGGGACTGATGACCTCAGCAGTTAAGTCCCATAGTGCTCAGAGCAATTTGAACCATTTTTTTTTGCTAAAAAGTGTGCCGAGAACAACGCTACCACAGAACATTTCACGGCAACTGACTCTCATATTCTTAACGAATCCGCTTCTGTTATCAATTTTCTGTCGTTGTTGATATTACCTTATCTTCCTCGCACCAGAAATCCTTATCCTCTTTCCATTTTACTTGACTGGTCTCAATTATATCTAGATAGAGACTCTGCGTTATCATTTTCAGGTTTTATAACTTCCGTAATGGGTAAACTTCTAACATTCAACACACGGACTCGTAGAATATTGGTTATTCAATCTCTTTCTTAAGGTTGGCGCATCCTTGACATCCCCTCCCGCAGATCCGAATGGGGGACTGATATGGAGTGGGGGACCAACATGACACTTTCTCGATTATGGGCTACAAGCCCTTTTGATACACCTTATGTGTCTTGAATTCACTGGCTTCAATTGCCTTCTGCATCCTCATACCATTGATTACTGCTGATTATTCCACCTTTTACGGACGGTTTCCCACCCGAAGGCCTAGAGAGTGCCCTGAAAGCCTGCCTGCCCCTCCGCCCTCTTCGACAAAGCCGTTGGCAGAACGAGGGTGACCCTTTGCACTGGAAGTCTTCAGCCATCATTGTTACCGCGTAGCAGATTCATATTGAAAAACACCAAGTGGGCTTCTGAGCTTAAATTCTCGATATGAAGGAGCGATTGCTGTTAAAAATAACACGCCTGTTTACTATAAGGGGCTTCAAAAACTTTACCGAGCGATGTGGCGCAGTGGTTAGCACACTGGACTCGCATTCAGGAGGACGACGGTTCGATCCCATCTCCGGTCATCCTGATTTAGGTTTTCGTGATTTCCCTAAATCGCTTCAGGCAAATTCCGGGATGGTTCCTTTGAAAGGGCACGGCCGATTTCCTTCCCCATCCTTCCCTAACCCGAGCTTGCGCTCTTTCTCTAATGACCTCGTTGTCGACGGGACGTTAAACACTAATCTCCTCCTCCTCCTTCAAAAACTTTCCGTTCGAAGGCCGTACAGTCACGAATCGTGAGAACTGAGGCAATCACCCCACCGCCTCGTCAGGTTGAAGAAACCCGTTTGGTATAATACCGTATCCTGCTACTTGAACAAGTCCATAACTTCCTGCTGCATATCCTCGTCCGAGAGGAGTAGTCGAGACTTCAAGGCCAAAGGGGAAAGGGGAGGGAGAGGGGGAAGGTCAGGACTGTAAGCAGGTGCTCGAATGTCTCTCACTTGAGGCTGCCCTTCCAGATCCAAAGGCAGAACTTGGCGCACCATTCCACAATGGTGGTTTTCAACAGACATTATTCATTCCCTGATGGGTATCTGCCAGTGTTCGTCCTTCAGCGACCAAGGAAAGAATAACAGCACATTGGTCTTGTTTGGATGTGTTTGGTAATAACGACGCCATAGTTCACATTTCTCCATTTACCACACGCATGTGGCAGTCACACCAACGCCACACTAATCCCTTTCCTACCTGGCAGTACTTATATATCCGCTATGTTGCATATATGCTGCAGCTCTAAAACGGAAACTTTTTGATCGCTCCTTATAAATTCACCGCTGAGGTTTTGCGGTTTTTATCTAATCATTTTGTAGCACTGTCGACCACTACAACAACGGTCTTTGACGGCGAAGTAGTGCTTGAAGAAATTTTTTCCTGTAGCTGATTTACAGTTTGTTAAGTTTGGACTCGGCGCTACTATTTCAGCAATTGCGGCTGTGGGCATGGGTCAAAACATTGGTGGCAGTGAAGAGCCTCAAAGAAAATGGATGAGACGGAACTGTTGGAAAAGGAAACGAGCACTTATAATCTATGATTCTATGTACGTTCCTATTTCTTTAGGGAGCACTAAGTAGTGTAATATTTCGCCGCCGAATTTCACATAGAAGGCCATCACTACTTGTTAAATAGTGTATCAACCAGTATGGCTTTCTGATGCTACATCAGCTATGCCGCCCGAAAAGGCCTTCACGTCTGTTTTTCGCGATAGGACACATTACCGAACCGTTTCGGAGCGTGGAGCGGCGCAGGGTGGGTAGTTTCAGAGAAACCGCGCCGTACTTGTTAGCCCGTCGAGTTCCCAGGAAGAACGTTTCGGATATCTACTGAACAGATTGTCAGTGCTCCTTTCTCCTTGCGCCTCGTCAACGCTCCCTTCCTTACTTAGCGCTTCAGCACTCTACCCCCACTCGCGTCCGATCTTAAGAAGAATCAATGTGTAAGTCGATGCTAATTGGAGGCGTGTGCGCCGCGTGTTAAGATAAGTTAACGATGATGCGAAAAGTCGGAAGCGTTTCAGCTAAACATGCCGTAGCCAACACACCAGGTAATCAGCTGGCACCACGCATTTCTGTCTTGTATATCAAGTTGAAAGACTCTTGTTAAACTGAACTTCCAGTTTATTCACAGTTTTATTTTTATTTTGATCGTGAAATAGTCTTTGCAAACGTTTCGCAATGCTATCCTGTAATCGGTAATGGATAGTTAGCGCAAGCTCTTTGGTTCAAATGGCTCTGAGCACTATGAGACTTAACTTCTGATGTCTTCAGTCGCCTAGAACTTAGAACTAATTAAACCTAACTAACCTAAGAACATCACACACATCCATGCCCGAGGCAGGATTCGAACCTGCGACCGGAGCGGTCGGTCGGTTCCAGACCGTAGCGCCTAGAACCGCGCGGCCAATCCGGCCGGCCGCAAGCTCTTTGAGTTATCTCTTTGTGAGCCAGTGCTGCAGTAGTGGTTCATAACTGGCGAATAGAACTTGCTTTCACTAAATGAGGAGCGCGCGGTCAAGGAGCCCATGTCGCCGACGGTGATGATGATGATATTTGATTTGTGGGGCGCTCAACTGCGCGGTCATCAGCGCTCCTACAGTCCCAATTTTGTCACAGTCCAATTTTTTTCACAATCCAATCTACCCACTATCACGAATGATGATGATGATAATGATGAAAAGATGGGAACAACACAAACATCTAGTCCCCGGACAGGTAATATCCCTAACCCGGCAGGGAATCGAACCCGGGACCACGTGAACCAGAGGCAGCAACGCTAGCCACTAGACCACGAGCTGCGGACCCATGTCGCCGAGTGATTGAACTCGCACATTGTCGAAGCGAGGAAGTCGGAATAGTTCAGAGGTGGCGGCTGCTGTCTCGGACATTTTTAATGAGATAATTTGGCTCTGAGCCCTATGGGACTTAACATCTGTGGTCATCAGTCCCCTAGAACTTAGAACCACTTAAACCTAACGAACCTAAGGCCATCACACACATCCATGCCCGAGGCAGGATTCGAACCTGCGACCGTAGCAGTCGCGCGGTTTCGGACTGCGCGCCTAGAACCGCTAGACCACCGCGGCCGGCTGAGATAATTTCAGTTATTTTCTGTGGCAACGTTTAATACATTCTGTCGTGTGGTACTCGTATTCGCACATTTATTTTGCTGGCATTTTGCGTGCTGAACTGGCAGTGAATTGCGAACGTGATCTGGTACTTAGTTGCGACCGTATACAGAGGCACAGAGGTGGTTTGTTTCTCGTTAGGTATAAGATGATTCCAGAACGTGTCGCAGCTACTCGGTACGACACGTTATGCACCAAGTTTTGCCATTTTCTCCAGCAGTTTAGACTGTCCAGTACCTTTCTAGAAGACGTGTATAGAAAGCTTGTATTTCTGTGATTACTAGAAATTCGATTCTTGTCCCGTATATTTTGATTTCTATGTATTGTATGTTCGTGAAGTTAACACAGAATATCATCTAAGTATTACCGTCATTTATGTCTGTCCTCACAGGTTACTTGTTTAATTTCCTTATGTAATTCTCATGCACAAAAGAGTGACGCTATATTGAGCACACGTGCTGCGAACATCTTCTTTGTCTATTCATTGATTGTCCATGGTACAGAGAGCAAAATAGTTCAGTCGCATACAGCTCTCCCTCACTATTACTAATAAATATTCCGTTCTATTGTAAGACCAATTCTCAATTTGTGACAGGTAAGTTTACGTGCTATCCGAGAGTGCAAACTGCTATGGAAGATTTCTGCAGTGTATGTATTTATGTAACAGCGAAATAACTTGCGCAGGACAGGATAATAAGGCCTGCAGAATTTGCGTATTACATGCAGATTTTGCTCCTGAATTACATCATTATTCAATTGCTGTAGTGAAACATTTTCAGTCACAGACATTTTCATAATGAAGTATTGTGATTACGTTCGCGGGGAATCACCTCATTGCACAGTATCTGGCTACAAGCTGTACATAATCACACTTTGTAATTTTGATAGGATTTACTGCAGCACTGGCTCACAAAGAGATAACTCAAAGAGCTTGCGCTAACTACGCAATCCAATAAACTATTTCTGCCAATTTCAAGTTGAGCGGTTTATTGCGTCTGTGTTCTACTGTGATTGCTTCTTTTTGACTGTTTAAAATCAGATTGCATCATAATACTCATTATTGGGTCATAATTTGTCAACGCATAGCTTCAATAAGTCACGGTTTAATTTATTTGTTCATTTTTGTAGGTCAGTAGTCCATTCACAAAGCAATTGCTCGATTGCTCTTTCATGGGATCCAAGGGCCCATATAGCTTCATCCAACGAACCTCGAATTTCGTTGCTTCTTTTCGTAATCCGACTATCATGTGGAAGACTTACTTCATTACATTTTAATGAGTGTTCTTACGCTTTATCCAGTACAAATACGAGAACATGGTGTTAATAAAACTGTCTGCATCTGACTGACTTCCCTTTAGGTATAGATCGTTATATTAAACAGACGCAAGATCAGATTTTCCTTAAACATTAACACTGCAGCCAGCTGTTAGGCTAAGGAGTAACCAACACTCAAGGGTCGCATGAGAAGCTCAAAAAATAAAATTGTATGAAGGCTGAACATTTTTTCAAGAGGAAAATCCACGACAACTGAGACTTTGACACGTCTGTTATTACAGTCTAATGCCACATCTCGTTCGAATTCGGTAATCAGTGCGTACAAAGCGACATGAGACTGCAATGATGGATAAAATTAATACTCTTGATAATGGAGATATAGAGACATTCTCTCAAGCTAATGACACTTTTGGTGCTTAAATGATGAGATTTATCTTTTTCAGTGCTCATCATTCTTCCACATTTTACAGTGCTGGGCATTGTAATTCTGTACAATAAATGTCAAATTACTACGATGTGTACCACATACTTGGATATGCAGATGGTAAGTCTGCTTTTACGTGCAGATGATTAGCATTTTAGTGTAACCCCGCGTATGATTCAGAACTAACGCCATCTATATTCCGTATACAGGTTGCATCATAATTACTGTCGTAAGTGCACGCAGTTGCAAGTACGCGATATTAGAAGCAAAAAGGTCTCGGCAAATATAGGGTTACCAGCCACCACTGACTTGATTCTGTATAAACGTCATCCCAGTTAGAAAATGTAACAATACTGTACAACATGAAGTTATGAAGTGACACTTCGGTAGAACTGCGGGCGTATTTAATGAACACGATAACAATAGCATGACTGTACTCGTAGTTAAAGGCTGTGTTCGCAGTGTCATCCTTTTATCCGGATGCAGGTCGTCTGTAACCGTCGCCACAGTGAGTGTTGAATTCTTTATCACATACGTGGACCATTTCGAAATTCTTTACAAGCATTGACGAGTCTGTGCTCCAGGCTCCAGGTGTTCAACCATGCAAACTGGAGTGGCGTACAGTACACCGTTAAAGTGCCATCTCAGATCAGGGGATCTTGGAGGCCACGGTGCAGGTCCTCCTCGCTCAGTATACGTTTAGCCACATCGGCCCGTCTGATGTCGTTTCACTGTAGCACCAAAATGTGCCCGTGTTCCATCGCGCATGTACCACATTCTCTGTCATTGCTCTAAGGGAACATCCTCAAGCAGTCCAACAAGGCGACGCAGCAGAAAGCGAAGGTAATTCCGACCACTGAGTTTGTTCGGTAAAATGTGAGGTCCAGTAAGAATGTTCAAATTTGTGTGAAATCTTATGGGACTTAACTGCTAAGGTCATCAGTCCCTAAGCTTACACACTACTTAACCTAAATTATCCTAAGGACAAACATACACATCCTTGCCCGAGGGAGGACTCGAACCTCCGTCGGGACCAGCCGCACAGTCCATGACTGCAGCGCCTTAGACCGCTCGGCTAATCCCGCGCGGCAGGTCCAGTAAGAAGATGACCTTGTAACCCCTACTACGCACTGGATGAGAAATGTCGCTGATCTGGAGATTGATGTAGAGCGTTGGGTTGGACCCTAGATGATTCCAAACGGGAGACTTGTGATAATTAATCTCACCATTACGAGTGAACGTGACTTCATTTGTGAATAAAATGTTACTGTCAAACGTAGGGTAACCTAAAGCTTGTTGTTGCATCCACTAAGTAGGTTATGGAGGTACAACAGCAATGGCGTAATGAGTACGGAATTCAGCCACCAACACGTACAAAAATTTGTCGTATTCAGGATAAATTTGAAGCTGACTGTATTGTTCAGGAGGTGCGTAAGGAAAGGCCTGGCCGACCAAAAACATCAACAAGTCCAGCTTCCAGTGCTGCTGTGTTGCAACAACTAGGTCACCTCAAAAATCTGTGAAGCAGGGGGCGCTTGGAAGGGGAGTACGCCGATCACGTGTGCGATGAATTCTGAAGACTGCATGTGTACAATCCAAGATCGCTGCATGCTATGAGCGAGGACGACGCGGATCGAAGGTTGGAGTACTGCGAGTGATCTGAAGGAATGCTTCGCGACGATGAACGATTAGCAGGGATGGTTATCTGGTTTGAAGAGGCGCAATTCAAAATGAACGGTACTGTGAACCGCCACAACTGCGTGTACTGGGCTCCTGAAAATCCTCGCGTCCACGTGGAGAAACACGTTGATCTATCGGGCGTTAATGTGTGGTGCGGTCGGTCAATGCGTGGTTTGATTGGGCCATTCTTCTTCGAAGGCACCGTAACTGGTGAGGTGTATCTTCATATGCAGCAGACATCGATTTTATCTGCCATCCGAGAGGTGTTTGGAAATGAAATGGCTCTGAGCACTATGGGACTTAACTTCTGTGGTCATCAGTCCCCTAGAACTTCGAACTACTTAAACCTAACTAACCTAAGGACATCACACACATCCATGCCAGAGGCAGGATTCGAACCTGCGACCGTAGCAGTCGCGCGGTTCCGGACTGAGCGCTTTAACCGCGAGACCACCGCGGCCGGCTTGGAAATGAAAGATTTTACCTACAAGAAGATAGCGCTCCGCCTCCTACCAAAGAGATGCCACAGCGTACTTGGATGAAAATCTAGCTCGACGATGTATACGTCGAAGCGGAGTTACTGAGTACCCCCCACAGTCGCCAGACCTTACACCTCTTGACTTCTACTTATGGGGGAGGTTCAAAAATGAAGTTTACCAGCACACTGAACGAGCTACGAGAAACCATCGAGACGTCCTCTGTGGCTGTCACATCGTCAACACTGACAGCCGTAGTTCGCTCTACAGCTCAGAGGCATCGATGTTGTTTGGTTGCTAATGGAAGCCACTTTGAACACATAAAATAACCTCCCTCCCCCCCTTCCCCCGTGCAAGAATTTTAACGATGTGTCATTGTGTTCCATTAATACTGACTATTAAAAAATATCTCAATTTTTCTGGACCCCTCTGTAGATTGGTGGTATGCTCTGATTGGGTTCAAGGGATGGTTATAATTTTGGTCACCATGCTATACCTTTCCTGCCTACCTTCTGTATATGATGTGCAAAGTTACTACGTTCGTCCATGTATACCCCTAGATACCTCGTTACTGCGCTTCTTCTGATAGTTATATCTTTAATTTTATCTTAGTATTTCTTGCTGGATTCCCTGTCAGCAAGAGATACGTGATGGTTTTGTGAGGTGCCAGTGACAGTTTGACACTTCTGCACCGTCCTTCAAGCTCATGGAGCGCTGCATTACATTTCTCTTCTATAATTCTTGTCCAGTCACTGTTCACAACGACAGCACGTCCTCTGTAAACGCTACCAGTGCGCTAAAGTTACCGCTGTAACTGGCGTAACTTATATAGTACGGGATCCAATGCGATAGCCCAAAACTCTGGGCTGCACACTGATCCCTGTGGACAGCCTTTTGTTATAGTATTCGTGATTCCCTTTCCTGAGCATTTTGCACGTCTCTCGCGGCACACGGACAGTGTGACGATATTTTATCTAGGTGATATATTTAAGTGATTGTTATTGCAAGATGAAACCTGGTAGTCAAGGAAGGCAGGATTCGGTTGCTTCCCTTTTGCAATTACACACATTTATTTTAAAACGATAATTCCAGACTCAGCAATAAATAAAGATATCACACGTTATTAATGAAGGAATAAACAACTGTGTAATTAATAGTGCGTTACAATTTACCAAATAATCATAAAATACAGACACAGCAAATAATGCTTTAAAAACAAACCAATGTGAATCCAATTCGAATTTTAAGGCAAGTAACCACAGTCACGGCTGAAGGCCTTTAACGCCAAGAACGGCAATTACAAAAAAAAAAAAAAAAAAAAAAAAAAAAAAAAAAAAAAAAAAAAAATTTAACAAACATACTGTGAAACAGCAATGCAATAGCAAGGTGAATTTAAAAAGACAGGCAACTGATCACCAAACGGATGAGACAAAATTATGGTAAACTTGATAGCGCAACCATTTAACCTTGCTGTGACGCCAAGAATGGCAATTATATAAAAATTTTCAGAAACATACAGTAAAACAGAAAATACAACAGCACACGTTAATTTAAAAGGACAAGCAACTGATCACCAAATACGTGAGACAAAATGATGGTAAACTTCGTAGCACAATAATTTAAACCTGCTGTACCGCGAAGAATGGCAATTATATAAAAAAAATTAGAAACATACAATAAAACAGCAAATACAGTAATAAAACACAAGGGCCAGTCACAGACGGTGCACCAGGAATCGACCTCTGAGTAGGTCCAGCAAAAAAACACTTTCGTAAGTGATGAGATAGGCAGCCAAGAGTTGCATTCACTTCACAAGATGGTAACTCAGACTAGTGGCAGTCTTGCGAATGACTAACGATAATCTTGCTGAGGCTACCTGACGTCCAATGAACCAAATGCAAAGATGTAAAAATACGCCAAAGCTGAAACCGGCGGTTTGGACTCCGCCCGCAGAATCCTGTGCTTAGAGCGCCTGGAACGAGAAAGGAATCAGAACCACCAGAGTAGAAAAATCGCCAACCAACCTACAACCAAGAAAGCTGTCAAAACTACACGCCTCACTGGACAACAGCGGCAAGGCGAGAAAACGTACACTGCCATTACATACAGTAACCCCCAGGGCAGGTAACTGGGGCGTTAGCGGCCAGGAGGCAGGAAAAATACCGCAGGTTGAACTTAACAAATAGTAACAAACTGAACGCAATAAATAGTAATTAGAAGTCCAGGAAAGCTAATCAGATCCGCCTTCCCAAAGCACTCCACTCGTTGCTCTTCGCCTCAGCAGCACTACAAGCAGCAACACGAACCCAAGTCATTGGAGAATCACAAGATCTCACAATAGCGGGGGTTTCTCTACTTGAATCCAAATGCACTCAACTTAAAACTTGCAGGATGCGGTTTACGACGAGGTCGTGTACCCTCGTGACCACAGGCCTTCGATTCGGCAGTCCATGCGCGCCGCCTGGCATGTTCTCGCGCTGCGCGGACCTGACTCCTCCTGTGTCCCCAACCGAACTGCCCGCTGACACGACCCGGAAGAAGCACGACATCGCCCCAAAGATAGGGCCACAGTTACTAAATATCGATAACCGCCGCTGCTGCCACTAGCGGACAGGCAACGCTTGCGAAACCAAGTGGCGCCAGTCAACACGAGAAGAAGATAAACAACCGCAACCATGTCAACTAAACGATACGGTGTGGCCTCCAACAGAGGACATAAACCTACAAACAGCACCAACGCGAGCCGCAACACGGCTCACAAGGTCACAGATTATTGAAAGCACGAGGTAAACCAAAGCAAATGTGAAATCCTGGCGCATTAATAAATGGTGTAACTGCCAGAATGTTGGATACAAATATGAAAACGTGCATTCATTGTGTTCTACAGGTGCAGATGCCAGTTTGTGGTATCGAGTACCTGGCCTGCTGCATTTGGTCGGCCGGTACAGGGGCGGTTAATGCTGGTTGTGGACGATGGTGGAGTTGTCGTGCGATGATATCCAATATCTGCTCGACTGGAGACAGACCTAATGATCGAGAAGGCCAAGGCAATATGTCGACACTGTAGGGCATGTTGCGTTACAACAGCGGTGCGTGGACGAGCTAATATCCCGTTGGAAAACTCCCCCTGGAATGCTGTATGTGAAGAGCAGCACAACAGCTCGAATCATCAGAGTGAGGTACAAATTTGCAGTCTGGATATGTAGGATCCACTAGAGTGCCGCTGCTGTCATACGAAATCACACTCCAGACCATAACTACAGGTGTAGGTCCAGTGTGTCTAGCACGCAGATAGGTTGGTTGCAGGTCCTCAGCTGTCCTCCCAACAGACACATGGCCATCGCTGGCATCGAGACAGAACCAGATTTCATCAGAAAATACAACAGACGTCCACCCTGTCCTCCAATGAGTTCTCGCTCGACACCACTGAAGTCACAAATGGTGGTGGTTTGGGGTCAGTGGTCACACCCTACAGGGCGTCTGCTACGGAGTTGCCCTTGAAGTAAACGATTTGTGCCGGACGGAGTGGCCGAGCGGTTCTAGGCGCTACAGTCTGGTACCGCGTGACCGCTACGGTCGCAGGTTCGAATCCTGCCTCCGGCATGGATGTTTGTGATGTCCTTAGGTTAGTTAGGTTTAAGTAGTTCTATGTTCTAGGGGACTGATGACCTCAGAAGTTAAGTCCCATAGTGCTCAGAGCCATTTGAACCATTTAAACGATTTGTAACAGTTCGTTGTGTGACTGTAATTGCTGCTCAGATTGCTGCTGCAGATGCAGTACGATGCACCAGAGCCATGAGCCGAACACTATGCCTCTTGATTAAGAGAGAACGGGTCGGCGAGAATGAAGTGACGGCAGCACCACAATTCTCACACGTCATACTCGCGGAAATACAGAGGGAATGAAGGAAGCATGTAGCGCACAGATGTAAGACGAATGCCTTGATCTGTAAAGTATGCAGCCTGCAACATTAACTCATACTGACTCCGTTTCTCGTCTCGCCAGCCACTACGATTGCTGAACCCCTTATCAGAGTTGAAGCAGCATAGAATGACGTACCTGTATCCTTGTTGCAAACACATTTCGAGTCGACGCCCAGTTAGAGCTATTGGTGCGCACCGGGCAGATACCTGTGTTCAGTCAATTTCGCACCCATTATCCACGCATACAAATTTAATCACGTATTCTTTCTACTGTGTGTGCGAGATTGCCGGCCGGAGTGGCCGTGCGGTTCTAGGAGCTACAGTCTGGAACCGAGCGACCGCTACGGTCGCAGGTTCGAATGCTGCCTCGGGCATGGATGTGTGTGATGTCCTTAGGTTAGTTAGGTTTAATTAGTTCTAAGTTCTAGGGGACTGATGACCACAGTAGTTAAGTCGCATAGTGCTCAGAGCCATTTTTGTGTCCGTGATTAATAAGTAAAATCTCATGCTTTGCTATACTTCCTCGTGTTTAAATTTTGATGGCCAGGAATGTAGTATCGTTAAATGTGTTTTGAAATGTTTTAAGCATTGAAATGGTAACAGTGGAAGTGAGCAGCATGAGACGTCTATGATTTCTGTGTAACTCGTAAAATTGTGCGTCGTAGCAGTGCTTGAAACGGCTAGCATGTTCGAACGTTATGCGGTCGTGTTGCGGAGCTCCCAGAAGGACCTCGAACTGCGTTGAATTTCTCGCTCCCCCAGGTCGGCCGCCTGCGTTTTGTGCGGCATTTCGAGCGGGCCATTAAACGGATCCGGGGTTTACCGCCGCCCTTTGGGATGTGGACCCGGCAACGTTTACGACTACTGGCCGGCAGTCGGCGCTGCCGTAAACACGGGCCGCTGCTGACACCTCTCCTCTCCACTCCTCTCCTCTCCATCCGGCCTCACCGCCAAATAAATCCAACAAATCACTTGGATCCGTTTCCACTCAGGGCGTTTCGCCGTCGGTGACCGACGTTCGATTCCGGAAGATCACTCGCTAGTTCTTGGCGTTCGTGCTGCAGCACGTTTCACAAAACGTATGTCAGTAATTATACACTGATGAGCCAAAGGAACTGGTACACCTGACTAATATCGTACAGGCCCCCGCGAGCACGCAGAAGTGCCACTACACGACGTGGCATGGACTCGACTTATGTATGAAGTAGTGCTGGAGGGAACTGACACCATGAATCCCGCAGGGCTGTCCATATATCCGTAAAAGTACGAGGGAGAAGAGATCTCTTCTGAACAGCACGTTCCACGGCATCCCAGATATGCTTAATAGTGGTCATGTTTGGCGAGTTTGGTGGTCAGCGGACGTGTTTAAACTCAGAAGAGTGTTCCTGGAGCCACTCTGTGGCAATTTGGGGCGTGTGGAGTGTCGCATTGTCCTGCTGGAATTGCCCAAGTCCATCGGAATGCACAATCGACATGAGTGGATGCAGGTGATCAGACGCCATCACATGCGTATGTCACCTGTCAGAGTCGTATCTAGACGTATCAGGACTTTCATATCACTCCAACTGCACACGCCTCACACCATTACAGAGTTTTCACCAGCTTGAACAGTCCCCTGCTGACGTGCAGGGTCTATGGATTCATGAGGTTGTCTCCATATCCGTACACGTCCATCCGCTCGATACAATCTGAAACGAGACTCATCCGACCAGGCAACATATTTCCAGTCATCAACAGTCCAATGTCGGTGTTGAAAGGTCCAGGTGAGTTGTAAAGCTTTGTGCCGTGCAGTCATCAAAGGTACACGAGTGGGCCTTCGGCTCCGAAAGCCCATATCGGTGATGTTTCGTTGAATGGTTGGCACGTTGACACTTGTTGATGGCCCAGCACTGAAATCTGCAGCAATTTGCGGAAGGGTTGCTCTTCAATCACTTTGAATGACTCTCTTCAGTCGTCGTTGGTCCCGTTCTTGCAGGATCTTTTTCTGGCCGCAGAGATGTCGGAGACTTGATGTTTTACCGGGCTCCAGATATTCACGGTACACGCGTGAAGTGGTCTTAGGGGAAAATCCCCACTTCATCGGTACCTCGGAGATGCTGTACCCTATCGCTCGTGCGCCGACTATAACACCACGGTCAAACTCACTTAAATTTTGATAACCTGCCGTTGTAGCAGCAGTAACCGATCTAGCAACTGATCCAGACACTTGTCTTATGTAGTTGTTGCCGACCGCAGCGCTGTTTTCTGCCTGTTTCGATACCTCTTTATATGAATATGCATCACTTCTAGGATTTTCCCTTCCACTCATCACTTCTCTCATCTATCACGATGAACTCAAATGTCGAAAAATGCCAAGTTGCTGATTGTTTAGGAGCCCACACTAAACCGTAGTGCGGGCCAGACAGTGCGGTCGCAGCCGAATAACTGGTTATTTTTCGAGTGCCACTCTCCCGGTTAATGTATATCGATAGACCAGTTCAAAGCTCGTGTGAGGGTGAGGGCATACCACCAATTTCAACAGGGACGTGCCTAGTGAAGTAGAATGAAAAAAAAAAAAAAAAATTGACACACTCAAGACACACAAGTCAAGGAAGAGAGTTCTCAGTTTTATCAGAAGCGTCATATCCAGCTAAGCCGAATCACGCGCTGTGATAACTCACACTGTCTGAAGTCTGATAGCAGTAGTGATTAGTTAGCAAGCATTTCAACTGCTCTACTCAGTCTTTAAATAGAAATTCATGTAAGGCAGCACAATATCCACATGCGTGTATTTCACTCCTGCACCACTTCTAAGAAATTTATTGGTGAAATCGAAGTCCAAATGCTTCTCTTTCACAGAAATTGAGACGCGAAAAGGAAGAAAAGTCCAGTGTTAACGATCTTGTTTGGGCAAATCGAAAGCTATTGGGATCTATACCAGTAATGATCACTCAAAGTAATTGCCGTAGATGCGTTGTTCTGTATTGCACGTGCACCGAGAAACGCTGTATATTGCTGATATACACAGAGTTAAGAATCAGAGTGTCCCATACTTACCGCTTCCAATCAAACAAAATCTTCAAAGTATTGTTTATAAGGATCTCGAAGTGAAAAGAGAATTCCGAAAAAGATTGTCACGCTATATAAGATTAATTATACGATGTAAATCTTAAGCTTGCGCTGGCGTACTTATGCAACACGTCATTGGTATCAAGAATATTATAAAAGTAATAGTTTCAAATGTAATCAAAGACGGTAACTGATTAATATGGTTATCGATTTCTCTCTAGGTAAACGTGACTGGTGTTATTTTCAGTCATGTCCTGTTAGTTCCAAGAGAAGTTACGTCCATTAAATTTTAACATTCTGGAAACCTTGATGACCCTCTTCAGTAATAAAGCGTACCTTTACTCATGGGTTGCGATACATAAAGCGAAATAATCTGTTCCCCTATCTGAATATCCTGTCGAAACGCCTGTCTTGATTGATTTTCTGACGCTTTTTAATATAAAATTTAAATGTATTTGCGTTTTATTCGAATGGCGGCTATATGTGCCAGTTGCTACAAAAGGACCGAGAAGCGTAGAAAAATAAAGTAACTGAAAAAAAATTGGTTGAAAGTACATACAAAATAATGCTCAGACTAGCGCAGTTGTCAGTTTCTGTGCATCTGTTTTCTGCTTTCAGAGCAAATATGAAATCCCTATCTTTGTGCGTTGCATTTATTTACATCAAAACTAGGTTCTGTGACTACATTTGCATACAGTTATAAGCGATCGCACAAAACACCTATTCGAAAAGAAGCTTCCCAGTAACGCGAGTATAGGTGTTAAAATTACGGCATGGTTCCTGAATTAGTAAATTCGCTGCGTAAGCATGCGACTTTTTTTTTTAACAATATGGCTACACAAAACGCTACTTCACATGAACCAGCACAGGGAAGGATAAGATAAGAAGTGTACGAAAATTAAATTTTATTACACAAAATGGAGTAAAGTGCAGCAAACAATGATGGATTCTGTCTAACGAAACAGTATATATCGGATATATCACATTTTATTCTTTTTAGGGTTCCCGTGTCTAAGTCGGTAAAAAGGAAACCCTTACAGGATGGCTTTGTTGTCCGTCCGTCCGTTTGTCTGTCTGTCCTTCTGTCCGTCTGCCTGATTGTTAAAAGCCCTTTTCCTCAGGAACGGGTAGACTCACAAGTTGAAATTTATGCCACATACTAAGGTCTCTAGTCCCCTACCTGTATCATAAACATCAGCTTCTAAGTCAACGCAGTCAAATGGTACGTCTATTTATGAGACGTATTTTGATACTCGCAAACTCACTCATAAAACATATCAAATGAATTCGCAATTGCCAATAAGGCCTACCATTAGCTGTAGAATGGAATGACGACAACGAAAATTTGTGCCGTATCAGGACTCGAACTCGAACTTCCCGTTTATCGCAAGCGGTCGCCTCACCACTTTTTTTTTCCTGCCAGCTTTTTTTGTGGGCAAGTGCTCTACCACCTTTTTTTACATTTGAACAGGAACAATAGAAAACAAAAAACTACTCTACCCTTTCGTTGGTATTACAAAATGAGATTCTTGACAGAGCGTAGGGAAACGATGCGGGAGACCCACACCGCCGTACTAGACAAGGTCCAAATGGGGGTGGATTGCCGTTGCCCTTCTCCAACCGTTAGGGGGATGAATGATGGTGATGAAGACGACACAACAACACCCAGTCATTTTGAGGCGGGTGAAAAGCCCTGACCCCGCCGGGAATCGAACCCGGGACCCCGTGCTATATATATATATATATATATATAAGGAAATACTTTTCCAACTATGCTACCAATAAATATCTTTCACAAATTAAAGCAAATCCTGGTTCACATATAACATTTATGTGAAGTTAAATTTCGGTAACAACCACTGCATTGTCATACCACAAATAATATGTCTGTATTGCTTGAATTCTAGTATAGAAATTATTCTCGCATTACATAAAGAAAGAAATACACATTATAATGGAGAATCGTATTTCTAATCCACCCTGCTGTTTTGTCATCCGGGTATGTATTCTCGTAAGTATAACGTATCCACCGATTCTTATCTTCCGTTCATTCTTTCTTCGCATCGATAATTGAACTTCTCCTACGCTGGACGTTCCAGCTATGCGGGGGCTCTTGAAACGCATAAGAAGTAAGAGAAATACTGTCGGTTTATCGGATTGTTCACGATCTTTAGATTTGTCCCTGTAGAAAGGTCCGAAAGTCGATTACATTGTTTGGGCTATCTCTGAACAAACAGAGCACCATCTGACCTCGAAGCCACGTTACAGCATTCGTTTCGCTACATGGGTAGTACGTCCCGTCCAGAAAGAATGTAATCCGTGGTGCAAAGACATTAATTCGTGGCAGATAGCAGTTCATCGGGGTGCGATCACATAGCTAAAGGTCCTGTAGAATTCCAGAGGGAGGCCATCTGATTTAGGCGATTTGTTCATCGCTCCCCTACAAATGGCCTGCATCACTTCCTCCTCTGTAATCTCCTCCATCAGTTGTTCTTCCACCTCTGGATCAATGGTATCGAAAATAACGTACGTAACTTCGTTAATGGCCGCCATATGGGCATCTACTGCGGTGTAAAGTTGAGTGTAATGTTCGACAAAGACATTGCCTATTTTTTGTTGCGATGTTACGTGTCTGCCATCATCCGTGTCCACAGGTTGATGATGTGACACATCGATGGGCATTCTCCTGCAGCCCGATCCAGTGTCCGCGCCCTTACCACCGTACCTTCGAGGTGGCGGCAAATGATGGATATAATTTTGGCCTTTGGTTGTTGTGCCGCCTCTAGCCACTCCAGAGAAGGCACTTGTTCGGCGGATTCCCGTAGCACCGTGAAATTGACGCCCATCGTATGACGTCGCACACTGCCTGCTCACGACAATATGCCATCATTGCACGACACAGCGCCGGTTTGGCGCAACCCATCCACCAACTTAGGGTCGTGGGATGCGACCATCACGATGGTAGAGCACCAGCCCGCGAAAGGCAAAGGTCTAGAGTTCGAGTCTCGGTCCGGCACACAGTTTTAATCTGTCAGGAACTTTCATCTTCAATGACGTCTCGACAAGCTGGGTTCCACAGATGTGCGACGTTCATTTTCCAAGGACCGCGGGTAAGCCGCACTTACTGCCACCGGAGGGAGAATGTACATTTTAACGCTGTATGGTCGGTATAGGCTGTAGGCCACAGGTCTGCTTCCAGGACGTCAGCGTTCTATTGCGTGTGACTTATATTCAGTCGAGACGGCTAGCGGAATGACTCGTTGAATGGATGTATCCAGGACGGGGGCTATGGACATGCTCCCAGATGTCAACCAGATGAAGACTGCGCACCAAAATTCGTAATTCTAGGCATGGGGTATATCGAGGAAATTGATCTTCCGGTGTATGTACACAATTAAAATCGCCACCTAGGATTAACCGATCGTGTCGGCCTTAGAAGTTGTTGTAGTCTTTAGACCTGAGACTGGTTTGATGCAGCTCTCCATGCTACTCTATCCTGTGCAAGCTTCATCTCCCAGTACCTACTGCAACCTACATCTTTCTGAATCTGCTTAGTGTATTCATCTCTTGGTCTCCCTCTACGATTTTTAGCCTCCACGCTGCCCTCCAATACTAAATTGGTGATCCCTTGATGCCTCAGAACGTGTCCTACAAACCGATCCCTTCCTCCAGTCAAGTTGAGCGACAAAATCCTCTTTTCCCCAATTCTGTTCAATACCTCCTCATTAGTTATGTGATCTACCCATCTAATCATCAGCATTCTTCTGTAGCACCACATTTCTAAAGCTTCTATTCTCTTCTTGTCCAAACTATTTATCGTCCATATTTCACTTCCATACATAGCTACACTCCGTACAAATACTACCAGAAACGACTTCCCTACACTTAAATCTATACTCGATGTTAACAAATTTCTCTTCTTCAGAAACGCTTTCCTTGCCATTGCCAGTCTACATTTTATATCCTCTCTACTTCGACCATCATCAGTTATTTTGCTCCCCAAATAGCAAAACTCCTTTACTACTTTAAGTGTCTGATTTCCTAATATAATTCCCTCTGCATCACCCGACTTAATTCGACTACATTCCATTATCCTCGTTTTGCTTTTGTTGATGTTCATCTTATATCCTCCTTTCAAGACACTGTCCATTCCGTTCAACTGCTGTTCCAGGTCCTTTGCTGTCTAAGACAGAAATATAATTTCATCAGCGAACCTCAAAGTTTTTATTTCTTCTCCATGGATTTTAATTCCTACTCCAAATTTTTCTTTTGTTTCTTTTACTGCTTGCTCAAAATACAGATTGAATAACATCGGGGATAGGCTACAACCATGTCTCACCCCCTCTACAACCACTGCTTCCCTTTCATGCCACTCGACTCTTATAACTGCCATCCTATTTCAGTACAAATTGTAAATAGCCTTTCGCTCCCTGTATTTTACCCCTCCCACCTTCAGAATTTGAAAGACAGTATTTCAGACAACATTGTCAATAGCTTTCTCAAAGTTAAGTCTACAAATGCTAGAAAAGTAGGTTTTCTTTTCCTTAATCTATCTTCTAAGATAAGTCGTAGGGTCAGTATTGCCTCATGTGTTCCAACATTTCTACAGAGTCCAAACTGATCTTCCCCCAGGTCGGCTTCTACCAGTTTTTCCATTCATCTCTAAAGAATTCATGTTAGTATTTTGCAGCGGTGACTTATTAAACTGATAGTTCGGTAATTTTCACATCTGTACACACCTGCTTTCTTTGTGATTTGAATTATTATATTCTTCTTGAAGTCTGAGGGTATTTCGCCTATCTCATACGTCTTGCTTACCAGATGGTAGAGTTTTGTCAGGGCTGGCTCTCCCAAGGCTATCTGTAGTTCTAATGGAATGTTGTCTACTCCCTGGGCCTTGTTTCAACTTACGTGATTCGGTGCTCTGTCAAACTCTTCACGCAGTAACGTATCTCTCATTTCATTTTCATCTACATCCTCTTCCATTTCCATAATTTTGGCCTCAAGTACATCGCCCTTGTATAGACCCTCTGTATACTCCTTCCACCTCTCTGCTTTTCCTTCTTTGCTTAGAACTGGGTTTCCATCAGAGCTCTTGATACTAATACAAGTGGTTCTCTTTTCTCCAAAGGTCTCCTTAATTTTCCTGTAGGCAGTATCTATCTTACCCCCCTCTACATCCTTACATTTGTCCTCTAGCCATCCCTGCTTAGCCATTTTGCACATCCTGCTACGGTCGCAGGTTCGAATCCTGCCTCTAGCAGGGATGTGTGTGATGTCCTTAGGTTAGTTAGGTTAAGTAGTTTTAATTCTAGGAGACTGATGACCTTAGATGTTAAGTCCCATAGTGATTAGAGCCATTTGAACCATTTGAACCATTTTGCACTTCCTGTATATCTCATTTTGGAGACGTTTGTATTCCTTTTTGCCTGCTTCGTTCACTGCTCTTTTATATTTTCTCGTTTCATCACTTAAATTCAACATATCTTCTGTTACCCAAGGATTTCTACTAGCCCTCGTCTTTTTACCTACTTGACCCTCAGCGGCATTCACTATTTCATCTCTCAAAGCTACCCTTTCTTCTTCTACTGTATTTCTTTCCCCCATTCTTGTCAATCGTTCCCTAACGCTCTCCCTGAAACTCTCTACAACCTATAGTTCTGTCAGTTTATCCAGGTCTCATCTCCTTAAATTCCCACCTTTTTGCAGTTTCTTCAGCTTTAATCTACAGTTCATAACCAATTGATTGCGGTCAGAATTCACATCTGCCCCTGGAAATGTCTTACAACTTAAAACCTGCTTCCTAAAGCTCTGTCTTACCATTATATAATCTGTCTGAAACCTTCCAGTATCCTCAGGCCTCTTCCATGTATACAGTCTTCTTTCATGATTCTTGAACCAAGTGTTAGCTATGATTAAGTTATGCTCTGTGCAGAATTCTACCAGGCGGCTTCCTCTTTCATTTCTTACCCTCATTTCATATTCACCTACTACGTTTCCATCTCTTCCTTTTCCTACTATCGGATTCCAGTCACCAATTACTATTAAATTTTCGTCTCCCTTCACTATCTGAATAATTTCTTATCTCATGGTACATTTCATCAATCTCTTCGTCATCTGCGGAGCTAGTTGGCATATAAACTTGTACTACTGTGGTAGGCGTAGGCTTCATGTCTATCTTGGCCACAATAATGCGTTCACTATGCTGTTTGTAGTACCTTACCCGCACTCCTAATTTTTTATTCATTATTAAAGTTACTTCTGCATTACCCCTATTTGATTTTGTATTTGTAACCCTGTATTCACCTGACCAGAAGTCTTGTTCCTCCTGCCACTGAAGTTCATTAATTCCGGAGATATCTAACTTTAAACTATCCATTTGCCTTTTTAAATTTTCTAATATACCTGCGCGGTTAAGTGATCGGCCATTCTACGCTCCGATCCGTAGAACGCCAGTTTTCTTTCTCCTGATAACAACGTCCTCTTGAGTAGTCCCCGCCCGGAGATCCGAATCGGGGACTATTTTACCTCTGGAATATTTTACCCCAGAGGACGCAATCTTCAGTTAACTAGAGAGTAAAGCTGCATGCCCTCGGGAAAAATTACGGCTGTAGTTTCCCCTTGCTTTCAGCCGTTCGCAGTACCAGCACAGCAAGGCCGTTTTGATTAGTGTTAAAAGGCGAGATCAGTCAATTATCCAGACTGTTGCCCCTGCAACTACTGAAAAGGCTGTTGCCCCTCTTCAGGAACCACACGTTTGTCTGGCCTCTCAACAGATACCCCTCCGTTGTGGTTGTACCTACGTTACCGCTATCTGTATCGCTGAGGCATGCAAGCCTCCCCACCAACGGCAAGGTCCATGGTTCATGGTGGGAGGAATTTGTAACGACATCAATGGAATAAAAATATTTCTTTTGTCATATGTTACCTGATATCAAATTTGAAATTAAAACAATCAGCGATTCTCCGCACCGGCTGACTGTGTCGCAATGGTAAAAGTCAAACATCAGGCAAGGAATTATATTATTGCTCATATGATGCGTTTCGGAATGTATAAATCATTCGATATCCAGGAGCGATAACTCCACGTAGATATGGCGTTTCACGTTGTATGTTAAACAAACATTCGCAGACTAGTCTGCCTGAATGTAGAAATACTGTTTATTATAATAATGATTACCTTCCTCCTGCATCACTTTGTCACTCTTATGTTATAGAAATTAAAAACATTCTGAAAGATCTTCGAATCTGGGACCAATATTTTGTCTGCAACTGGAGTGTATTAACTGTCTATACGGTATACATAATTAAGATTGTACGGAACCGTCAGTGCGCTAGTCCCACTCGCACCTAGCCAATTTTGTTTCAGTGACAACGATTCTAAGTGAAAATTAATTGTAATATCAGACGATGTTAATTCCCTCTGGTGGCAGCTCTTGGCAACGGGTGATTGAACCTTAAGTCCGATAGGTGTCTCTCGCAGTCTCTGCTAACTCGGCAGCAAAGTCTGTCGTTTAGCTCGTGATGAAAAAGGTTTAGCAACATAACGACAATGTAATGAGACGCGATAAATCGGTAGACGCGATAAATCGGTGGCACAACATAAAAAAAATGAAAAAGGAACTCTTTTAAATTGTCGCCAAATGCATTAAAGTGTACGTATTCTGCTGGCACTGAAAGGACTCGTTACAACATGCATGCACACCTGAGAATAAGGCTGTTGTCATCTTGGAAGACAGGAAAGTCCAATGCATACTCATCCTGAAGGTGTACGAGAGTTATCACCACCTGGTCATCGAGAATATTGAAATAAACATTGTGGTTCATGTCTATGGTAACCTGAATGAATGTCCCCTAGTCATGGTACGAAAAACTTTCTTAAAACATCAAAGAATTGTCCCTGGCGACAGCTACACCCCCCATACATTGCAATTTACACTGAGGTGACAGAACGTGGGATATCGATATGCACATATATGGATGGTGCTAGCATCGCGAACACAAGGTACACAGGGGATTTTGTACTCAGGTCATTCATGTGAAAAGGTTTCCGCCCTGATTGTGGCTGCACTAACGGGAGTTAACAGACTTTGAACGGGGATGGTAGTTGTAGCTAGATAAATGGGACATTCCATGCTGCTGGTCCCGGCGGAGGTTCGAGTCCTCCCTCGGGCATGGGTTTGTGTGTTTGTCCTTAGGACAATTTAGGTTAAGTAGTGTGTAAGCTTAGGGACTGATGACCTTCACAGTTAAGTCCCATAAGATTTCACACACATTTGAACATTTTTGACATTCCATTTCGGAAATTGTTGGGCCATTCAATATCCCGAGACCCACAGTGTCAAGAGTATGTCGAGAGCATAAAATTTCAGGCATTACCTTACACCACGGCCTTTACACCAGGCGGCCTTTACTTAACGTCCGAGAGCAGCTGCGTTTGCGTAGAATCGTCAGTTCTAACACGCAAGCAAAACTGCGTAAAATAAGAGCAGGAATCAATGTGGGACTTACGATGATCGTATCCGTTAGCACAATGTGGTGAAATATGGCGTTAATGGCCTACGGTGGCAGACGATCGACACAAGTTCCTTTGCTAAAAGCACGACATCGCCTGCAGCGCCTTTCGTGGACGCTAGACGATGGGAAAACCTTGACCTGGTCAGATGAGACCGGATTTGAGTTGGCAAGAGGTGATGGTAATGTTTACGTGCCTCAGATCCCACGATGCCGTCGACCTAAGTTGTCAAATGTTCAAAAGTGTGTGAATTCCTAAGGGACCAAACTGCTGAGGTCATCGGTCCCTAGAGTTACACACTACCTAAATTAACTTATGCTAAGAACAACACACACACGCATGCGCGAGAGAGGACTCGAACCTCCGGCGGGAGGGGCTGCGCAATCCGTGACATCGCGCCTCAAATCGCGTGGCCACTCAGCGCGGCTCCAAGTTGTCAACAAGGCATTTTGCAAGATGGTGGTGGCTCCATAATGGTGTGGGCTGTTTTTACATTGAATAGACTGGATCTCTCGTCCAACTGAATCGATCACTGACTGGAAATGGTTTTAGTCGGCTGTCTGGTGAGTATTTGCAGCCATTTATAGACTTCATGTTCCCAAACAGTGATGTAATTTTCATGGATGGTAATGCTCCATGTCACGTGGCTACAGTTGTTCACGACTGGTTTGAAGAATATTGTGGACAGTTCGAGCGAATGATTTGTCCGTCCAGATCGCCCATCATGAATCCCATTGAACATTCAAGGGGTCTAATGAGAAGTCAGTTCGTGCACAAAATCATGTGCCAACAACACATCGGCAATTATGGCTGGCCATAGACGCAGCATGGCTCAATACTTCTGCAGGGGACTTCCAAGGACTAGTTGAGTCCATCCCACGTCGATTTTCAGCACTGCGCAGGGCGAAAGGACGTCCGACACGATACTAGGAGGAATGACTTTTGTCACCTCAGTGTAAATTAGTAATTCAGCCGTCGGTTCACTCTACACATCGCATCGTTTCAAAACGAGGAAAAATCATGACTCGTGAGACCACGCTACACGTCTCATTTCAGGTGCTGTGCAGTTTATGTGTTGCCTGGCGCAGAAGACCTGCTGCTTTATGTGCCACTGTGAGAAGTGTTTTTTTACAGGTACCCGACTATAAATGTCTGTTTCATGCAATTCTATTCGCAGTGTGGTGTCAGAAACTAGTTGGGATATACCTGCTTTCACTGGCAGCAGACGTTGCCGTTCGGCTTGAAACGGGTTGTCAGTGACAAGACGCGATGCTCGTCTCACGTCCCTACCAGTTTGGATCTTTCTGCACTACCGCTCTTACACCGTGTTCCATGGATACGAATAGTAAACCATTCACTATACACATGTTAAACAAAGCATTGACACAGCAACAATTGGCCAACTTCTTTTACGGTGTGGTTGTAGACATGCCGAAAGGTGATTGCCCGGACTATGCCACTCATTTACGTCTCCACGGTGATCCAGCTTACTGCGCTAATTCCATTAAACTGACTACTTCAAAGGCACCATTTCACTGCTGTAACGTGCATAAGTGGTGGAGGGTCATATCATTGCTTGCATGTCCCACATAAACCACAGTGGTCCAAAGAGGCCAGTATTTTGTCCGGCGAGCTGACATATTCTGGCTAAAAAATATAGGCGTTTTACATATACTTATTTATCCCAGTCTCGATAGGGAAAGAAATAGGGAACTGTAGTTGAAAAAGGTGCGTTGTTTAAAGATTTACAAATGTATAAACGCAGTGTACGAAGTATGAAGTGAAATATTTTAGAAATTAATTTTAATACACTCTACGACAAAAATCCACGCATCACGAAGGAATTATTCGAATGAGACAAAAATCGGTATATGTGATGTACATGTACAGACAAACAAATGATTACACTTTCAGAAAAATTGAGTGCTTTACTCAACAGAAAGAGCATTACAAATTGAGTAAGTCAGAAACGCGTTGGTCTATTTCTGGCCCTTATGCATGCGGCTTGGTATTGATTGACGGAGTTGTTGTATGTCCTCCTGAGGGATATCGTGCCAAATTCTGTCCAACTGGCACGTTAAATTGTCAAAATCCCGAGATGTTTGGAGGGCCCTGCCCATAATAATCCAAACGTTCTGAATTGGGAAGAGGTTCGATGACCTAGATAGGCAAGGTAGGATTTTTCAAGCACGAAGACAAGTTGTAGAAACTCTCGCCGTTTGCAGGCGGGCATTATCTTGTTGAAGTGTAAGCACAGGAAGGCTTACCATAACAGGCAACAAAAAGGGGAATAGGATATCGTCGATGTACCACTGTGCAGCAAGGGTGACTTGGATGACAATCAAAAGGGTTCTGGCATGAAAAGAAATGGCACCCCAGACCATAACTCCTGGTTGTCGGGCCGTATTGCGGGCGACATTCAGGTTGGTATTCCACCACTCTCCAGGGCATCTCCAGACACGTCTTCGCCGGTCAACAAGGCTCTGTTCGAAACGGGACTCATCACTGAAGACAATTCTACTCCAGTCAATGAGCTTCCAGGCCGAAACCGTTTCTGTCGGTGCACGGGACAGCGGTGGGATATCATCGTAACTGTCTCCCGCCGTACTGACCGACAAGCAGGAGTGATGGTCTGGGGTTTCATTCCTTTATCATAGCAGGACCTCTTTCCTTGTCTTCCAAGGCACCTTTACAGCACAGCGGGACGTCGACGATATTCTACGCCATGTTTTTTACACTCCATGGCAAGACATCCCATATCAGCAAGATTACGTCAATCCGTCCGCACACGGCGAGAATTTCTACTCCTCGTCTTCGTGCTTTCAAACCCTACCTTGTCCAGCGAGTTCGCCGGATCTGTTCCCAATTGAGAACTTTTTCCACATTACGGGCAGGGTCTTCCAAACAGCTCGGGGTTGTGGCGATTTAACGGGCCAGTTGGACATAATTTGGCACGATATCCCTCAGGAGGACATACAAAAACTCTGTCAATCAGTGCCAAGCCGAATGACAGCTTGCATAAGGGCCAAAGGTGGACCAACACGTTATTTACTTGTTCAGATTGTGAAGCTCTTTCTCGAGAATAAATAATCAGATTTTCATGAAACTATAAACATCTGTTTGTCTGTACATATTTTTGTCTTAGAGTGTACTAATTCGACCCAAAAGCTGCTTCTTCGAAATTGATCCAGTAATTCTAGAATTTCTAGAATTAAGCTTAATTTCTCCACGTTCCCAACCCCACATCTAGATATAAGCGTGGTAGAGTGTCGTAACACTCGCGTTAATTGCCTTCTGATACTAAGTGATGCGTGTAAAAATTCTGTTTAAATTTGCACTAGCAGTTCCAGAGAAATGATGGAACATACACATGCATCTATTTTAAAATATATTCACACGATGTGTACGGAAACGAAGCCTGGAGAATGTACAGATAATCTGGAACGGATAAGTTTCCTTTCACGTTTTCGGCATACGATTTGGTCAGTACTTAACATGATTTTTGTTTGTAGGAATAACCTTCGGAAATCTGCTGTGGTCGGAACAGGCAAACACGCACAGATTTTGGGATAAGCACCGTCAACGATGTACCACCGATATACCCCTACCATAAAGTGATTTACACAGCACACTAACAAAGGAAAAATCGAATGGTCAAAGTTAGTGGACTTGGACCGTAACATCAAAGGCACACGGTATTGAGCGTTTCGACAACACATTCCTTGACAATCTTGGTTTCTCGACTTAGAAGAAATCGTTGCTCTTAACAGACTTATAGCAAGTCCCATGAATATTAATAAAACGTGATCTCGTTTCTCTTCGCCTTTATCCTCTGTCTGCACGGCGTCGGCATTTTAATTTGGATTTGGGAATTTTAGTAATATGGGGTAGCCGGATATCCTTCGTGTCACTACCCATTCCGCGCTGGGACGAATACTATGTTCCTCATCTGTTTGAGTCTAGCGTTATCTATGTGAAAGTGTGAGAATGCAGAAGCCTGGTATTCACCTAGTCGGATGTGGGAAACCGCCTACAATCCTCATCCAGGCTGACTGACACTCCGCCTCCACCGTTAAGATGCCGGCGCGATTTCGATCCGGGACCGGCGCTCTTCCCAGAATTCCAGACGTGATCAGACTATCCGCGCAGGTACTAACAGAACGAGGTATCTGCATTTCACTGAAGTGGACACACTGTATATCACATTGGTACAAGCACAATCATCTCACAACAGTTACAGCGTTCAGTTTTTAAAACTTAAGCATTAGTCTTCTCTAAGAGTAGTTATTAGGTCCATGAAAATTATATTACGAAATGTATTTTACATTTAATCTTTCTTTGAATAAGGGAACTTAAAAGTTTGAGAAGCCCTTCTTATGCTTAATTTTTTGTTTTTTTAAAGTTTTTCATAGACCTCATCAAGTAGCTATAATGCTTCTCTGTATGTATTTTGCACATCCTGCAGCGCTGTAACTGACTTTTGAAAAGAAACTATATTTTTATAGTCGGTCTGGTGACTGCTGGCACCGGCCTTGGCGCAGTGGATACACCGGTTCCCGTCAGATCACCGAAGTTAAGCGCTGTTGGGTGTGGCCAGCACTTGGATGGATTACCGTCCGGGCCGCCATAGGCTGTTGCCATTTTTCGGTGTGCACTCAGCCTCGTGATGACAATTGAGGAGCTACTCGACCGAATAGTAACGGCTCCGATCACAGAAAACCATCATAACGACCAGGAGAGCGGTGTACTGACCACACGCCCCCTCGTATCAGCATCCTCAGCTGCGGATGACACGGCGGTCGGATGGTCCCGATGGGCCACTTGTGGCCTTACGACGGAGTGCTGGTGGCTACTGCTACTTACGACTGTCATTTGTTTACTTTTGGGTTTTCGTCCTGAAAAAAAAAAAAAAGCGTCACGGTTTTCTCGTATTTTAGAGCGCGCCATTACTGGCAGTGTTGCTCTGAGAAGGATTTCTACCCTTCGTCGTTGGTTCTTCCCATATGCACTGACTACCGGTGTAACTATATCTGAGTTCCACAACCCAGTTACATGCAAAACGTGAACAGAGGTCGTTCATTAAAAGCCAAATGCCAGCCTCCTCATCCCCATTGTGGTGGATTTTTTTTTTCTTTAGAGAATAACAAGCCATTCATGCGGAATGTAGCGTCCCTAAGAGCGTATTCCTACTTCGGATGGCACCAACGCCGAAAAGTAAAATGACATTGCAAAAAATGTCGGACCAAAACATCACATATGTATTTCAGAAAATATAATTATTGCTGGTAACACTACTGCGAGTACACAATTTAATAATATTTAAAGAATGTGGAATACACTTTCCTCCAATTATTTTCGAGATTCCGACTGAATGTTATCCATCCATTTTGCCTTATTTGATTTTAAGTTTTCCAAAGCTCTTCTAAAGTCAGATTGTAATACTGGGTCTCCTATCTCTTTCCTGTCAACTCCTATTTCTTCTTCTAACACGTCATCGGGTAAGTCCTCCCCCTCATAGAGATCATCAATATACTCTTTCCACCTATCCGCTCTCTCCACTGCATTTAACAGTGGAATTCCCATTGCGCTCTCAATGTTACCGTCCTTACTTTTCATTACACCGAAGGTTGTTTTTACTTTTCTGTATGCTGACTCAGTCCTTCCGAAAATCATTACTTTTTCTATTTCTTCACATTTTTTATGTAGCCATTTCACCTTAGCTTCCTATTTATTTCATACCTGTGTGACTTGTATTTCGGTGTCCTTGAATTTTCCTGAATATTTTGGTACTACCTTCTTTCGTCGATCAGTGAAATATTTGTTCTTTTACCAATGGTTTCTTCGCAGTAACCTTCCTTGTACCTCTGTCCGTTTTCCTCTATAAGTTTTGTGATGCCTTTTTTGCACTCACTATTCATCATTACAAAATTTTGATCCGAGTGTATATCTGTACTTACAATGGCTTACAATCCTATATCTGATTTCGGAGTCTCTGCCTGACCATGATGCAATCTAACTGAATCTTCCTTTATGTTCCGTCTTTATCTGCATAAATATTCAGGGCACCTTCCATGGCCTGTCAGGTAGTGCATCATGTCTACATAGATTTAGATGGCTCATAAATATCTCCTCCTCGATGTCTGGAAATATTGCATATACTCTGCGACAAGATCTTAGGGCCAGTGTACATACATTGAAAGCTCGGCGTAACAAAATTTGGCAATAAATCAGGTGCAGTTAGTGCAGTCTGTGAGACTCGTGGGAACTGCAGAGTATGGTATGTGTAAAACACATAAACTAGATGTTGGGAATTGTAGCTCCGAGAGAAAAACAATCCTTTACAGATAAAACTTCTGTAAGTAGGCTGTTTAGGTTTTTATGTTGGTAACGCCATGTAACACTCTGTATGAAAATCACTGACTGTGCTGTGTGCAGTCTGTGGCTGGTTTGTATTGTTGGAATTTGCTATTGTAGTGTTGGGCAGTTGGCTGTTAACAGCGCATAGCGTTGCGCAGTTGGATGTGAGCAGCCAGCAGTGGTGGATGTGGGGAGAGAAATGGCGGAGTTATGAGAGCGGATGATCTGGACGTGTGTCCATCAGAGACAGTAAATTTGTAAGACTGGATGTCATGAACTGATATATATATTATGACATTTGGACACTATTAAGGTAAATACATTGTTTGTTCTGTATCAAAATCTTTCATTTGCTAAGTATGCCTATCAGTAGTTAGTGCCTTCAGTAGTTAGAATCTTTTATTCAGCTGGCAGTATTGGCGCACGCAGTATTGCAGTAGTTTGAGTAACGAAGATTTTTGTGTGGTAAGTGATTCATGAAAGGTAAATGTTATTGTTAGTCAGGGCCATTCTTTTGTAGGGATTTTTGAAAGTCAGACTGCGTTGCGCTAAAGATATTGTGTGTCAGTTTAAGCACAGTCACTTATAATTTTTTTAAGGGGACGTTTCACCTCTTTCCTATGGGTTAGTGTTTAGGACCGAATTTTGTATCGACAGTACATACGCTCTGTAACTGTTACATCTCGTGCTCCTTTTCTGTACGTAAAACTGGCCTTCTTATCTTAAAGAGTGTTAAGTTTCCTATGCATGTGCGTGTTTGCATGCGCGTGTGTTTATGGCGCTCAACATGGAGGTCATTAGAGTTCAGTGCCTCGATGAAGCAATCAGCGGACGCTGTACTGGAAGTGAAGCGAACTAGGAAGTCGAAAGTTAAATTGCGGCTGTATCACCAGCAGCAGCAGCAACAGAACCAAAGTTCGGAGCGAGAAGCCGCTCAGCCGTCTTGTTTGGCGGACGTTGAGTGACACTTGGGAGGCGAAACGCGTCCGGCGGCCTTGATCCTGTGTAGCGCGGGCTGCATCACCAACGAGAGCAGGCGCTGATGCACGAGGCACTCGCCTATCGCCCGTACACAGCCATCCCACCGACAAAGCGCCTTGTTCAGTCGGCTCAAGTTGTTTGATTTCTCTCGTACTATAACCGACGGCAATGTTACATGTCATTAAAAATAATTACATCCACTGCCACAATGACAAAATATAATGAATGTTAAAATATTTTGTTAATATATTAGTGAAAACACAATCACTAAATTTTACGTTTTTTTGTTTGCGACAAGTTTCGGAGGTGTAGCTCCGTCATAAGATGACACTTTCGGCGTTGAAGTGCATTGGTCACTGGAAATGTACGTGAGGTAGACACCAGTACTGCCACATGATGATGGTTTAACGTCTCGTTGTAATACATCGTGAAATAAGGTACTGAAAGTTCATTCGACAGAGAATATATAATCGGTGAAGCAGCAATCTTACGCTCTGCCCGATCGCTGGATTACTATCTGCTATTATTCGCAGTTCGATGAACGACGTGAAACGAAGGGGTAAGTAATTGAAGTGTGACAGTATTATGAATAATAAAACGTCTTCCTCAAATGGTTCAAATCGCTCTGAGCACTATGGGACTTAACATCTGAGGTCATCAGTCCCCTAGAACTTAGAACTACTTAAACCTAAGTAACCTAAGGACATCACACACATCCACGCCCGAGGCAGGATTCCGGACGGAAGCACCTAGAACCACTCGGCCACAGCGGCCGGCGTCAAGGACAACATACTAGATTCTTGGAGTTAACAATCTTCGAGCCACTTACATGTCTGAAAACTTATTCCATAAGCACATACCTTCGATAACAGCCTACAACTGGGCAGCGTGTCAAATGCTTTCCGGAAATCTAGGAATGTAGAATCTGATTCGTGCCCTTCATCCATAGTTCGCAGTATATCACGTAAAAAAAAAAAGGGCAAGGTGAGTTTCGCACGAGCGATGCTTTCTAAAACCATGTTGATTCGTGGACATAAGTTTCTCAGTGTGAAGAAAGTTTGTTATATTCGAACTGAGAATATGTTCAAGGATTCTGCAGAAAATTGAAGTTAGGGATAGAAGACTGTACAAAGTTAGAAGAGTAACGATTACGAAATTCTCTCAATACAAAAATTACAGATATTACGATTAATTGCGTTATTTGTGACATAATGAAAAGAAAGAGATCAAATTAACACTAATCATGTGTGTTATTATTTATCTGAGGGACAAATATTTCCTTCAATTAATGGTTATGACAACAAACATATTTTCATTCTTGTGCATACATTGGGTACTTTCAAAAATTCCTCCAAAAAATCTCCATCAATAGAGTCAGTAATATTACCATTACAAACAAGTTTTCATCTCCATAATAAAGATTTCGAGATAATTTCTCTCAGAGTCACATTCTTCATATATCCTTCTCTAAGAAACACGACTACTCGCTACTATGTGTAAAATAACGGTACCTCAGGGCTTCTCAACTAACAGATGACCACGCGCTCCACAGATTGCATTTAACACAGAGTCGAGGATCTTATTCACGACACATGCAGCGCGCTCATTCATGTTTGTCCCAGTACAGTAAACATGAATTACTTACAAAGGTAGAAAATATATGAAAAGCTTATTAAAAGGTCATGTTATGGCTCATGTAAGGTCTAAAGAGTATGTCAAAGGCGTCGGATCATGGCTTGACTGTCTGTGGTTTATCGTTCGGTGAAACTGCTGCTTGTATTTGTCAAGCCAATGTGGATTGATGGGTTCATGGCAACCACACTCAGCGTCTTACAGAACATTAACTGTCCCACGCGACTAGCGCCGGAGAGAGGAGACATCGTTCGCTCGGCCGTGAAGGATAGTACAGCGACGTCATATATCATGAGTCAGGAAATGAGCTTGTCCGTAGCAAAACAGTATCCACACGTTCAGCGCCACGACGTCTGGACCACCACAAACTTTCAGCAGGTTGACCGTTGTTGCAGCTTCCCTTGAGCAGGCAGAGATAGGCGCACCGACAGCAACGGCACTGGACTCAAGAGTGACACCACGTCGTCTCGAGTACCGATTTTGCGCACGTATGTGATGGGCATATAGGTTTGTGGAGGTTTGAACGAGAATGTTGTCAATTTGTATTCCTTATCGTCATACGGGCGCAGCACCTTCTGTGATATTACGGCGTACCATTGGATTTTCAGTACGATCACCTTTGGTTTTCAAAGATGGTAATTTACACAACAGCAGATGTATTTCTGATGTATTACGGCCACAAGGTGTTTCCGTAAGGTGCTCTTTCAACAAGATAAAGCAAGTCAAAGAAAGAGCGCTAACGTTAAGCGTCCAATGGGAATTCAATTGTTCAAGGCGGAGGAGAGAGTGGTTAGGTAGTAAGTGAAGGTGAAGGCCTTTATGGAGGGGAGGACGTGCCTAATGATGTGATAGAAGAAGATACAGGAGTCGATAGGGAAGGAATAAGGGATCCAGTATTATAATCAGAATTTAAAAGGATTCTGGAAGACTTAAAATCAAATGAGGCAGAAGGAATAGATAACGTTCCATCGGAATTTCTAAAATCGTTCGGGGAAGTGGCAACAAAATGACCACTCAAATTAGTGTGTAGAATTTATGAGACTGGTGATATTCCATCAGACATCCGGAAAAACGTCATCCACACAATTCTGAAGGTAGCAAGAGTTGACAGGTGCGAGAATTCTCGCACAACGTCTTAAAAAGCTCATGCATGCAATTTGCTGACAATAATAATATACAGAAGAACAGAAAAGAAAACTTAAAATCTGTTAGTTGACTATCAGTTTGGCTTTAGGGAAGGCAAAGGCACCGGGGAGACAGTTCTCACGTTGCAGTTGATCGTGGAAGCAGGACTGAAGAAAAATCAAGACACGTTTACAGGATTTATCGACCTAGAAATACCGTTCGAGAGTGTAAAATGGTGTAAGGTGTTCGAAATTCTGAGAAAAATAAAGATAACGTACAGGGAAAGGCGGGTAATATATAATATGTGCTACAAGCATGAGGGAACAATAAGACTGGAAGACAGGGATGTAACCTTTAGCGATTATCGTTCAATCGATACATCGAAGAAGCAATGCCGGAAACAAAAGAAAGCTTCAAGAGTGGAATTAAAATCCAAGGTGAAAGAATATCAGTGATAAGACTAGGTGATTACATTGCTATTCTCAGTGAACGTGAAGAGCTGTGTAATAAGTACAGAATAGCTCGAAGAAAGACGAAAGGAATGAGAAGTAGCAGAATTAGAACAGCGAGAAACTTAAATACTACTGGCCATTAAAATTGCTACACCACGAAGATGACGTGCTAGAGACGTGAAATTTAACCGACAGCAAGAAGATGCTGTGATATGCAAATGATTAGCTTTTCAGAGCTTTTCGCCGGTGGCGACACCTACAACGTGCTGACATGAGGAAAGTTTCCAACCGATTTCTCATACACGAACAGCAGTTGACCGGCGTTGCCTGGTGAAACGTTGTTGTGATGCCTCGGGTAAGGAGGAGAAATGCGTACCATCACGTTTCCGACTTTGATAAAGGTCGGATTGTAGACTATCACGATTGCGGTTTATCGTATCGCGACACTGCTGCTCGCGTTGGTCGAGATCCAATGACTGTTAGCGGATTATGGAACCGGTGGGTTCAGGAGGGTAATATGGAACGCCGTGCTGGATCCCAACGGCCTCGTATCTCTAGCGGTCGAGATGACAGGCATCATGGCTGTAACGGATCGTGCAGCCACGTCTCGATCCCTGAGTCAACAGATGGGGACGTTTGCAAGAGGACAACCATCTGCACGAACAGTTAGACGATGTTTACAGCAGCATGCAGTATCAGCTCGGAGACCATTGCTGCGGTTACCCTTGACGCAGCATCATAGACAGTAGCGCCTACGATGGTGTACTCAACGACGAACCTGGGTACACGAATGGCAAAACATTTTTTCGGACGAATCCAGGTTCTGTTTACAGCATCCTGATGGTCGCAACCGTGTTTGGCGACATCGCGGTGAACGCACGTTGGAAGCGTGTATTCGTCATCGCCATACTGGCGTATCATCCCGCGTGATGCTATGGGGTGCCATTGGTTGCACGTCTCGATCACCTCTTGTTCGCACTGACGGCACTATGAACATTGGACATTACATTTCAGATGTATTACGACCTGTGGCTCTACCTTTCATTTGATCCCTGCGAAACCCTACATTTCAGCAGGATAATGCACGACCGCATGTTGCAGGTCCTGTACGGGCCTTTCTGGATACAGAAAGTGTTCGACTGCTGCCCTGGCCAGCACATTCTCCAGATCTCTCACCAATTGAAAATGTATGGTCAATGGTGGCCGAGCAACTGTCTCGTCACAATACGCCAGTCACTACACTTGATGAACTGTAGTATCGTGTTGTAGCTGCATGGGCAGCTGTACCTGTACACGCCATCCAATCTCTGTTTGACTCAATGTCCAGTCGTATCAAGGCCGTTATTATGGCCAGAGGTGGTTGTTCTGGGTACTGATTTCTCAGGATCTATGCACCCAAATTGCGTGAAAATGTAATCACATGTCAGTTCTAGTATATTATATTTGTCCAATGAATACCCGTTTATCATCTGCATTTCTTCTTGGTGTAGCAATTTTAATGGCCAGTAGTGTATCAGAATTTTGGGATCATGAAATAAACCAAGTTAAGGAATTCTGCTACCAAGGCGGCAAAATAACTCATGATGTGAAACGGCAAAGAATGACATATCCGTACGTGTCATTCAACTTCAGTTCGAGTCGATGTGCAACCGAGTTACATCTGTTGTTGCTGCTAATAATGACAGACCTCTTCATCTACACAAATACTCTGCAAGTGACCGTTTGGTGAGTGTCGAAAGTTGCCTGTGTGTATTAATAGTCATTTCCTCTCCTGTTGGACTCGCAAACAACCTCGTGTGTTAAATTTCGCACCTGAAAATTTAATCGTGTATCTATACTGCACTGTCCACGCCCAATTAGTAAAATGATGTTATTTGCTATCCTGTTTTCCTTTTGCAAGTTTAGTGGCCAGCATTGTGTGTCAGGAATTATTTTACCATTAATAAATAATTTACAAGAAGTCTTGGGTATCGAACTGCGTCCTCACTTCGAGCGATATACATCGAATGCCAGACTGTCAGGCTGTTATTTGGGATTTGTTTTGTATGTCACCAAGGGAATGTGATATAATGTTGTTAATAGTCGTGAATGAATTTGTTCTAATATCCAGTTCAAACAGATTTACTTGGTGGAAGTTAATTCCTCGATTATGTACTGTAGAGAAATGCTTAGCGTTGAGTTGGGAATATGGCTTGTAGCCAAATCAGGATCAAAGGAACTGCTTTGATTGTCACTGTCAAACGTGTGTAAAAGTGTAGAAGGAGACTGCTGATGTAGACTTCCCCTTGTGCCACTAATGTACAAAATGCAAGAAAAGGACTTCGATAAGAAAAGGCGCTTGGTGTGATAGCGCAAAACTGAGCATTAAAAAAGAAATTTATGGGGGCATTTGAAAGCTCTTGCTACGCAACCCCGGTACCAAATGTAGAGACTCTTCGTGCTCGTATTCTGGACGGCTGTGATACAATACGCCATTCTCCAGGGCTGCGTCAGCGCATCAGGGATTCCATGCGACGGAGGGTGGATGCATGTATCCTCGCTAACGGAGGACATTTTGAACGTTTCCTGTAACAAAGTGTTTGAAGTCACGCTAGTACGTTCTGTTGCTGTGTGTTTCCATTCGATGATTAATGTGATTTGAAGAGAAGTTAAAAAATGAGCGCTAACATGGAAATTAAGCGTTTCCGGACACATGTCCACATAACATATTTTCTTTCTTTGTGTGTGAGGAATGTTTCCTGAAAGTTTGGCCGTACCTTTTTGTACACCCTGTATACGCGCCATTGTGCACGCCGAGGATGCCCCTGCCGAGTAAGGTAAGTGAAACTACTACTTTCTTTATCATGCTGTTGTCAGTGAAACGAGTAATGTTACGCTTTCATGTTTAATTAGACTAAGTTTAAAATAATTTTGTCTTTTGTCATCTACGTCGCCAATGCCTCAACAGTCAGGCGTTCGATATGACATCGATACCCAAGGCGTCACTCCGATATCTAAAGCTACTTGGAAATTACCCATAGATATTATGTCTGTTGTGGATCCTTAGAGCTGTAGTCTCGCTAATTTTCGCTTTGAATTATAACTGGCCGTTTTGGTGTTAACTAGGTACCACAGAGAAATTTGCATCGCTTGTAATAAGAGTATGCGTTAGCTACTGCTTGTTGTACTTCTTCACTAAGTGCTTTTTATAAGGTATTCTACCAAATAATTTAATTTTCCGGTAAGGTGTGCTACCCTCTCTCCTATTTCACATAAACAAAAAGATCATACCTGAGTCAGTCACCAAAAAGGTATTGTCTCCCACTTGTTCATGTTCACAATGTGCGATCATTTATAAAGAAAGAGATTCGGCCTATGTAGATTTACTTGTAGAGGAATTTTTGCCGGTTCTGTTTGTACAGTGTGACATTTGATATTTTCAAGATGTGGAACATGCTTCTCAACAAGTCTTTTCTATTAATTACACCATTAGTTATTTTAATGTCAGACTGCAACTAACTTCTTAGAGATAGGCTGCTTTACAGTAAACTATTCGTCCAGCATTTTCTTCGTAACGACGGAAAAAAATGACACTGTGGACTAATGTCTTTATTTCTGGAGGAAAGTGACAAGTTTTTTTTGTCATTTTTCATTGTCGTCGTGAGTGATATTATTGCACTGACCACTGACACTTGAGAGTAGTTTGCTATGACACTCCTTTCAATTTCCGATGTTCATTGCTGTCTTCCTAAAAGTCTTTAAAGAAGAGGACCTAGCCAGCCGAGAAGCAGTAAATTTCCTATTTGTTCCTCATTTCCGTCGTTCAGAGGTTCATCAAGCGTGCTTGTTTTCTAGCTTGAAGAGAACTTCACAGTTCGTTACTCTCCAATTTCCGCTTACCTATCAGCGCCTTTGCAACTATATACTCCATAAAATGTAGGTAAATTCTTTTCAATGCAAGATGCATGTTTCGTTTACCTTGTATCTGTGGTGGAACACCCTTCTTGCATAAAATATGATCCTTGTAATGGTAGTGCTCTTTTCTATCTAACCAGCTGTAAACTAGAACTGCAAATAAATCTTGAGATTTAATTTGTAATTAAATATGCTGCTTCTTTTTTTCCCATAGTGTTTTACTGTATTTTATTTTCCAGCAGTTATGGATTATGGAATTGTAACAAAGTCCTAACTGTTCTAAAAGGAAGAAATGTTAGTAAAGGGGGGATGTTATTTGAATTTACTTAAGATATAACGTATTTTTTCTTAGAAAGAAGGAAATAACCGAACTCTGTAGCAAGCTACTGTTTCGTCTTAAAAACGCATCAATAATGCATCTGATGTCCAAATAAGCAGAAAAGTTTTAGTCCTTTTGCTGTCGTAGGCCGACAATGCAAAGACAGCTACAGGCATGATACGATTATGTGCTGCTTATGAGCGAATTGTAGCGAAGAGGCACTTGCACATGTCTCCAAATAACATATGGTAGTTAGGACTACCACACTATTTGCATTATTCCTGATTATACTGAGTGAACAGAAATCAACCGATAAACTTTCAGAGGTTGATCAGGGATACCTTCTGAGTATTTTGATATTGGCGACCAAAGGCCTCCGGCGGCCCTTTACAGGGTTATTTGATTTTGTTTGTTTCTGGCCCCAGTTAGCTTGGTATCTGCTTTGCACTGAAAGTATGTGCTACAGTGCAGATGTTGATGGTATACGCTGTGTCGCATTTGGAAACAAAATTGTCCCGTTTACTCACGGTATTTGTTTATGATGACTGCATTGCTAACTTTTTTCTTTGGCTTCAATCTTGAAATCAGTACTGCTCGGTTCTACGACGAATTTGTTTGTCCGGCGGCGTTAGTTGTACGTTAATAGTGATACTCAGCAGTATTTATAGATTTACTAGTGAAGAGTTGGTCTCGTGTGTGGGTGCACTGAAAGCAGCGGAAGACCGGCACAAAGACGCTTCGCTGAACTGGCCTTGCAGCGACGGCAACCGCATCACAGTACCTTCACATCTGAGCTTTTTTGTATTACTTTATGTTGTGTGTTTTATGTTTCGGTTATTACATATTACATGCTTCTTCACTGTCGTGAAGGTATTTTCACAGAATGAAGGATGGTAGCAGTAACAAACCGAGTAAATCGTGATACATGATTAGCTTGTAACGGGCTGAGGAGACGTAGGACTCTCCTACCAAAATATTTGTTTCCTAGAACAAGCTCTGAAAATTTATCTGTGGAATTCTGGTTCAGACTGTATATTCTCTGCTTGCCGCATCGATTTATTGTGATCCGTGAACTGAGTCACCTTTTTCGATTAAATATTTTTTTATGGTGACAATGCGGATGACAAAGTTATGCGAAGGTTGGTTGCGTCATTGGCAGTTGTTGTAAAACCCCAAGGACGACTTCATTTTATCCTTCTCCCTATTGCTGTCTTCCTTCAGCTGCATATGACTGTGTTGTAATAATTTATTATTACCAGTTCTCTCTACACTTATGTGTTGGCAAGTGCTAATTTGTAATGTTATTTAGCATTAGTAGACTGGCAACTGGTAATTTGTAATATTATTTAGAATTAGAATACTGTCCGATATTCTCTAGTGCCCGCATCTCGTGGTCGTGCGGTAGCGTTCTCGCTTCCCACGCCCGGGTTCCCGGGTTCGATTCCCGGCGGGGTCAGGGATTTTCTCTGCCTCGTGATGGCTGGGTGTTGTGTGCTGTCCTTAGGTTAGTTAAGTTTAAGTAGTTCTAAGTTCTAGGGGACTTATGACCACAGCAGTTGAGTCCCATAGTGCTCAGAGCCATTTGAACCATTTTTGATATTCTCTAGTAACGAACAAAAAAAATGGCTCTGAGCACTATGGGACTCAACTACTGAGGTCATTAGTCCCCTAGAACTTAGAACTAGTTAAACCTAACTAACCTAAGGACATCACAAACATCCATGCCCGAGGCAGGATTCGAACCTGCGACCGTAACGGTCTTGCGGTTCCAGACTGCAGCGCCTTTAACCGCACGGCCACTTCGGCCGGCTAGTAACGAACAGTTTCACTGACATTTAAGTAGATGGGTCTGAAGTGGCAATTGTCTTTCGATGCCCGCTGCTTGTTCATGGTCAACAGTGAACTTCGGATGAGGCTCAAAACTTACAGAGGTAGAATTTCCACTATTTGACAAAGAACATTCTGCATTAAGTATTTGTGACTCGTTAATACAATGTGAAAGATTAAGAAAGTTTCATTAGCGTCTGCGTATTACCATTCATCATTTTCTGAAGGAATGGAGAAATTATGTAATGGCAGCAGCAGTCGGCCGAGATACAAGGAGCAACACGGACGTAACCGATTTTGTGACATTTTATGAGTTCTTGACCAGGAGTAGATTATACAGTATCTGTGTGCTTTGTTAGTTAAGTTTCCTGAATTTCTTCGAGTTAATTTAATATGTAATTGACACAGTTCTCGAGTTTTCATTTATGTCGGAAAGTAAACCGATTTTGTGACATATTACAGGTTCTAATCAGGAGCGAATTATTTCGTCTCACGTGAGTGCTTTGGTAATTCAGTTTTTGAATCTCAGGGTGACAAGTTCTTTCGTTTTCGGAGTTTTGTAGCGCGTGCTGATAGTCTTTCGTTTGTCTGTGTAGTCACGTTTTCCATAGTCTTTAGTATGGACAGGGACTGTGATTGCTGTTTGAGGGTGCGAGTCAAGTTGATGACACTTCGCTCTCAGCTCCAGACTGTGATGGCTTCGGTTACACAGCTTGGAGCTATACGTCGGCCGTGAGAATCCAGCGGACGTCCACCACGTCTGAGTCCGCCAATCGGTGCGCTCGTGACCAGCCCAATTACTGATCACACTGACGTTGACGCCTCACCCTTAGTTCAGTGGCAGGTCGCCGCAGGGCGTGGCAGGTGGCGGCACGGAAGGCCTCCCTGGTTGGCCTGACAAGCCACTTCCATGTGCTATATGTGGCCGATTCGGTCCCTCAGCCAGATGCAGTCACTTGATTGTGTCGTGTTTCAGAGGAAATATCTCAGCTTAAAAGATCCAGGCAGTCACAGGCGGTGATATTATTGGTAGTTGGAAGCTCCAATGTTATGCGCGTTATAGGGCTCCATAGGGACATGGAGGCCAAGGAGGGGAAGAAAGGCAATGTGCTCTCCATGTACATAACGAGTGAAGTCATTCCAGAGATGGAATGGGTCCTTCACCATGGCTGGTGCAGAGCCGAGAGGAGGGTCTGAATCAGAGGCTCAGACAGTTCTGCACCCGTGTAGGCTGCACATTCCTCGACTTGCATCATAGGGTGGTTGGGTTTCTGGTTCCGAGAAATAGGTCAGCAGACCACTGCATGCATGAGGCGGCTATAGGGTAGCTGGGGCTGTGTGGTGTGGAGTGAGCGGTTTTTTAGAGTAGGGTGTCTTGGGAAACACTAAAAGGGTATAGAATTTGTTGTAGCTGTGTTGGGAAAGGACCAAAACTCCAAGCGCTAATAGAAAGCACTCATGCTCAAATCGTTACAGGCACTGAAAGCTGGGTAAAGCAGGAGTTAAGTTCAGCCGAAATTTTTGAGAAGTACCAAACGTTGTTCAGAAAGGATAGGCTAGACACAACTGGCGATGGCGTGTTTGTTGCTGAAGTAATTTATCTTGTAGTGAAGATGAAGTAGAGAGTTCCTGTGAGTTCGTATGGGTAGAGGTTATTCTTGGACACCGGAATAAAATAATAACTGGATCTTTTTACCGACCTTCCAACCCAAATGATAAAGTTGCTGAAAGGTTCAAAGAAATCTTGAGTTTTATTTCAAACACGTATCCGACACATACAATTATAGTTGGTGGTGACCTCAATTAACCTCGATATGTTGGCGAAAATACATGTTTAAATTCGGATTCAGGCATAACCCATCATTCAAAATTGTACTAAACGCGTTCTCTGAAAATTATTTCGAGCAGTTAGTTCTTGAGCCAACTCGGATAGTAAACGTTTGTGAAAACACACTTTACCTCTTAGCAACAAATAACTCTGAGCTAATAACGAGCATCAAAAGAGGTACAGGGATTAGTGAACACAGGGTTGTCATAGCGAGACTGAATATTGCAACGCCCAAACCCTCCATAAAGAAATGAATAATATATCTATTCAAAAAAAGCGGATAAAAATTCACTTGATGCCTTTCTGAGAGACAATCTCACCGCTTTCACATTAACAATGTATCTGTAAGTGTATACCAACTGTGGCTTGAATTCAAAGAAATAGTATCGACAGGAATTGAGAGATATGCAGGGTGGCCCATTTATCTTGACGACCCTAAATAACTGTTTGTACAGATGCAAACTACAAAATGTTTCAAGCAAATGTTCTTTAGCCGTCTGGGGTACTTCAATAAGCATGATTGCTTTCGTTGTATCTTTGCTTTTCACAGAGATATGTATAGCGGTATAGGCGTTGCCGACTGCAGCGCCGTATTCTGCCTGTTTACACATATACGTATACCTATACCAGTTTCTTTGGCATTTCAGTGTATGTATCACATTTGAAGATGAGCGCCTCTATAATGCGCATTCACGGATCCATGTTACTTCTGTTTGACAGTCATACCATTGCAGCTGACGGCTGCTAGTCCCAGACGCACTTGAGTGTCAGCTTTGGAATACAAACAATGCAATGTGGCCGCGCTATGTACAATTCTGTCCCTGAAGTAAGCGGTAAATTTTACATAGCTCACGGTCGAGTTCATCAACTTCAATTAAAACTGAACATATCTTAAAGTATAACTACTTCTGTAAGTATTTTTCCTTGTTACTGAGCAAGATAAATACACTCTCAAGAACCTCAAATGTTAATTGACGTTCTTGGATTCTGCTGTTCATTGCTAGATGCATATTATTATACACTAAGGTGACGAAATGTTTCGGGATAGCAATATGAACAAATACAGATCGCGATAGAATCACGTACAGAAGCACAAAAGGGCAGTGTATTAGCGGAGCTGTCATTTGTACTCAAATGATTCATGTAAAAAGGCTTCTTACGTGATTGTGGCCGTACGACGGGAATTAGCAGACTTTGAACAAGGGATGGCAGTTGAAGTTAGACGCATGGGTCACTCCATTTTGGTTATCGTTATGGAATTCAATATTCCAAGATCAACAGTGTCAAGAGTGTGCCACGTGTACCACATTTTACCTCTGACCACGGGCAGCACAGTGGCCGACGGCCTTCACTTAACGACCGAGAGGAGTAGCTTTTGTGTAGAATTGCCAGTGCTAACAGATAAGCTATACTGTGTGAAATAACAACAGAAATCGACGTGGGACGTGCGACGAATGCATTTTTAGGAGAGTTCCGCGAAATTTGGTGTTAATGGGTTAGGCCAGCAGATGACCGACTCGCGTGCTTTTGCTACCAGCACACCAACGTCCGCAACCTCCTGGGCTCCTGACGATATCAGGTCCACCCTATACTAGTGTAAAACCGTGGAATGGACAGATGAGCCCCAATTTCAGTTAGTAAGGGCTGATGGCAGGGTTCAAGTGTGGTGCAGACCTCACCGAGCAATGGACCCAAGTTGTCAACAAGGTACTGTGTAAGCTGTTGGTGGCTCCATAATGGTGTGGGGTATGTTTACGTGGAATGAACTGGATCCTCTGGTTCAAAGGAACCAATTATTTCCTGGAAATAGTTATGCTCGGCTACGTGGAGACCATTTGCAGCCTTTCATGGACTTCAAGTTCCGAAACAATGACGGGATTTTTATGGATGACAATGTGCCATCTCACAGAGCCACACTTGTTTGCGACTGGCATCAAGAAAATTCTGAACAGTCCGAGCGTATGATTCGACCACCCAGATCGCCGACATGAATCCTGTCGAACATTTATGGGACATAAGGGAGAGGTCAGTTCGTGCACAAAATCCTTTACCGGGAACACTTCCGCAATGATGGACTGCTATAGAGGCAACATGATTAAAAGTTTCTGAAGAGGACTTCCAGTGACTTGCTGAGTTCACGACACATCTAGTACTGCACTACGCCGCACAAAAGGATATTCGAGACTATATTAGAAGGTATCCCGTGACTTTTTTTACCTCAGTGTAAAATACGGCCGAAAACGACGGGCCGCACGAACACTGCGAATTGTAGTTTGGCGGCCACTGAAGTAACATAACATGAAAATTGGTCGAATACAGTAGAAGACAGCGAAGGAATTCTTTAGAATTAGGAGATATACTGGAAGAGGCTACCTGTCAGTAAAAGATTTACGTAAGAAATCCTATGAAGAGAGATAACAGCGTGACGTCAGATGAAGTAGCCAACAACAGTCGACTGGGCACTGCAGGCAGCAATAAACAGTAGAAATCATTGGACAAAGATCAGACGGTGTAAAATAAACACATAAAAAAAAGTTTTGCATCACCTCGTTTCCGAGAGTTCCGGATCTTGTACAGAAAATTGGAATAGAAATCAACATAAACATCATTTCCGCCCTTCTTATTGCTCATGAAAACCACACATCGCTGTACCACCATACAGCGAGACCTTCAGAGGTGGTGGTCCAGATTGCTGCACACACCGGTACCTTTAATATCCAGTTGAATGTCCTCTTGCATTGATGCATGCCTGTATTCGTCGTGGCATACTATCCCCAAGTTCATCAAGGCACTGTTGGTCCAGATTGTTCCACTCCTCAACGGCGATTCGGCATAGATCCCTCAGAGTGGTTGGTGGGTCACATCGTCCATAGAAAGTCCTTTTATATCTATCCCGTGCATGTTCGATAGGGTTCATATCTGGAGAACATGCTGGCCGCTCTAGTCATTCCTGAAGGAATGCACGACGGGCGCTTGAATTGTCATCCATGAAGACGAATGCCTCGTCAATATGCTGCCGATGTGATTGCTCTATCGGTCGGAGGATGGCATTCACGAATCGTACAGCCGTTACAGCGCCTTCCATGACCAACAGCGGCGTACGTCGGCCCCGCATAATGCCACCCCAAAACAGCAGGGAACCTCCGCCTTGCTACACTCACTGGACACTGTGTCTAAGGCGCTCAGCCTGACCGGGTTGCCTCCAAACAAGTCTCCGACGATTGTCTGGTTGAAAGCATATGCGACACTGGTCGGTGAAGAGAACGTGATGTCAATCCTGAGCGGTCCATTCGGCATGTTGTTGGGCCCATCTGTACCGCGCTGCATGGTATCGTGGTTGCAAAGATGGACCTCGCCATGGACGTCGGGAGCGAAGTTGCGCATCATGCAGACTATTTCGCACAGTTTGAGTCTTAACACGACGTTCTGTGGCTGCATGAAAATCATTATTCAACATGGTGGCGTCGCTGTCAGGGTTCCTACGAGCCATAATCCGTAGGTAGCGGTCATCGACTGCAGTAGTAGCCCTTGGGTGACCTGAGCGAGGCATGTTATCGACAGTTCCTGTCCCTCTGTATCTCCTCCAAGTCCGAACAACATCACTTTGGCTCACTCCGAGACGCCTGGACAGTTCCCTTGTTGAGAGCCCTTCCTGACACAAAGTAAAAACGCGGACGCGATCGAACCGTGGTATTGACCTTCTAGACATGATTGAACTACAGACAACACGAGCCGTGTACCTTGTTCCTGGCGTAATGAGTGTAACTGATCGGCTGTCGGTTCCCCTCCGTCTAATAGGCGCTGCTCATACATTGTTGTTTACATCTTTGGACGGGTTTAGTGACATATGTGAGCAGTCAAACGAACTGTGTCTGTGATACAATATCCACAGTCAACCTCTATATGAGGAGTTCTGGGAACCGGGGTGATAAAAGACGTTTTTTGATGTATGTAGCATCTAGGATGTTGGGTGCAATACAAATGGATGATGAAGTTATTAGAAGTATGTACAGGATGTCCTAGGAGGAATGGTCAGTATTCAGGGATCTTTCGAAGCAAACAAGTCAAGTATACATTTGATCTAGTATGCATACTTTAATAGCTATTACCACTTGTTTCTTAGAACAGATGTGTTTCACATTAGGGAAGGTACGTACTTTAGAACCCATATTTAATGGAAATAGTTTTTTCTTGTTTTAGTCGACGCTACCACACCTCAAAACATGGAAAGCAAAGAACGTGCAATAGAGGAGATTTGTTTCACAATATCGAAAATGAAGAAGTGGTCATAGCTATTAAGGTATGCATTTTAGAGCCCATGCTTAGTGACGTTTTGGTTTGAATGATAGCTCCTGTAATGTCTCTGAATATTGACCATCCTCCTGGGACACCATGTGTAGAGAGAAACAGAAGGCAATAAATGGCTCTGAGCACTATGGGACTTAACAGCTATGGTCATCAGTCCCCTAGAACTTAGAACTCTTAAACCTAACTAACCTAAGGACATCACACAACACCCAGTCATCACGAGGCAGAGAAAATCCCTGACCCCGCCGGGAATCGAACCCGGGAACCCGGGCGTGGGAAGCGAGAACGCTATCGCACGACCACGAGCTGCGGACTAGAAGACAATATCAAGCCACTCAAACTGAGAAACTTTTCTTACGACTCCATGTCAGGCACCGATTCCACAACCATCATTATCTCGTCACAATTTCCTTCAGAACCCACAGAGGCTCTTTCACCATGCTGTCATGGGAGGAAATATACAGTGCACTATGAAATTTGTATCTCTATGAAACACACTTACCCCATCACAACAATGTCAGCCCATAGTATCTTGTCCGACAAAGTACGAGTACAAATTTGATCTTATTAACAATTCTGAGAGTGTTGAAGAGTCATATTCTCAGTTTTTTTTACTTTCTTGTAGGGGTTCTATTCTCACAGAATGCCTGAAGATACTTTATGGAATTTGGGTAGGAGTGCTGCAAGTGTCAAGCCGCAGTTTTGAGTCAATTGACCCTTTACGTAAGAAAGAAAGAAGGAAGGAAGTTCAGGGTTTATCACACTGTCGAAAACAAGGTCATTACAGACGAAGCACCAGCGAGGACTGGAGGAGAGCTGTGACAGAATTGATCTCTCTCTCTCTATCTCTCTCACTCTCTCTTTCTTTTTTTTACAGAGGGAAATAAATGATTCCGAGCAACCTAGGAAACCCTACAGATGGATGGAGACTTAAACTGCCATTGGGCTCGGGAGGACGGCCGTCGGCATTCACAATCAGATGCAGGGTTTCTGAGGTTGCTCTGAATTCGTTAAAGGCGAATGTCGGCATAGCTCATTTGTAAAAAGGGCATGATACATATCGTTTCCTAATTCGAGCATGTACTTCACCTCGAATAACGTCGTCGTCGACGAGACGTTAACCCCTAGTGTTAGTGTCTTACCCGTGCGCAGCCATATTCGGTGGACATCTCAGGTTCCATTTAAGACGTCTCAACTCTTTCGAGTGCCGGTTCGGCGCACAGCTACCTCTTCTCCGTATTAACTTTTCCATGAGATATTCCAGTTAGGTAAGATACGAGGGTACTCAAAAAGTATCGCAATCCTTTTTTCTAGGCCAGTTTTGTTTGAAATAACGCAGAATTTGTTGTGGGACATCGTGGAATAATCCCACTTCAGTCCCTATATTTTCATCAAGTTCCGAAGGATGGCGGTGCTATACATAGCCTTCAAATAGGCGTCTGTAACGAAGGCGTATTCGAAGCAGAGAGCTGTCGTTGAGTTTCTTTTGGCAGAAAATGAAAGCATCGCAGATATTAATAGGCGCCAGCAGAACGTCTATGGAGACCTGTCAGTAAAAAAAAAGCACTATGAGTCGTGGGGGGAGGCACCTGTCATCATCACAACAGGTTGCGCAAACCTGTCCGAGGTCACGCGTGCCGGACGACAGCACACAGCTGTGACTCCTGCGGTGTTGGAACGTGCGGACACTCTCATACGAGGTGATCGACGGATCGCAGTCAAACACCTCGCTGCACTATTGGACGTCTCTGTTGGAACTGACGACACACTCGTCCACCAGTTAGGGTATTCAAAAGTGTGTGCCCACTACGTTCCTCGTCGCCTACAGGAGACCCTAAAGAGCGACGAAATACCGCAAGATGAGGATATGTTTTAGGGTTAGGATGCAAATCGCGATGATGTTTTATCGAACATCGTCACAGGCGATGAAACATGAGTCCATCACTTCGAACCGCAAACATAACGGCAATCCATATAGTGAGGCTACACAACCCCTCCTCCAAAAATAGTTCGACGCCGCACCCTCAACTGATAGTCATGGGAACGGTCTTCTGGCACGATGGAAGTGTTATCCTGTTTGATGTCCTCGCTCATGGTGCTACTATCAACACCGAAGATGTGTATTGTGCTGCCACCAGGAAATTAAAAAACGACTTTAACCGTTTTCTAACTTCAAAAATGCTAACGAACTTCTTCTTCTCCACGACAACGCAGGGCCTCATGCAAGTTTGCACACCGGAGAGGAACTTACAGAAGTTCACTGAATTGTGCTTCGTCATCCACCCTACAGCTCAGATCCTCCACCTTCCGACTTCTATCCGTTTGGCCCACTGAAAGTTGCACTCCGCGGGGAGCAGTATGTGGACGATGATGCGGTTACTGATGCAGCGAAACGTTGGCTCCGACGTCGCCCTATAACGTGGTATCATGCGGACATACAGGTTCGCCCAGCACGGTGGCGTAACACTGTCGTATTGAACGGAGCTTATGTTGAGAAATAGGTTTTGTAGGCAAAGGAGTGGAAGAGTAATACGGTGTATTGGAATACTGTATAAAACAAATCTGCTTTCAGAAAAAAATGTGTTGCATTATTTATTGAAGGCCCTCGTATTTTGTTAGGACAGCCGAAAGACCCTTGTTAAGAACTGTCATTGCACCTTGATTTCTACAAAAGATGTGTTGTTTTGAACGCACAGCCTCGTTTGAAGCACCTTTGGCTCAACGAAACCCTAGATCGTTTGTTATCGAAAGTAGAGCTTCTCGTGTGATTATAGATGTACCGTTCATCTATAGTAAAATCGTACCCAGCCTTATTTATAAGACTATGGTTTCGAGGGCAGATAAATAAATTCAGGACTGTTGGTACTCCCGACATCAGATAGAGACTCATAACAACTGAGTGTCTCTGACACGCTGTCCCATACGCTGATGAGCCACGAAAGTTTGACCGACTGCTTAATAGCGTTTTGGTCCACCTTTGGATCCCAGTACAGCAGCGATTCTACGTGACATGGATTCGACAACTCCACGGTATGTCTACGAAGGTATGTGCCTTTAGACGCCTACGCAATGGTCAAGTTATTCCCGTAATTACGGACAATGTTTCATGCACGCGGAGCTGGCGCACGATAGCGTCCCCCATGCTTCCGATCGGCTTCTCTTCAGACAAATTTGATGGACAAGACATAAACGGGAGTTCAGCACGACGAACTTAAAAGCACTATGGCATGCTTATGGCCTTGTAACACCATCAGCTATCCTGCTGGAAGATGCCATCGCCTTCGGGGAAGACATCAGGCATGAAGCGGTACAGATGATCAGCAATAATTTTCGCGTAGTCCAAAGCTTTGCTTACTACCGCAGATCCAATGAAATGCCAGCTGAATTTTTCCCATAGCGTAATGTGCCCGCACTGCCTGCACCCAAGGCGCAGTGCATGTGTCTAACAATTGTTCGCCTGGATGATGGCTAATCCAGACACAATCATCGACCAGGTGTAACAAGAAACAGGCTTCATCCGTTCAGGCAGCACGTGTTCACTGATCCACCATCCAATCTCAATGATCCCGCGCCTACTGCAATGCTAACTGACGATGTCGTTGGATCAACATGGAAACATTTAGAGAAAACTTGGAAATTTTTGGTAAGCTGAGGTCATCGGTCCCTCTGCTTACACACTACTCTTAATCCAACTTAAACTAACTTACGCTAAGGTCTACGCACACACCCATGCCCGATGAAGGACTCGAACCTCCGACGGGGGAAGCCGCGCGAACCGTGGCAGCGACCTAGACCGCGCGGCTACCCCGAGCGGCGAAAGACTTAGAGATTTTCTGCTGCAGAGCGCTTTGTTCAACAATGTGCGCTTAAAGGTGCACTCCTAAACACTTGCGCCTGCAGCAGCTTTGTACTCTGTTGTCAGATCTGCCACAGGTCGCTGCCTATCCTTCTTTAAAGAGCACACAAGCCGCTAACCTCTACGTACAGTGAAGAGGCATGGTCACTCAACGTCTTCTGACTTGCTCGTGGTTCCACCGTCCTTCAGGCAATTTCCATGGATGCTAACGACAGAAGCAAGCAAAGACCCGACCAGCTTCACCGTTTCTGAGATGCTCAATGCCAGATATTGAGCTATAATATACCAAGATAAAAATAAAGATGCACTACGAAATCGGTAGATATGCCATATACGTACAGACAAACAAATTATTATAATGTCAGAGAAATTGGATGATTTTTTCCAGAGAAAGAACTTCACAAATTGAGCAAGTGATTAATGCATTGGTCCACCTCTGACCCTTATGAAAGCTATTATTGGACTTCCCATTGATTGATAACGTTGTTGGATATCCTTCTGAAGGATATCATGCCAAATTCTGTCCAGTTCGGGCGTCTGATAGTCAAAATCCGGAGCTGGTTGGAGGACCCTCCGCACTTTGTTCCAAACGTCCTCATTTGGAGAGAGATTTGGCGACCATTCTGGAGGCCAAGGGAGGGTTTGGCAACACAAAGACAAGCAGTAGAAACTCCCGCCGTGTGCGGGCTGACATTGACTGGAATGGAATTGTCTTCATTGATGCGTCCCGCTTCGAACTGTTCTCTCATGACCAGCGAAGACGTTTCTAGAGACTCTCCGGACAACGATGTGGTACCAAAATGGTACCATGCGGCCCGACAGCCAGGAGTCATGGTCTGGGGTACAATTTTTTTTCATAGCAAGACTCCTTTCATTTTAAGCCGCGGTATCCTTACGACACACCAGTACGTGACGATATTCCGCCCCGTTTTGTTGCCCATCAGGGCAAGTTATTCTGGCTTACGTTTCGTAAGGAAACGCCCGTCCACACACAGCGAGAGTTTCTACTGTTCGTCTTCGTACTCGCCAAACCCTACCTTGGGCGCCAGCAAGGTCACCGGATCTCTCTCCAGTTGCGATCGTTAGGAACATTACGGGCAGGGCTCCCCAATTATCTCGGGATTTTGACGATCTAACGCGAAAATTGGACAGAATTTGACAGGATATCATTCAGGAGGACGTCTAACAACTTTGTCAATGAATGGGAAACCGAATAACTGCTTGAATAACAGCCAAAGGTGGACCAATGCGTTATTGACTTGCTCGATTTCTGTAGCTCTTCCTCTTGAATAATTCATCCAATTTTTTTCAGAAATTGTAAGCACTTGTTGGTCTGTGCATTTACATCACATTACCGATTTCCGTCCTATTTGTATAATTACTTAGTAGTGTGTTACTTTTTCTTAATCTGTAATCTGTGCTTCCTCAAAGTCCGTTATATCAGTGGATTTTTCTATTTGCTGCCAACATTGTCATAAGAATGGTTCCACCTTCGTTTCTGCTCCGCTTATACCGGTTGATTCAAAAGGTTGCGCACACATTGAAGGAGCAGATTAGGGGGGTCGGAATACAACAATTATCGAATAGCGACTTGCGGTCTGGGAAGTAAATATGAGCCAGTGGCAGCTTTGGAATGCCAGGAACAGTCAACGCATATGCGCCGTACGTTTAGCAAAGAGAATTTAAGGTTTATGTATACTCACAACGGCTTGTCGTTTATGCGCGTTCCGTCTATTGTCATGCCATTAAGGCCTTGGTTATCACGAGCGAGGTGGCGCAGTAGTTAGTACACTGGACTCGCGTTCGTGAGGACGACGATTCAATCCCGCGCCCGGCCATCCTGATTTAGGTTTTCCGTGATTTCCCTAAATCGCTCTAGCCAAATGCCGGGATGGTTCTATTGAAAGGGCATGGCCGACATCCTTCCCCGTCCTTCCCTAATCCGATGAGACCGATGACCTCACTGTTTGGTCTCTTCCTCCAAACAACCCAACCCTCGGGTATTAGTTGCTGTGTGTGTGCATGTGCTTCTCACTTGTGCTGTCTGAGACAATCAGGTATTTTTTGCGTTACTGCTGTGGATTTTGAGTGTATACTGTGCGTTACCGAAAGTAACAGGAATATTTTTGACACGGACAGTACTTTTTGGAAATGGAACGGGACACGTCTGCAGAAGTGCGAGACAAGCATTTCATGCATGGTCGGGCTACTCTGAATACAGACGAACCTTGCCGTCTATACCGCGCTCAGAATCCGAACAGACGAAAACCACAGCCTCGAACTTTTCAAATAGTTCGCCGCTGACTCGGGGAAAGGTCGTGGCCCACGGAGTACTCCAACAGTCAGTATGGAAGAGAAGGGACTTGCACGTGGAAGAGCATGCATCAACAACCACGCGTGCCATTGCTCATACCATGGATATGTCTCAAAGCAATTGGTAGCCTGTCCTGCGTGACAAACAAGCATGCATGCCGTTGCTCATACCATGGATATATCTCAAAGCAATTAGTGGCGTGTCCTGCATGACAAACAAGCACGCATGCCATTGCTCGTAGCATGGATATGTCTCAAAGCAGTGTGTGGCGTGTCCTGCATGACAACCACTCGTATTTCTACCATCATCAGCGAGTTCATGGTTTGGATGTGGATGATTTCCGAAAAAGAGTTTAATTTTGCAAATATAGTGTTAACCGTTATAAGAATGGGCCTAGTGTTCTAAGTAATGTGTTGTTCATGGATACGGCACAGTTCACCAGAGATGGATTATTTAATTGTCATTACAGCCACATCTGGGCGTGGCAGTAAACTTCCGTCCCGTCCCATTTCAACGCCCCCACAAAGAGCAGTCTGCAGTGAATGTATGGACCGCTGTTATCGTCGATCATGTGAGGGGATCCTACCTCCTGCCACTTCGTTTGAATGGAGTGATACGCAAAGTTCACACGAACAAGTTCTCCCAGAACTGTTAGAAGATGTCCAACTTAACATGCGACGTATGAAAGTAGACTTAGCGACTGCACACTTTTCTGTACAAGTATGTGACGTACTCATTGCCATATATCCCACGCGTTTGATCGGAAACGAAGGTCTAGTTGCATGGCCACTTCGCTTCTCTGATGACACCGCTTGATTACTTTTTATTCGAAAAGCCTTGTGTACGTTAAACAAATTTCCAACAAAGGGGCCGCTCGGGGTAGCCGCGTGGTCTAAGGGGGTCTTGTCACGGTCCACACGACTCACCCCGTAGGAGGTTCGAGTCCTCCCTCAGGCATAGGTGTGTGTGTCGCCCTTAGCGTAAGTTAGTTTAAGTTAGATTAAGTAGTATGTAAGCTTTGAAACGTCCCCTTTGAACAATTATATATGACTGTGCTTAAACTGACATACAATATTTTCAGCGCAACGCAATCTGACTTTCAAAAATCCCTACAAAAGAATGGCCCTGACTAACATTAACCTATACGTTTCACAAATCACTTACCTCACAAAAATCTTGGTTACTCGAACTACTGCAATACAGCGAGCACCACTACTGCCAGCTAAATAAAAGATTCAAACTACGGAAGGCACTAACTACTGATACGGATAGTTAGCAAATGAAAGATATTAATAGAAAACAAACAATGTATTTACCTTAATATCATCAAAAGTCATAATATATGTAGGAGTTCATAACATCCATTCTTACAAATATCAAAACTCCGCCATTTCTCTCTCCACATCCACCACTCCTGGCGGCTCACCTCCAACTGAGCAACGCTACGCGCTGTTCACAGCCAACTGCCTAACACTACAATGGCGAGTATTACAACAATGCAAAGCAGCCACAGACTGCACACAGCACAGCCAGTGATTTTCATACAGAGGTGGCGTTACCAATAAAAAACCTAAACAGCCCACTTACAGCTTAGGGACCGATGACCTCAGACGTTTGGTCCCATAAGACCCTACCACAAATTTCGAAAAATAATTTTTCCAGCAAAGAAACACTTTTTGATATCTTACTCGCATTGTCTGATGAGATTCGTGCGACGCCTGGTGCACTTGCTATAGATTACCAGAATTTTCTACAAATCTGTTATGTCGTATTGACAGTGATGGTCGCCATTTTGAACACGCTGTGTAACAGATATCATTGTTGTGTTGTCTAAACAATGCATTATCTGTACTGAACTTATGGCGTGTGGGCATTGATTGTCCTTACGGTTCCTGACGCTCCAGAGCCTTAACTGGCTGCGGATTACTTCCCAGACTGTTTGCTCATAGTCCCAGTTGTTGTATTTCGGCTTCTCTATCAGTTCCTTGCTTTTGAATCATCCAGTATACTTTCCTTACCGCGCCACTTTCCTAAAGTTCAACCAGGAGTAATTCAGTCTTACGGTGGGCCTGGGTCATACGTAAAGATTTGGCTAATCAGCGTACATTCTAAGACGTCAAAAGAGAAGTTCCACGAAGAAATTACCAGAATGGGACGGAAATTAGTAGCTGTGAGATATATGTACAGACGAACAAATGATAAGTTTCATGAAAATTGGATGATTTGTTCAAGAGAAGAAATTTCACAAATTGAGCAAGTCAATAACGCGTTTGTCCACCTATTGCTCCTATGAAAGTAAGTTGTTGGATGTCCTCTTGAGGGATATAGTGCCAAATTCTGTTCAAATGGTGCGTTATATCGTCAGAATCACGTTTTCAGTTGGGGCAAGGTGAGGTTTGGTAAGCACGAAGTTAAGATGTAGACAATTTCGCCGCGTGCGGGAGGGCATTAGCTTTCTGAAATATAACCAAGATGGTTTGCCATGAACGGCAACAAAACTGGTCGTAGAATATCGTCGACGTACCGCTGTGCTTTAAGGGTGCAGCAGATGACAAACAAAGGAATCCAACTATGAAAGGACATGGCACCCCAGACCATGATTTGGTTGTCGGGCCGTGCGATGGACGACAGTCGAATCGATATGACACCGCCGTCCCGTGTGTCTCTAGTAATGTCTTCGGTCTGGAATCTCATTGACTAGAGTAGAATAGTCTTCAGTTATGTATTCCGCTTTTAAATGAGCCCCGATGACCATCGAAGACGTATCTGGAGGTATCCCAAACAGCGCTGGGATACCAGTCGAAATGCAGCCGTCATACGGCCCGACCGCCAGCTGTGATGGTCTGGGGTATCATTTCTCTTCATGGTAGGACCTCTTTAGTTGTCGTCCGCGACATTCTTACAGCAAAGCGGTACCTCCACGATCTTCTACGTCTTGTTTTGTTGCACTTTATGTCAAGATATCCTGGGCTTACATTTCAGCTAGATAATGCCCGCCTGCACAAAGCGAGCGTTTCTACGGCTTGTTTTCGTGGTTGCCAAATCCTACCTTGTCCAGCAACGTCGCCGGATATCTCACCATTTAAGAACGCGAACGGGGCGCTCCAACCAGCTGGTGATTTCGACGGTCTAAAGCGCCAGTTGGATAGAATTTGGCATGTCATCCCTCAGAAGGACATCCAACAGCTCTATGAATCAATGGTAGGCTGGATAACTGTTCGCATAAGGACGAGATGTGGACCAATCCATTATTAACTTTCTGAATTTGTACGGTCTTTCTCTTAAATAAATCATCCATTTTTTCTGAATTGTAATCATTTGTTCGCCTGTACATGTTCATCACAACTACCAATTTCTACCCCATTCGGATAATTTCTTCGTGGTGCGTCTTTTTTTTGTCTTTGAGTATATAATCGCGATTCGTTTTGTGCCTTATTAGCTGAAACGACACACTCCTGCTGTCGTTAGTGGTAGCAGCAGCGCCAAATTTGGGAACCCTGATACACTTACCTATTTATCTCTTGAATTTGTCACCTCAATTTTTCAAGTAATTTTTTGATGCTGCTTAATACATCGCATTTGGTTATTTCTTGTGCAGGGGGCATTGTGTAACTCCGATGCTTTTTGTTTTTCATCAATGCGGAATTCTGCTGCTAGCCCATGCATGACTGTCCCCTGCAACATGGTGAGTGCACATAGGGCGCTGGTCGCTGAACCGGAAGATCACAGTCCGCTGGCCGGCGCGTTATCCCGTTTGCACGCTTTGCAGTCACCCGCTGCGCGCGCTGCATGGCTATGGACAGTCTGCTGGCCACAGCAGCCGTATCGGCAGTGTCCAGTGGTGGGGATTTACAATTTCGTTGCAAGTATTTACAACATTATCACTTTAAAATTCGAATCGTATAATTTAGAGCACGAAAGGAACCTGCCACGTTTCAAAGTTCCCATGTCTACTGCCTCTCTGCTACTCATAACAGTTCCGAAAGGCCCTGTGACAAACAAAAGGGCTGATCACTATGGGACTTAACATCTGAGGTCATCAGTCCCCTAGAACTTAGAACCACTTAAACCTAACTAACCTAAGGATATCACACAGCCAGCCGGAGTGGCCGTGCGGTTCTAGGCGCTACAGTCTGGAGCCGAGCGACCGCTACGGCCGCAGGTTCGAATCCTGCGTCGGGCATGGATGTGTGTGATGTCCTTAGGTTAGTTAGGTTTAATTAGTTCTAAATTCTAGGTGGCTGATGACCTCAGAAGTTAAGTCGCATAGTGCTCAGAGTCATTTGAACCATTTGATATCACACACATCCATGGCCGAGGGAGGATTCGAAACTGCGACCGTAGCGGTTGCGCGGTTCCAGACTGAAGCGGCTGTGACAAACATGTAGTGGAGAAAGATCTACTCTTTCAAGGGAAGCATACACGCAACGGGTCTCCAATTTTACTCATCTTTCACACTAATGTAGTTCATACGTTAGATTTCTAGTCCTACTCGTGCAGCTACACTTAAAAACTAGTGTTTTTAAGGCTACTAGTCCACAGAATACAAGGATTTGTCCAGAAGAAATGATTTTAGGTTAGACTTAAAAATTGCTTTGCGATCTGTCAGCCTTTTATCCTCTTCGGGAAATGGTCAGAAATAATTTCTTGCTGCATATAGAAATCTTTTTTGACCCCCTGACAGCTTCAATGATTGGTAATAACGGTAAGTTGTTGGTATAGTTTTGTAGGTATGGACACCAATGTTCTTCTCAAATCGTGATGAGTTATTTATGATGAATTTCATTAGGGAATATACGTATTAAGATGGTGCAGTTAAAATACTTCTTGAAGAGGCACCTACAAGACAATCGCGAATCAACACCACATGTTGTCCTCACTGCTCGCTTTCGTATAAGCAATACTTTCTTCTTGCGTGATTAATTACCGCAGAATGTCATTCTGTAAGATATTATTGAGTGGAAACATGCAAAATATGTGAGGAAGTTGGTTCGTTTGTTTCCATGACTAGCAATTATACGAGGAGCAAAAGTAGCTGAAATTAGTTGTATAAGCATCTCAGTGATAGTGTTCTTCCAGCTGAACTTTTCACCAGCATGTACGCTCAAAAATTTGGAACCGTTTGAACGGTTAACTAACTCCTTTTCTAGTAGTACGTTAATTGTTGGTATGACGCTATGAATGATCCCATAATTGAACCTTTTAGGACTTCCTTAATGATTTCTCCCAAATCGCAAACTTTGTTTCTTCTTGCAGTACTGTTTGAGCTACTTAGCACTAATTTTTGCGCTCTGTTTAAGTATGATTCGAACCAGTTGTGGTAAAGCCATCATTTTCATGAAACTTGAGCTTTTCTGAGGAAGTAACACGATCTACCCAATGAAATGCCTTGAAGAGGACACAAAAAATCCAACTAACAATATCTTATTGAGGCTGGCAATATTTGGCGAGTCAATTTGTAAACAGCAAAGGTGCCTTTCTGGAATCCAAACTGGTATGTGCTAAGTAAATTATTTCTAAGTTAGAGACTACTTTTGAATACATCACTTCTTCTAATATCTTGGTAAGAGATGTCAGTAAGGAAATTGGGCGATAATTATTTAAGTCTTATTTAAGTCTTTCTTGGTACCTTGTCTTTTTTTAATTTGTCTCGAAGACTTCCATGTGTCAGCAGTGATGCATTACATATATCACTAAAGACGTTGCTTATTAAGTTACAGTAACTTTTCCGAATTCTGTTTCAAATTCTATAAATATTATATGAGTTTGTTTCTTTCTTTTTTTGTAATATATTCTCTTGCTTATTCTCCCGTATAATTTAATCCGATTCTTGATGTTACATTTAGAAAGTGTAACGAATGCTGCTCTAGTATGATGCACTTCTCAAGATTTTCAGAAAAATCAGGATTCAAAGTTTTACGGGTCCATTTAATATGATAATCAGCACGAGCAGTCTAGCAGCAGTGTTATCTCTATGCTACTTTCGTTTTCCTGGGAACACTGTTCGCAGATCTTCATGGCGCTACAGTTAGGTGGACAACAGTGCCGCCTGTGTTGGAATCCATTGCGTGCTATCGCTGTGTGGAAGTATTTTCGGTACTCTTGGAGGAATTTTGGGGTTGCAAACGCGTCTTAGTTCTGCTCACAGATATGCTGAATATGATTTTTCAGCTAAAAGACCATTCATTTCTCGGAGTGACAGTTTCCAGAAAGAACATATAGTTAATCAGAAATGATAGTGAGATGATACTGTGAATTGTGAAGCCAGGGAAGAAAAAACAAGGTAACCAAATAGAAACTGGGTAACATTTTTTTTACGTTGTAATAGTCTTTCAGAATATTTATTTTGGTATCAGTACTGTTCAGCAACGTCAGATTTCCCTCTAATTTAACACAACAAAACCTTACTAAAATTGATGCATTATGGAGAGATCTTTAATGTGGTGTAGCACTGGAAATGCATATTTTCGTAATACACAACTGTAAATACGACAACCACCAAATATGGCCTGTAAGCTTCGCAGACCTGTATCAGTATGGCAGTTGTTCAGTCTGATTCTGCCAGTCAATCACAGCACACGACATGAGACCTCATCAGCGAATCACGGCGTAGGGTACATGACGGATTTGTCACAAACTGAATACATTAATCTGATAACTACTTGTTTCACTCGCAGTAGTGAATGAATTGAAAATATTTTCAGAAATATTAAGTATGACTAATGTACCGAGAAAACAAACAATTGCACAACAGAATAAATAAAAAGCCCACATAGTAAGAAAGACAGAAATCATTAAAGCAGCGTTAGAGTAAGATGGTGGTGATGCTGTTATTGATATTCAGCCTAAAAATGTACAGTTTATCTCTGCAGTATATACAGGGTGTTTCACAATTCACGTTACACCCTTCTAGAGGTTGTAGAGGGGCTTAGTAGATCAAGTTTTACGTAAGAACCAATGTCGGGAAACGTCATCCAACGACGCTACAGGGCGTCGAAGTTACAGGCGCCGGCGCCGATATATATATGTATACATATATATCGGTGCCGGCGGCACACACACACACACACACACACACACACACACACACACACACACACACACACACATATATATATATATATATATATTCGTCCCAAGGTTCCCATGTACATTGGTACCTTTAACATTCAGACCCTAATTCAACCTGGAAAATTACAAAACTTAGTAACAGAGCTAGACCAACAAAAAATTAAGATCTTAGCGTTACAAGAAACTAGATTCACGGATGAAAATACAATAGACTATGGAAACTATCGCATCTTCAAGAGCAAGACTGACAAACGAATTGCCAATGGTACGCCACTCCTGGGCATGGCATTTGCGGTGCACAGAAATACATTAGGCTCAATTAGAGAGGTCTCTTCCATAAATAATCGCCTCATGACCATGCGTATCCAGTGCGCCAACAAGAAATACACATTGATAAATGTTCATGCACCCACAAACATAGACAACAAAAAACGCCAGCTACAAACTGAAAAATTCTGGACTAAACTTGAAGATGTCATGGCCAAAATTCCCCGGGATGATATCAAAATCTTAATGGGAGATTTCAATGCACAAATTGGCAGAGAGAAAGAACACCAAAAAACTGTAGGAAAATATCCAGCACACAGATTCACCAACAGAATCGGACTGAGATTTATTGAACTATGCCAACAAAATAATCTAAAAATAATGTCTACATCTTTGAGAAAAAAAAACTAGAAAACAAAAGACTTTGAGGTCCCCCATACAAGAGATCGGCGAATATCAGATTGACCACATTGCCATCTCCTATTTCGTACAGAAAGAGATCCATGATGTCCAAGTCCGCAGAGGGGCGAACATTGACTCAGACCACTACTTAACACGCATTAAAGTGAAATTCACCCCAAAAAAATTCTATCCGAAGAAAACACACATGATGAAATTTGACACACGAACAATCAAAGAAACCAATCTGAAGGAGGAGTGGGAAAAGGAACCAGCTGACTCTTGGGAAGAATTTCGAACAAAAATTACAAAGAAGGCAAAAGAACTGATCCCATTGAAAAAGAACACAAAACACCCCTGGTGGGACTCTGGATGTGAAAAAGCGCTGGAAGAAAGAAAGAAAGCCTTTCTGAAGTATAACAGTAAAAAATCCCCAGAAAATCTAGATCACTTCCACAACACCAGAAGACAAGTGGCAAAAACAATCAGACAAGTCAAGAGGAAGTACCTCAAGGAACAGTGTGAGTCTATTGAAGAAAATTTCCGTAACTATAATGTACGAGACTTCTATAAGACCTTTGCTGGGAGACTCAATGGATACGGCTCACGAAACCTATGTTTCAGAAAACCAGATGGAAAACTAGCGCTCACAAATCGGGAAAATGGTGAGGAGCTGGCAAGATACTTTTCCGGACTCCTCAATTGCCCTGAACCTTCTTCAAGATTCCCTCAAGAAACTGCTATCTTCACAAATCCAGAATCCCCACCACCTACACTAGAGGAGATCCAAAGACATATTCATAGACTGAAAAACAACAAGGCATCCGGAGAAGATAATATCACTGCAGAACTACTTAAAAATCTTGGACCAAATTCCCTCAAAGAACACACTCAAATCATCAGACATTTGGCAGACAGAAAAACTACCAGAAGATTGGAAATGCGCCCTAATTCATCCACTGCATAAAAAGAGAGACATGGCAGATATAAACAACTATCGAGGAATCTCCCTTCTCCAAGTCACTTATAAAATCCTCTCAGCTTGTCTTCTTCAACGAACACAAGAACAACTCGAACACAGTATTGGTGAATACCAAGCTGGCTTTCGCCCTCACCGATCCTGTGCAGAACAAATTTTCAATTTGAAGACAACACTAAAATACAAAGCAGTCAGAAACAGTCCGATCATTTGTTCCTTTGTTGATTTCGCAAAGGCTTATGATTCAATCGATAGGCAATCTCTCTTTATTACCCTTGAGGAGGTAGGACTCGATCCGAAAACCCTAAACCTTATCAAAGAAACGCTCACAAACACAACTTCTAAGATAAAATTCCTGGGTGAAATATCAGAGCCCTTCCTGATCAAAACCGGCGTCAGACAAGGTGACGGCTTGTCTCCACTCCTCTTCAACCTTGTCTTAGACAAAGTCATCCGAGAATGGGAAAAAGAACTGAAGAATCAAAATTACTGGAAGCCTATACAACTAGGAAGATCTAAAGATGGAATTAAAATTTCATGCTTGGCATTTGCAGATGACGTGGCCATTCTAGCAGAAAACGAGACCACAGCAATTAAACAGATAGACATTCTCAAAGAATGCGCCGAAAAAGATGGGCTACAAATTTCCTTCCAAAAAACCAAATTCATCTGCTCAAAATTTGAAACTCAAAAACTGACTACAAAATATGGACAAATTGAGAGAGTTCCATTCTTTAAATACTTAGGCGAGGTCCTAGAACCCACAGGGGGAGAGAAAACTGCACAAAAAGTTCGACTGCAAAAACTGAAAAGAGCATACTGGAAAACCCACAACATCTACAATAAGAAGTGTCTCTCCATTCACTCAAAAATACGACACTACAATACAGTAATCAAGCCCGAAGCACTATATGCCAGCGAAACACTCACACTCCATAGAAAAGGCGACCTGGAAGGCATCCTGGAAGAGGAACGCAAAATTATCAGAAAGATTCTTGGCCCAAAAAGAACGGAAGATGGATACAGGTTACAGTCTCGGAAAACTACAGAAAAATTATCTAACCTCGCCGCAGACATCCGGAAAAGAAGACTAAAATTTTACGGTCATATCCACAGACTCCCAACACCCAGACTCTCCAACAAAATTTTAATATACATTGAAAAATTGAAAACCATACCCTGGATACAAGAAACCAAAACAGATCTAGCAAATGCACAAATAAATTCTTCAGAAGTTATAAACAGAAATGTATACAGGCAAAAAATCAATAGTTGGAAAGTACAACCCGAGAATGAAGTTTGCAAGAGACAGGGGACAAAATGGACAGAGGAAAGAAAGAGAATTCATGGGGAATGAATGAGAGAAGTTTGGAGAATTAAAAAATTGAATCGGAAAAGCTTTGCGTGATCCGTATGGGTCCAATCGCACATAATAATAATATATATATAGGATGATGGAGAAGGATAAATGTATCAATTTGATGTGAGGGTCACTGTAAAGGAAACGACCGTGCCGAAAGTTATAAGCAAATACGTTCTGATACTTGAGACAGTAGGATACATGTATTGGTACTGTTGTTGCTAAGATTGTAGGACAGGCAGCTTTCAGAGGTAGTAGTATGGACCAAAACAAGAAACAAATGTCCAGTAAACATGGGCTCTGAAATGCATAGCTTAAGAGCTACCAGCATTTGTTCAATAAAGGAGATTTGTTTTACAGTAACGATGATGGAGAAGTGCTCATAGCTCTTAAGGTATGCATTTTAGAGCCCACGTTCATGTTACATTTGTTCCTTGTTTTGGTCCTTACTAACACCTCTGGATTTTGTCGTACCCTGCGGTCACAACTACAACAGTACCAGTACATGTATTCCGCTGTCAGAAGCATCAGAACAGTTGTTGCTTATAACTTTCGACTCATTTGTTTCCGATACGAGGACCCTCACCTCAAGTTGATACATTTACCCTCCTCCATCATCCTAGAAAGTTTGTGATATCATCACAGAATCGCCCTGTATATACATACATTTACAGGTGTCGGCGTATATAACTTTGACGCTTTGTATCGTCATTGGATGACTTTTCTAGACATGGGTTCCTATATAAAACTTCATCTGCTACGTTTCCTCTGCAACCTATAGAAGTGTGTAACATGAACTGCGAAACACCTGTGTAGCATTCTCAGTGAATCAGTGGTATAATTAAGACTGCTCACAGTATTGGCTGTAATAGAAAATAATGCTCATACAAGAGAAACGTTATCAAACATTTTAGAACTCCGAGGAAGACACGTACTAAACAAACATTTCTGCATAGGCATGTTACAATAGGAGAGTTGGATGATTTATGATAGGCTAATCTTGTAGATATGTAACGCTATTAATGGGAGAATAAAGATTTTAAACATATTTTAATGCTCATCGATACATATTATGGAAGTCTGGGTATCGGGAAGTGTATGTAAAAAGATGTCCTTAAATAGGTGGCCCGAATTAACATCTTCCCTATCCTGGTCGCAGAAGGACTATAGAGCCTGAACCAGCTGCAGACGCTGTCAGAAGGGGCTAAGTTTAAGAATTATGTTCACTTAAGCTGTTGTGAAACATGCGTGAGCTGTTATCAATTCCTGCCAGTGGCTGAACGTTTCTGGTTTCGTTCTTTTCGTTCTCTAGCTGCGACCTACATGGCGTCTTGCTAGGGGGCAGCCGTGTGGCCTGAATGGATTTTAATGGGTGTGTGGTGTCTTGTCTTTTCTGGCTGTTTGTCCCGCACACTAACAGGGCTGGCTCTTCGGGGACGGAGGTGTGATTATCGTGTGTTGGTTTGCGTCTATATAATGTGGAGAGTTTTCTGACGCCATCTGAAGAATAATTTCTTCCCTCTGCCTTCGCAGACGAAGGAGGTTTCCTTCTGCTGGGTGCCGGGGCACGTGGGTATTAGAGGAAACGAACTGGCGGATGTGGCTGCCAAAGATGCATGTTCCCTCCCTCACGTTGTTGCATGCGCCGTCCCCCTCCATGCTGTTACCTCCCTCCTGCGTTATCGCGTTCTACGTCAGTGGGAAGAGGAGTGGCTGGCAGTCGGTGAAAATAAGCTGCGTCTGGCCAAGGCCACCACGCGGCCATGGCGCACGTCCTACCAGTCATGCAGGCGGGATGAGGTTCTCCTCACTCGCCTCCGCATCGGGCACAGTCCCTTAACGCATGGTTTTTTACTCCGGCGGGAGGACCCCCCAATCTGCAGTGCTTGTGGCGTCCAGATTACTGTCCGCCACATTTTACTTGACTGTCTTTTATTCTCAGACCAGAGGGCGGTGGTTTCTTTGCCACGGGATTTGCCCTCTATTTTACAAGATGACGCAACGACTGTAGTTAAGGTCTTACGGTTTTGTGTCCTGTCCAATTTGTTGCCTCGGATTTTAGGGAGAGGGTTTTAATGTGCTGCTGGTTGACTGGCTCACCCAGGTTTTAAGTAAGAGGTCAGCCAGTCACGATTACCTCCCTGTTTCCCTTCGGTTTACGTTCTCTTTTCCTTGTTTCCCTTCCTTTTTAGTGTGTCCCTTCTCCTCTTGTTTTGCCTCTGTATGTGAGGATTTGGAACTGCGTCAGGTCTGTGTCTTTTAGCCATTCTCCTTGTTCGCTGTTCGTCTTAGTCCCTTCACTGCATGTGTTCCTGTTTATATGCGTTTGGGCGCTGATGACCACGCTGTTTAGCGCCCGTAAACCTCAAACACACACACACACACACACACACACACACACACACACACACACACGCCTTCGCAGACAGGGGTTGCGTCTTCTGAGTCGGCCATTTCCCATTTGTACTGTCTGGGCTGATGGATGTGGTCCTGTCAGCATTCTTTCGGCTCCCCGATCTGGCACAGAAATAAATGGTGGGCTCTTCGTTCCTGATTAAGTGTTGGATGCTATTTGCGGAATCCCCTGTTTTTTGCAGAGCTCTGGTAATTAAAACTTGTGTTGGGCTCTCAGCTATAACATGTATAGCTCTCCCTAGCGGCGGTTATTTGGCCTTGATTTTATAGGTGGATTCGCATCCTCGAGAATTATAACATGCAAGAGTTATTTTTAAGGCAACTGTTCAGGGTGTCGCATTTTAGCTGGATGTAGTTCCATTTTACCTGATTAATCACTGAGATTGTTTCTTTGTACCCCATACCTGTGTCTTACAGCGAACGTTCAGGATTTCAAATCTTGTATTATATTTTGTATTTAAAGCACTTTCATATTGATTATTTACAATAATATATGAATTTTATTCTGAATGATTAGATGTTCAAATTGTTTTAAAATATTTCTGTATTTAATTGTGTTTTTGCTTCTGTGAGCCAAACGGTTTCTCTTGTTCTCAGGGCTAGCACTCACGTGCAATCTATAATCTGCACCTGTTATGTAATTTTAATGTTTATTCGGCATATGTTTGAGAATCTGAGCTGAACCAAGTAACTGTTGATGCATTGCCAGAGCTCAAGTTGATAACCTTACCTTGATTAATGTATTACATTTCAGTAACATTTTAACTATGCTCTAAATCTGTTAATCAAAGTATTTGTTGTTCCTTTGTGGTGATTAACTCATTTACAAATTTCCATACTTTGATAACTTTTACTGTCTCAGTAAATTTAAAAGATTACCTGAATTAATTCATTTTTTGGATTTAAAGATATTTCCTTTAAATTTTTATGATGGTTGTTCTAATGCTTGTGTTAAAGTCGCCTTGTAATTGTATTTCAGAACTGTGAACAAATGCCTCTGATTTTGGCTCTTTGGTGGATTGTCTTTTAAATGCGTATTTTCTTAAATGTTACTCGTGTTAAAGTATCCTTCTGAGGAAATTTCCAAATCATCGTTAATAATCATAACTGACTCTAAGGCAAATTCTTAAATGTTTGTTAGATTTGAAAAATCACATTTCAAAAATAAGTAAATAGTAGTAAAAGTATGAAGTGCTTGAGCCTTGTATGCCCAGGATCTTACCGCTCCCAAATTCAGGCTCCCTACCATTTCATGTAGGCTCCCTACCAGTTCATGTTGTAACTGATTAAACACCTATCGAACTGCAAATTATAGTACATTTTTCTTCACCCTGCACAAGCTAAACGTTTTTTTAGTCTCAGACATTAAATCATTTTCAAGGAATAAAATGGTCAGTGCTAATTTACGTATCAATTACACTTCCAAATAATACTACTCAACCTATAAAACTTCAAGCAAAAGATAAGATTGCAATATTATCACTCAATAACCTTCTATTCCACAAAGTTCAAATCTACTTATCAGAAAAACAAAATTCTTCATATATTCTTCCAACGTATATGCCATAAAATCCCTGATTAGTTTTCGCTTCAATATTAAGTACATTCAACACTGAGTATAATCTTGGGCTGATGCAACAATCGCTGCTCAATACAACACAACGAAGAACTCAATGTACAACATAAATTTCTCATATATTTCCTTACACAGCTATATGGACTGAAATTCTTTGATGCTTGGGATTGTATCCCCGCTGTCGTTGCTTGCTTATTCTGCACCAAATACTGTTTCCTAGACCAGCATGTCAGAATATAATTTGACTCATTCCAGTACATAGATAATAGAGTCTGTAACACGTTTATACAAACATTAGCTTAAATATATTTCCCTATTAGAAGTTTGCCTGATTGCTCACCAGTCGTTATCAATAAAATTCTTCTGTTGTTACCATTTACTCAAGGTTTAAAATAAATGTTGTTGGTGCACTAGGTGAACTTTCATATTTCTTCTTGCTATGATGAAGTAAGGGTTTCCAAATACTACCGAGTCAACTCAACCAAACCTGCAGCAAGGTCAATTTGAACTGGCCTTTACAGTAAGACAGTTATAACGAAATCCCTTTTTGAAAACTGCATATACTACATTTTTTTCATTCTTAATACATTATGAATAGTATCACTATAACTATTTCCTCATTAGAGCTGAGAGTGGGAACCACAACTACTGGCTCAGTATGTCCTGGTAATGTTCTTCCCTGTAAAAAGTTATAGCTTATACACAAATTTAATTATTTTATCTCACGTCTCTTTTACTCCTATGTATACTTTCACCATTATTATTTTTCTACATTCCCTTACTTCCAACTCAATAAAAAGTAACCCATTCCTCATCAGTCTCTCTCCAGATTCATGATATAAATTAATTTCAATTACTCTTTCGTGTCATCGCTGAAAAATAAAAGTACCGTTACTTCATTGTACAGGTTTACTAAACACCGGTTGAACTATCCCATTTCACCACAAAATTACATGTGATTTTAATTTTAATTCAGAATAACTTGTGTGATATGTAAAGATATGTCGATTCCTTCCATTACGATAATAATTAATTCACTGAATCTTTTCCAACTACGCAGTTATCATTTGCTGATTCCCCTCATTCATTGTTCTTGCTAAATATCACTTAACATAATGTAACATAGGTTCATTATTTTACTTTTTCATTACAACCCATTAACAATGGTGTTTATCATTCTACACATTGTACGACTCAGCACTAGTTTAGCTTAATTCCATACTTTTTCACATAATATACATTTATTCTTAAAGGGATAATATATCCATAAACACAACACATTGTAATTATGTTATATGCCAGCATGGCACTTATTTTATTTTTAGTATGATAATACACTAATGGAAAAATCGCAACACCAAGAAGGAACTGTGCGACATAACGAAAGTTGAAGGCGTGTTTCTACGTCTGAATGATGAATGTCTATTCAAATATAGCGTCAGTCGCATACTAATGGCGCTAGTAAAGCCACTATGAGGATGCAAATCACGTTTGCTTTAAATACACGCTGTAACGGTCGCGAGAGTTAGATACTTTCGAGATTGGACGTGGAGTGTTCGCGTTAGTCAACAACGCCTTTAAAGCGATAAAGACGCCCTTATCAATACATCACTGAGTTTGAATGAATTCGTGTAATAGGGCTATGAGAAGCTTAATGTTCCTTCTGCGATGTTGCAGAAAGACTGCGCAAGAATGTAGCCACTGTACATGATTGCTGGCAGCAGTGGTCAAGAAACTGTACGGTCGCCAGAAGATCGGGCTCCGGACGGCCATTGGCACTATCAAGAGGAAAGACCGCCGTATTCGGCATTCACATCGCACACGTCTTCAACAGCAATCTGAACAGCAGTTGGAACGACAGTGACACAACGAACTGTTACAAATCAGTTACTTCAAGAGCAGCTCCAGGTCAGCCTGTCTGTGTGCTGCACACGCTGGACCTGTAACTTGAGTTTTGGTCTTGGGTGCAATTTCGTGTGACAGCAAGAGCACTGTCGTGTTTGTATGGCGCACTTTGACTACAAATTTGTACGTCAGCCTGGTGATTCGACCTGTTATGCTGCCATTCAGGAATAGTATCCCAGTGGGTCTTTCCCAACAGGATAACGCTGGCCCGCATACAACTGTTGTAACCCAATATGATGTGCAGGTTGTCGACATGTTGCCTTGCCCTGCTTGGTCATCAGATCTGTCTCCAATCGAGCACATATGCAACATCATCGGACGTCAACTCCAGCATCATTCACAAACAGCATTAACCGCCACTGAAATGGCCGAGCAAGTGCAACAGGCATGGGACTTCATCCCGCGAACTGACATCCGCCACCCGTTCAACACAATGAATTCACGTTTGCTTGCGTGCGTTGAACATTCTGCTGGTTATACCGGTTTTAATGTACCAGGCTTTCATATTTGCAATGAATTCTCATGCTTACATTAACCTGTGATATTGCAATATTAATAAATTAAATATGTGACCTAGATAAATGTATTCCCGAAATTTCATCACTGTAAATTAATAAATTTTTGGTGCAGCAATATTTTCCGTCAGTGTATTTAGTTATTGTACTCGATTAACAGTTAAGAAGTGCAGTCAATCTTCAAATACCAAAACAGCACAGCAAATGAGCTGCAAGATACCTTCTTTCAGTGCATATCACCGTTGGAACGAATACCCTAGATGTCACCTAGTTACGTATGAAGACCTGTGAGGGTATTACTTACCCTTGTGTTTTAGTGCATACACACTAGGCCAACAATTGTAACTACACAACTATATCTCACAGTTGCTAAAAAAATAAAAGCACGTCAACATCACATGTCACATTCTTTGTTACGCAGACATAGTTGCTTAAAAAAACAAAAAGGACGTTAACATCACGTTTGTTGTTACGCTACATGCTATTCAAACTATTCATTATATTCTTTTCAATTAACCAGAAGTAACAGAAAATAATGCCAGATACGCCTCTGTACGTATATAAATTACACCGCAGGATCATATTCTTCGTTAATATCACTTAGTTCAATGTAACATACCTTCCAACTATACAGATAGAAAGGTGTTAAGCCCACGTATTTTAGAGTGCCTCACATTACCAAAATTCTTTCTCAATAGTAAAAATATGCGTTCGGTTTAAGATTCCAATCTAACAGCAACGTTTTAGCGCATGCAAAGAATTAATTTAACGGTGAACTTACTATGAAGTTAAGAAAGGAGATAGCACTATAGACTTTACGCTGTACGTTGTTTTGAAGCCAGAGTGGGCGGGGCCTGCAACCATTTTAAGAAGACCAAAACATTAGCAGAGTATTGTTTACGATTGCTTCTTGCTCATTATTTTTGTAGTGTGCATGCAACAAGTGCTTCAAATACTAAAAATTACAATGCTTGTTTGAGTAACATTGTATCATGCAGGCATTTTCAAACGTTTTTCTGTTCTTGAATTCGTATTTGCTTTAGCAATACGGCCACATTTGGCAACCGTTACTATAACTTGATTTGTTGATGTATTTCGAATAACGAAGAAGAGAAGGATGTGATGTGGAAGGAATACTTTCGTAATGCATTTTATTCCACTTTATTTTTACCGATAGCAGATGAAGCTGGAACTCCGAAACTAATGCCTGCTTACTTACTGGCACTGCTTCTTGTTAGTCACATTTTCTGTTTTCAGCTCGTACGCACAACATTTTTAATGTTCATGTCTCCAAAACTAGTTAACTACGAGTTCTTTGCTATCCCAGAAACGTGTGCAATGAGGAAAGAAGCATGGAATGCTATCGTATCTTGTGCACGCCAACAAAGTGAACGATTATTGAAACGTCAAAGAAACCTCCATGCAGAATAGACTTCTTGTTTTATTAGATTGGCAGTGAATTAGTTTCACTGTAGTTTACATATCTTCTCACTTTGGAATCTTACCTTTGATGCGTCATTTAGTGTGTGGCCAATAATAGCGACAAAAAAAAAAAAAAATAGCTCTGAGCACTATGGGACTTAACTTCTGAGGTCATCAGTTCCATAGAACTTAGAACTACTTAAACCTAACTAACCTAAGGCCATCACACGCATCCATGCCCGAGGCAGGATTCGAACCTGCGACCGTAGCGGTCGCGCGGTTCCAGACTGTAGCGCCTAGAACCGCTCGGTCACTCCGGCCGGCCCAGTAACAGCAATTTACAGAATAAGAAAGATATATTTTTTAAACGTCTTCCAACATTATGGAATGCTACAAATGTGATTGAGGGAATACTCTCAAACGCTTAAGGCCCCATAAAATGGATGGTTTTCTTCAACACGTTTGTGAGTAATTTTTTTCAGCAATGATTGATAACCTGTCTAAGATGTGGGTCAATCTTTCGAACAGTAGCGTATTTGCTTCTTTTCCCGGAATTTTTCTCGCTAGTAACACTGTCAGTGTTTTCAGGAGTAGCCGAATATATCACAATATGAATGTACATCTACTTTGATCACCTGCGATACAGCCTACCAGCTTGATTTTACTTTTGAATTTCATTTTAAAGTTTTCAAAGTATGTACGCCTATACCATGTTTTGTGATATACCAGTAGTTAGTTAGATAGTTAGTTAGTTAGTTCCATGTTCCTTGTATCATTTGCATTATTAATCGTATTGATGTGGAACAAGTCATCATGTTTGCGAAACAGACATAATGTCTGAGGGGATAGCAGCAATCAGTGATTGTATAATGTTACTTATAACCCGTCTTGATTGCAAAATTTTTTTAAATTCATATGACCGGTTTCGGTTCATTCAGAACCATCTTCAGATCTGTAACGATAATGATACTAATTTACTATTTCACGAAAGCAAATCTTTTTCATCCTATCTAATCAACATCAAATGTACCAGAACGTACCCGATATTTCAGTTACAGGAGTAACCCGTCCAAATCTAGCAACTTTCACATGCTGCGTCACATAAAATTGGTTGGCAGAATGCACGTCATTTATATTAATTATAACACTGTTACCGACAGGTGGCGTCTGGTACATTTGTTACATACCATTTGCACATACTGTATACTGTAGATTTTTTTGATTAACTTTTATCTCCAAAAATACTTAATTAAAATCTGTAGATGTCAAGGTTAAAATCTGTACTTATCAAAATTAAAAAAAAACAGTAAAATTATCATTTTTATACATCTGAAAAACATAGGGCGATTTATGTATCTATGGCGCTGGTGTGGACTTGTTTTCCTCTACGGTCTGCTTCCGTGGTTCCCGCCATTTCGGTGTTGTGCCGCGGTCCGCTCAGTCGTCTGAGGTCCATCGCCGTGGGCAAGAGGGCCACGCAGGAGGGCCCCGTCAACGACGCCAGGCGCTGCTCGCGTCTTCCAGCTTCTCCATCACGCACCATCTCTCATTTCTCGGCCTGGATCTCCACACGCAACAGTTGTCATCTTAGTAAGTAGTCATAAATGCTAAAATAGGCGTTATGATTGAATGCGCTTTGCTGGTTGAGGATTAAATCCGTATCTTTATTTTTGTGTATGTGTGTTTCAATTTCTACCAAAATGTTACGAAAATGTCCCTCATGAGCTCTATGCAGGATGTCTAAATTGTGTTCAGTGTTCGTGACTGAGTGCTTTGAGGCAGCCATATGCGCCCCAAAAGCTGTTTTGAGAGTAGGTGTGCTCCCTGAATCTGGTGTCAAAGTTCCTACCAGTCTGCCCTATATAATGATTACAACAGTCAATACATTTGATCTTATATACACCTGAATCCCGAAATTTACTCCTACTATTACATATTTTGTGCTGGAGCTTCAATTTTAACGTGTTATTTGTTCAGAACCCTATTTTAACGTCGGATTCACGAAAGCATCTTTTAATCTTATCTGTAATTCTTCCACTGCAAGTGAGAACCACATATTTTTTTGTTGTTCCTCTTAACTGCGACTTGACTTCCTTCTATTTGTTTCATTTGCCTCTTCTTTATCTTCCTATAAATATTCATCACCTGCTTACACGTATATCCGTTCGTTACGGCCACTTGTTTTAAAATTCTTAGCTCCTTTTCTACATCCTGTTGGCTTAGTGGCAATCTTAGTAGCCTGTATACCATCGACGTAAAATATGCCCATTTGTATCGCGGTGGGTGACAAGAGCGCTCATTGATAACTAAATCTGTACACGTATTTTTTCTGAATATGCTAAATCCATGCTTTCCATCTTTCTTTATTAGTGTTAAATATAAGTAATCTGTACGGTTGTCTTCTTCAAATTCCATGGTGAATCTAATTTTCGGGTGTTGAGAGCTCATTTTTTTGTGCTAAGTTTTCGATAACATTTATATCTCCTTTGTATAATAAAACAGAGCCGTCAACATATCTCCTGTAATATACAATTTTCTCAGCGATATTAGGATTTTCATCAAAGAATTCGTTTTCCAAGTGATTTACAAAAATTTCAGCCAGCGTCCCAGCTAAAATGTTCCCCATTGCCAACCCATCTTTCTGTTGATAATTTTTACCATTGAAAGTAAAGTAATTGAACAAGACTTGTTCCAACATTTCCACTCGTTCAATAACTTCCCCCACGGTGCCAATTTACCATGAGTGAGGAGATTGTTCTTAACGATCTCAATCGTTTCTTTTACGGGAATGTTTGTGTACAGATTGGTGATATCCAATGAAGCCAGTGACGCATTCTGAGATATAAGTACGTCTTTAATTTGCTCGGCAAATTCGTAGCTGTTCCTAATGTTGAAAGTCCGACGATATGTATATGCCGCCTTCAATCTGTTATTTAGCTCTTTAATTACTTTATAACTTGGGCTACTGGTATTATTAACGATTGGGCGAATCGATTTTTCAACCTTATGGAGCTTTATTTGTGACCGTAATTCGGGGATTCGCGGATTCATTGGTTTCAGTTTAAACTATTCCTCCTCTGTGAATAGAAACACACTGTTATCTATTTGTTTCCTTATGTCTGAAATTTCTTGGTTGGATCTTTCTTGACTTCTGCTATTCCGTTCTCCATAAAGAAAAATTTCTTAACATTTTGGAAGAAATTGAATTATACACCCACAAAAAAAGCTCCGGATTTAATCCCCAACCAGCAAAGCGCATCCAATCATAATGCCTATTTTAGCATTTATGACTGCTTACTAAGATGACAACCGTTGCGTGTGGAGATCCAGGCCGAAGCATGAGAGATGGTGCGTGATGGAGAAACTGGAAGACGCGAGCAGCGCCTGGCGTCGTTGACGGGGCCCTCCTGCGCGGCCCTCTTGGCCACGGCGATGGACATCAGACAACTGAGCGGATCGCGGCACAACACCGAAACGGCGGGAACTACGGAAGCCGACCGTAGAGGAAAACAAGTCCACACCAGCACCATAGATACATAAATCGCCCTATTAGTAAAATTAGTAAAATTATCATTTTTATACATCTGAAAAGATGTATAAAACTGATAATTTTACTGTCTTTTTTTAAATTTTGATAAGTACAGATTTTAACCTTGACATCTACAGATTTTAATTAAGTATTTTTGGAGATAAAAGTTAATCAAAAAATCTACAGTATACAGTAAGTGCAAATGGTATGTAACAAATGTACCAGACGCCACCTGTCGGTAACAGTGTTATAATTAATATAAATGACGTGCATTCTGCCAACCAATTTTATGTGACGCAGCATGTGAAATTTGCTAGATTTGGACGGGTTACTCCTGTAACTGAAATATCAGGTACGTTCTGGTACATTTGATTTTGATTAGATAGGATGAAAAAGATTTGCTTTCGTGAAATAGTAAATTAGTATCATTATCGTTACAGATCTGAAGATGGTTCTGAATGAATGAACCGAAATTGGTCATATGAATAAAAAAAGAAATTGCAATCAAGACGGATTACAAGTAACATTATGAGTCATTATGTATCATTATGTATTGACATCAATTTCTCTTTGCAAATGTGCTGATCATTTATTAGTTTTTTAATTAAAGTCAGACGGATGTTAGTTAGTAGTTCCTACCCACCATTATTCACACATTACAGTAATAGATAACCTTCTGTGGAAGAGGAGGAGTTGTCAAAGAGAAATGTTTTCAGTTTACTTTCAAATTTTAGTTTGCTGTCTGTCAGGCATTTTACATCAAAGGGTAAGTAATCAAAACTTGGTTGCAGCATTGTGAACCCCTGGTTGTGCTATAGACCACCTTAATGTGGCGTAATGAATGTCATTTTTTTCTTCTGGTATTATAATTATGTACAAGATTGTTCCTGTTGAAGCGGAGTGGTTTATTTGCAACAGCCTTCATGAGGGAATAACCATACCGTGGAACGGACAGATTGCTACTTGCATGCCGAGCAGCAGGCAGGTGTGACGAAAAGAGTTTTGAGCCGAAGCCTTCTTCAGAAAGGAAGCAAAGCACACATACACATTCATACACTCATACTCACAAAACTCACACACACACATGACCGCTGTCTCCGGCTGTTCTAGCCACAATCTTCTTTAAAGGGGGAAGAAATGTGAACAATGAATAATTATGGGCGGGAGGAATTTAGGGCATAAGATGCTGCCCCAACAATCAGCACGGTTGCGTAGCCGTGTGTTGTGGGGGGACGAGACCGTTGATACAGCGTGGCTCTGACGTCGGAGCGTTCGCGATTTGGAATGCAATCAAAAATACGGGAAAGAACGGACATTGAATAAAGTAAGGCAAATCCAAAGTCAAATGGTAGAAATCAAAACATTAAAGTAAAAGTAAACAGTGCAACCATAATTCTCATGTACAACAAAAAAGAAAAAAAATATTGCTTGAACGGCTCCACTTACGCTTGAAATGAGATACTTTTAAACTTTAGACTAGGATCGGATTGGTTATCATATTTGTAAACAACGCAAGCTGGCATTTCTGATGAAAGAACTAAGCCTCCACACAATCAAAGCGCCCAGCACGGTCGAAACTGGGCACGGATACGTGAGAGTGACGTCACGGGGAAGTACCACCTAATGTTTTGGGCTACTTAAAATGACCGACGTGGGCTTCAAGTTTGTAACGTAATGACAACTTCATTATTTTTCTACCTCCTCGAAACTTACGCTTTGCCCCTGAGCCAACGACCCTATTTAACCCCTATTTAACCTTTAAATTCTCTGTAGGAGCAGACAAAAAAATTGAATGCTTAAAAATATTGCTTGCTCTAGCCAATAATATGAATTCCTCTTAACGCTATTCTTCTACTTCAATCGTAAAGAAATAAATGTATAAATATGGCCATTGCCTTCAGGCACATACATAAAAGGAAATAAATACAAAGCACTTTAATAGTTTAACTCGTGCTGTTTAACCTCTAAGCAATTGAAAGCTCTTCCAGTACATGATCAGTAATTACATCCGCAATGATCTCCAGTGTCCCCAACACAAAAGAAATCGAAGTAAATACTCTAGAATCCGAATCAAGAACAACTGTCAACATGGGTAACTTATAAGTAGATATCCTCGCTGTAGCGAAGCAGCTTAAAGAGTTTTAAAAAAGCGAGGCTTCCGATCTAGATTGTATACCAGTCAGGTTCCTTTCAGAGTATGCCGATACAATAGCGCCGTACTTAGCGATCATCTACAACAGGTCGTTCGTAGAGACGTCTGTAACCAAAGACTGGAAAATTGTACACGAATACCTAAGAAAGGAAATAGGAGTAATCCGCTGAGTTACAGACAATATCATTAACGTCGATCTGCTGTAGGATTTTGGAACATAAAATGTGCTCCAACATTATGAATCACCTACAAGAAAACGATTTATTGACAAATACCCAACACGGAGTCAGAAAATCGTTCTTATGAAACGCAACTAGCCGCTTGTTCCCACAAAGTATGTGTGTATAGACAGGGGACGTCAAACTGATTCTGTATTTTTAGATTTCAAGATTGACACCGTTCCTCGCAGGTGACTTCTAATTAAATTACATGTCTATGGAGTATCGTCTCAGTTGTGTGACTGGATTCGTTATTTCCTGTCGGAAAGGTCACAGTTCGTTACGACTGACGGAAAGTCATCGAGTAAAACAGAAGTACGAGTAATATCTGGCGTTCCCCAAGGAACTGTTACAGGTCTTCTGTCGTTCCTGATCTACATCGATGATTTAGTAGTCAATACAAGCAGTCCTCTTATATTGCTTGCAGATGATGCTTTCATATACCGTCATGTAAAGTCATCAGATGATCAAAACGAATTGCAAAATGATTTAGACAAGATATATGCACAGTGCAAAAGTGGCAACTGGCTCTAAATCATGAGAAGTGTGAAATCATCCACATGAACACTAAAGAGAATCCGCTTATTTTCGGTTACACGATAAATCACACACATTTAAAGGCTTCAATCTCAGCTAAATACTTATGGATTGCAATTACGAATAACTTAAACCGAAACGACCGCAAAGATAATGTTGTGGTGAATGCAAATGGAAGACTGCGAATTTTTGG